>NW_026527643.1:0-300000 GCF_022682495.2 Desmodus rotundus | reverse complement strand
GCCTGTTGTGGGGAGCCTGAGTGCGCACGCGCGGCCCACGTATGGGCCCGAAAGGAGCCAGCCGCGGCTCGGAGAAAAGCCATCTCCTGGGGGCCTCCCCGTGTTCCTCCACTCCTCAAGGAGGACCCCTTTACGGATGGAAGAAAAGTGGGATCTTCGCAGTGGTGGGTTCGGGCCAGAGGGGTCTGCGGGTTTGCCTGCACGAACGCCAGGTGCTCGCACAACGGCCCCAGGTGTTTGAGCCCCGTGGAGGCAGAGGGCTGCTTATTGCTGGATGATAGTGTCCTGCAGGGTTAAGGGATGGCGTGGGCACTCCCAGGGCGACAGAGGGCACCTGGCCTTTAGAGAGTTCCCTGGAAAATTCCCCCCCCCAGGCCCCTGGTCCACAAGTCTATCCTGCGCACAGTGTCTGTGCGAGGCTGGGAGTGCTTCTGGGGAGTGTTCCCCAGCGGAAATCGCGTGGTCCTTTAGGTGACAGGGAGGGCTCCTGTGTCCTCGGACAGGTGCCCAGGGACCCTGTGGAACTGCTGTGACCTCTAAAGGATGGGTCAGGTGAGCCGAGGAAGGCGTGTGCTTGGGAGCCTGAGTGCGCATGCGCGGCCCACGTATAGGCCCGAAACGAGCCAGCCGCAGCTCGGAGAAAAGCCATCTCCTGGGGGCCTCCCCATGTCCCTCCACTCCCCAGGGAGGGCCCCTTTACGGATGGAAGAAAAGGGGGATCTTCCCAGTGGTGGGTTCGGGCCAGAGGGGTCTGGGGTTTGCCTCCACGTACGCCAGGTTCCCGCACACCGGGCCCAGGTGTTTGAGCCCCGTGGAGGCAGACGGCTGCTTATTGCTGGATGCAAGTGTCCTGCGGGGTCAAGGAAGGGCTTGGGCACTCCCGGGCGACACAGGGCACCGGGCCCTTAGAGAGTTCCATGGAAAATCCCCCGCCCAGGGCCCCGGTATCAAAGTCTGTCCTTAGCACACTGTCTGTGCGGGGCTGAGAGTGCTGCTGGGCAGTGTGGCCTAGGGGTAATCGCGCGGTCCTCTGAGTGGCAGGGAGGGCTTCTGTTTCCATGGACAGGTGCGCAGGGACCCTGTGAAACTGCTGTGACCTCTCAAGGGCGGGTCACCTGACCCCTCCAGGGTGGGACAGGTGACCTCCCAAGGCTGGGTCACGAGACCCCAAAAGGGTGGGTCACGTGACCCCAAAAGGGTGGGTCACGAAACCCCTCAAGGGTGGGTCACGTGACCCCTCAGGGGTGGGTCACGAGACCCCCCAGGGGTGGGTCACGTGACCCCTCAGGGGTGCGTCACGAGACCCCCCAGGGTTGGGTCACGTGACCCCGCAGGTGTGGGTCACATGACCCCTCAGGGGTGGGTCACCTGACCCCTCAAGGGTGGGTCACGAGACCCCCCAGGGGTGGGTCACGTGACCCCTCAGGGGTGCGTCACGAGACCCCCCGGGGGTGGGTCACGTGACCCCTCAAGGGTGGGTCAGGAGACACCTCAAGGGTGGGCCCCGTGACCCGAGGGAGGCCTGTTGTGGGGAGCCTGAGTGCGCACGCGCGGCCCACGTATAGGCCCGAAAGGAGCCAGGCGCGGCTCGGAGAAAAGCCATCTCCTGGGGGCTTCCCCGTGTTCCTCCACTCCTCAAGGAGGACCCCTTTACTGATGGAAGAAAAGTGGGATCTTCGCAGTGGTGGGTTCGGGCCAGAGGGGTCTGCGGGTTTGCCTGCACGAACGCCAGGTGCTCGCACAACGGGCCCAGGTTTTTGAGCCCCGTGGAGGCAGAGGGCTGCTTATTGCTGGATGATAGTGTCCTGCAGGGTTAAGGGATGGCGTGGGCACTCCCAGGGCGACAGAGGGCACCTGGCCTTTAGCGAGTTCCCTGGAAAATTCCCCCCCCCAGGCCCCTGGTCCACAAGTCTATCCTGCGCACAGTGTCTGTGCGAGGCTGGGAGTGCTTCTGGGGAGTGTTCCCCAGCGGAAATCGCGTGGTCCTTTAGGTGGCAGGGAGGGCTCCTGTGTCCACGGACTGGTGCCCAGGGACCCTGTGGAACTGCTGTGACCTCTAAAGGGTGGGTCAGGTGAGCCGAGGAAGGCGTGTGCTTTGGAGCCTGAGTGCGCATGGGCGGCCCACGTATAGGCCCGAAACGAGCCAGCCGCGGCTCGGAGAAAAGCCATCTCCTGGGGGCCTCCCCATGTTCCTCCACTCCCCAGGGAGGGCCCCTTTACGGATGGAAGAAAAGGGGGATCTTCGCAGTGGTGGGTTCGGGCCAGAGGGGTCTGGGGGTTTGCCTCCACGTACGCCAGGTTCCCGCACACCGGGCCCAGGTGTTTGAGCCCCGTGGAGGCAGACGGCTGCTTATTGCTGGATGCAAGTGTCCTGCGGGGTCAAGGAAGGGCTTGGGCACTCCCGGGCGACACAGGGCACCGGGCCCTTAGAGAGTTCCATGGAAAATCCCCCGCCCAGGGCCCCGGTATCCAAGTCTGTCCTTAGCACACTGTCTGTGCGGGGCTGAGAGTGCTGCTGGGCAGTGTGGCCTAGGGGTAATCGCGCGGTCCTCTGAGTGGCAGGGAGGGCTTCTGTTTCCATGGACAGGTGCGCAGGGACCCTGTGAAACTGCTGTGACCTCTCAAGGTCGGGTAACCTGACCCCTCCAGGGTGGGACAGGTGACTTCCCAAGGGTGGGTCACGAGACCCCAAAAGGGTGGGTCACGTGACACCAAAAGGGTGGGTCACGAAACCCCTCAAGGGTGGGTCACGTGACCCCTCAGGGGTGCGTCACGAGACCCCCCAGGGGTGGGTCACGTGACCCCTCAGGGGTGCGTCACGAGACCCCCCAGGGGTGGGTCACGTGACCCCGCAGGTGTGGGTCACGTGACCCCTCAGGGGTGGGTCACGTGACCCCTCAAGGGTGGGTCACGAGACCCCCCAGGGGTGGGTCACGTGACACCTCAGGGGTGGGTCACGAGACCCCCCGGGCGTGGGTCACTTGACCCCTCATGGGTGGGTCAGGAGACACCACAAGGGTGGGCCCCGTGACCCGAGGGAGGCCTGTTGTGGGGAGCCTGAGTGCGCACGCGCGGCCCACGTATAGGCCCGAAAGGAGCCAGGCGCGGCTCGGAGAAAAGCCATCTCCTGGGGGCTTCCCCGTGTTCCTCCACTCCTCAAGGAGGACCCCTTTACTGATGGAAGAAAAGTGGGATCTTCGCAGTGGTGGGTTCGGGCCAGAGGGGTCTGCGGGTTTGCCTGCACGAACGCCAGGTGCTCGCACAACGGGCCCAGGTTTTTGAGCCCCGTGGAGGCAGAGGGCTGCTTATTGCTGGATGATAGTGTCCTGCAGGGTTAAGGGATGGCGTGGGCACTCCCAGGGCGACAGAGGGCACCTGGCCTTTAGCGAGTTCCCTGGAAAATTCCCCCCCCCAGGCCCCTGGTCCACAAGTCTATCCTGCGCACAGTGTCTGTGCGAGGCTGGGAGTGCTTCTGGGGAGTGTTCCCCAGCGGAAATCGCGTGGTCCTTTAGGTGGCAGGGAGGGCTCCTGTGTCCACGGACTGGTGCCCAGGGACCCTGTGGAACTGCTGTGACCTCTAAAGGGTGGGTCAGGTGAGCCGAGGAAGGCGTGTGCTTTGGAGCCTGAGTGCGCATGCGCGGCCCACGTATAGGCCCGAAACGAGCCAGCCGCGGCTCGGAGAAAAGCCATCTCCTGGGGGCCTCCCCATGTTCCTCCACTCCCCAGGGAGGGCCCCTTTACGGATGGAAGAAAAGGGGGATCTTCGCAGTGGTGGGTTCGGGCCAGAGGGGTCTGCGGGTTTGCCTCCACGTACGCCAGGTTCCCGCACACCGGGCCCAGGTGTTTGAGCCCCGTGGAGGCAGACAGCTGCTTATTGCTGGAGGCAAGTGTCCTGCGGGGTCAAGGAAGGGCATGGGCACTCCCGGGCGACACAGGGCACCGGGCCCTTAGAGAGTTCCATGGAAAATCCCCCGCCCAGGGCCCCGGTATCCAAGTCTGTCCTTAGCACACTGTCTGTGCGGGGCTGAGAGTCCTGCTGGGCAGTGTGGCCTAGGGGAAATCGCACGGTCCTCTGAGTAGCAGGGAGGGCTTCTGTTTCCATGGACAGGTGCGCAGGGACCCTGTGAAACTGCTGTGACCTCTCAAGGGCGGGTCACCTGACCCCTCCAGGGTGGGACAGGTGACCTCCCAAGGCTGGGTCACGAGACCCCAAAAGGGTGGGTCACGTGACCCCAAAAGGGTGGGTCACGAAACCCCTCAAGGGTGGGTCACGTGACCCCTCAGAGGTGGGTCACGAGACCCCCCAGGGGTGGGTCACGTGACCCCTCAGGGGTGCGTCACGAGACCCCCCAGGGTTGGGTCACGTGACCCCGCAGGTGTGGGTCACGTGACCCCTCAGGGGTGGGTCACCTGACCCCTCAAGGGTGGGTCACGAGACCCCCCAGGGGTGGGTCACGTGACCCCTCAGGGGTGCGTCACGAGACCCCCCGTGGGTGGGTCACGTGACCCCTCAAGGGTGGGTCAGGAGACACCTCAAGGGTGGGCCCCGTGACCCGAGGGAGGCCTGTTGTGGGGAGCCTGAGTGCGCACGCGCGGCCCACGTATAGGCCCGAAAGGAGCCAGGCGCGGCTCGGAGAAAAGCCATCTCCTGGGGGCTTCCCCGTGTTCCTCCACTCCTCAAGGAGGACCCCTTTACTGATGGAAGAAAAGTGGGATCTTCGCAGTGGTGGGTTCGGGCCAGAGGGGTCTGCGGGTTTGCCTGCACGAACGCCAGGTGCTCGCACAACGGGCCCAGGTTTTTGAGCCCCGTGGAGGCAGAGGGCTGCTTATTGCTGGATGATAGTGTCCTGCAGGGTTAAGGGATGGCGTGGGCACTCCCAGGGCGACAGAGGGCACCTGGCCTTTAGCGAGTTCCCTGGAAAATTCCCCCCCCCAGGCCCCTGGTCCACAAGTCTATCCTGCGCACAGTGTCTGTGCGAGGCTGGGAGTGCTTCTGGGGAGTGTTCCCCAGCGGAAATCGCGTGGTCCTTTAGGTGGCAGGGAGGGCTCCTGTGTCCACGGACTGGTGCCCAGGGACCCTGTGGAACTGCTGTGACCTCTAAAGGGTGGGTCAGGTGAGCCGAGGAAGGCGTGTGCTTTGGAGCCTGAGTGCGCATGCGCGGCCCACGTATAGGCCCGAAACGAGCCAGCCGCGGCTCGGAGAAAAGCCATCTCCTGGGGGCCTCCCCATGTTCCTCCACTCCCCAGGGAGGGCCCCTTTACGGATGGAAGAAAAGGGGGATCTTCGCAGTGGTGGGTTCGGGCCAGAGGGGTCTGGGGGTTTGCCTCCACGTACGCCAGGTTCCCGCACACCGGGCCCAGGTGTTTGAGCCCCGTGGAGGCAGACGGCTGCTTATTGCTGGATGCAAGTGTCCTGCGGGGTCAAGGAAGGGCTTGGGCACTCCCGGGCGACACAGGGCACCGGGCCCTTAGAGAGTTCCATGGAAAATCCCCCGCCCAGGGCCCCGGTATCCAAGTCTGTCCTTAGCACACTGTCTGTGCGGGGCTGAGAGTGCTGCTGGGCAGTGTGGCCTAGGGGTAATCGCGCGGTCCTCTGAGTGGCAGGGAGGGCTTCTGTTTCCATGGACAGGTGCGCAGGGACCCTGTGAAACTGCTGTGACCTCTCAAGGTCGGGTAACCTGACCCCTCCAGGGTGGGACAGGTGACTTCCCAAGGGTGGGTCACGAGACCCCAAAAGGGTGGGTCACGTGACACCAAAAGGGTGGGTCACGAAACCCCTCAAGGGTGGGTCACGTGACCCCTCAGGGGTGCGTCACGAGACCCCCCAGGGGTGGGTCACGTGACCCCTCAGGGGTGCGTCACGAGACCCCCCAGGGGTGGGTCACGTGACCCCGCAGGTGTGGGTCACGTGACCCCTCAGGGGTGGGTCACGTGACCCCTCAAGGGTGGGTCACGAGACCCCCCAGGGGTGGGTCACGTGACACCTCAGGGGTGGGTCACGAGACCCCCCGGGCGTGGGTCACTTGACCCCTCATGGGTGGGTCAGGAGACACCACAAGGGTGGGCCCCGTGACCCGAGGGAGGCCTGTTGTGGGGAGCCTGAGTGCGCACGCGCGGCCCACGTATGGGCCCGAAAGGAGCCAGCCGCGGCTCGGAGAAAAGCCATCTCCTGGGGGCCTCCCCGTGTTCCTCCACTCCTCAAGGAGGACCCCTTTACGGATGGAAGAAAAGTGGGATCTTCGCAGTGGTGGGTTCGGGCCAGAGGGGTCTGCGGGTTTGCCTGCACGAACGCCAGGTGCTCGCACAACGGCCCCAGGTGTTTGAGCCCCGTGGAGGCAGAGGGCTGCTTATTGCTGGATGATAGTGTCCTGCAGGGTTAAGGGATGGCGTGGGCACTCCCAGGGCGACAGAGGGCACCTGGCCTTTAGAGAGTTCCCTGGAAAATTCCCCCCCCCAGGCCCCTGGTCCACAAGTCTATCCTGCGCACAGTGTCTGTGCGAGGCTGGGAGTGCTTCTGGGGAGTGTTCCCCAGCGGAAATCGCGTGGTCCTTTAGGTGACAGGGAGGGCTCCTGTGTCCTCGGACAGGTGCCCAGGGACCCTGTGGAACTGCTGTGACCTCTAAAGGATGGGTCAGGTGAGCCGAGGAAGGCGTGTGCTTGGGAGCCTGAGTGCGCATGCGCGGCCCACGTATAGGCCCGAAACGAGCCAGCCGCAGCTCGGAGAAAAGCCATCTCCTGGGGGCCTCCCCATGTCCCTCCACTCCCCAGGGAGGGCCCCTTTACGGATGGAAGAAAAGGGGGATCTTCCCAGTGGTGGGTTCGGGCCAGAGGGGTCTGGGGTTTGCCTCCACGTACGCCAGGTTCCCGCACACCGGGCCCAGGTGTTTGAGCCCCGTGGAGGCAGACGGCTGCTTATTGCTGGATGCAAGTGTCCTGCGGGGTCAAGGAAGGGCTTGGGCACTCCCGGGCGACACAGGGCACCGGGCCCTTAGAGAGTTCCATGGAAAATCCCCCGCCCAGGGCCCCGGTATCAAAGTCTGTCCTTAGCACACTGTCTGTGCGGGGCTGAGAGTGCTGCTGGGCAGTGTGGCCTAGGGGTAATCGCGCGGTCCTCTGAGTGGCAGGGAGGGCTTCTGTTTCCATGGACAGGTGCGCAGGGACCCTGTGAAACTGCTGTGACCTCTCAAGGTCGGGTAACCTGACCCCTCCAGGGTGGGACAGGTGACTTCCCAAGGGTGGGTCACGAGACCCCAAAAGGGTGGGTCACGTGACCCCAAAAGGGTGGGTCACGAAACCCCTCAAGGGTGGGTCACGTGACCCCTCAGGGGTGCGTCACGAGACCCCCCAGGGGTGGGTCACGTGACCCCTCAGGGGTGCGTCACGAGACCCCCCAGGGGTGGGTCACGTGACCCCGCAGGTGTGGGTCACGTGACCCCTCAGGGGTGGGTCACGTGACCCCTCAAGGGTGGGTCACGAGACCCCCCAGGGGTGGGTCACGTGACACCTCAGGGGTGGGTCACGAGACCCCCCGGGCGTGGGTCACTTGACCCCTCATGGGTGGGTCAGGAGACACCACAAGGGTGGGCCCCGTGACCCGAGGGAGGCCTGTTGTGGGGAGCCTGAGTGCGCACGCGCGGCCCACGTATGGGCCCGAAAGGAGCCAGGCGCGGCTCGGAGAAAAGCCATCTCCTGGGGGCTTCCCCGTGTTCCTCCACTCCTCAAGGAGGACCCCTTTACTGATGGAAGAAAAGTGGGATCTTCGCAGTGGTGGGTTCGGGCCAGAGGGGTCTGCGGGTTTGCCTGCACGAACGCCAGGTGCTCGCACAACGGGCCCAGGTTTTTGAGCCCCGTGGAGGCAGAGGGCTGCTTATTGCTGGATGATAGTGTCCTGCAGGGTTAAGGGATGGCGTGGGCACTCCCAGGGCGACAGAGGGCACCTGGCCTTTAGCGAGTTCCCTGGAAAATTCCCCCCCCCAGGCCCCTGGTCCACAAGTCTATCCTGCGCACAGTGTCTGTGCGAGGCTGGGAGTGCTTCTGGGGAGTGTTCCCCAGCGGAAATCGCGTGGTCCTTTAGGTGGCAGGGAGGGCTCCTGTGTCCACGGACTGGTGCCCAGGGACCCTGTGGAACTGCTGTGACCTCTAAAGGGTGGGTCAGGTGAGCCGAGGAAGGCGTGTGCTTTGGAGCCTGAGTGCGCATGCGCGGCCCACGTATAGGCCCGAAACGAGCCAGCCGCGGCTCGGAGAAAAGCCATCTCCTGGGGGCCTCCCCATGTTCCTCCACTCCCCAGGGAGGGCCCCTTTACGGATGGAAGAAAAGGGGGATCTTCGCAGTGGTGGGTTCGGGCCAGAGGGGTCTGGGGGTTTGCCTCCACGTACGCCAGGTTCCCGCACACCGGGCCCAGGTGTTTGAGCCCCGTGGAGGCAGACGGCTGCTTATTGCTGGATGCAAGTGTCCTGCGGGGTCAAGGAAGGGCTTGGGCACTCCCGGGCGACACAGGGCACCGGGCCCTTAGAGAGTTCCATGGAAAATCCCCCGCCCAGGGCCCCGGTATCCAAGTCTGTCCTTAGCACACTGTCTGTGCGGGGCTGAGAGTCCTGCTGGGCAGTGTGGCCTAGGGGAAATCGCACGGTCCTCTGAGTAGCAGGGAGGGCTTCTGTTTCCATGGACAGGTGCGCAGGGACCCTGTGAAACTGCTGTGACCTCTCAAGGGCGGGTCACCTGACCCCTCCAGGGTGGGACAGGTGACCTCCCAAGGCTGGGTCACGAGACCCCAAAAGGGTGGGTCACGTGACCCCAAAAGGGTGGGTCACGAAACCCCTCAAGGGTGGGTCACGTGACCCCTCAGAGGTGGGTCACGAGACCCCCCAGGGGTGGGTCACGTGACCCCTCAGGGGTGCGTCACGAGACCCCCCAGGGTTGGGTCACGTGACCCCGCAGGTGTGGGTCACGTGACCCCTCAGGGGTGGGTCACCTGACCCCTCAAGGGTGGGTCACGAGACCCCCCAGGGGTGGGTCACGTGACCCCTCAGGGGTGCGTCACGAGACCCCCCGTGGGTGGGTCACGTGACCCCTCAAGGGTGGGTCAGGAGACACCTCAAGGGTGGGCCCCGTGACCCGAGGGAGGCCTGTTGTGGGGAGCCTGAGTGCGCACGCGCGGCCCACGTATAGGCCCGAAAGGAGCCAGGCGCGGCTCGGAGAAAAGCCATCTCCTGGGGGCCTCCCCATGTTCCTCCACTCCCCAGGGAGGGCCCCTTTACGGATGGAAGCAAAGGGGGATCTTCGCAGTGGTGGGTTCGGGCCAGAGGGGTCTGCGGGTTTGCCTCCACGTACGCCAGGTTCCCGCACACCGGGCCCAGGTGTTTGAGCCCCGTGGAGGCAGACGGCTGCTTATTGCTGGAGGCAAGTGTCCTGCGGGGTCAAGGAAGGGCATGGGCACTCCCGGGCGACACAGGGCACCGGGCCCTTAGAGAGTTCCATGGAAAATCCCCCGCCCAGGGCCCCGGTATCCAAGTCTGTCCTTAGCACACTGTCTGTGCGGGGCTGAGAGTCCTGCTGGGCAGTGTGGCCTAGGGGAAATCGCACGGTCCTCTGAGTAGCAGGGAGGGCTTCTGTTTCCATGGACAGGTGCGCAGGGACCCTGTGAAACTGCTGTGACCTCTCAAGGGCGGGTCACCTGACCCCTCCAGGGTGGGACAGGTGACCTCCCAAGGCTGGGTCACGAGACCCCAAAAGGGTGGGTCACGTGACCCCAAAAGGGTGGGTCAAGAAACCCCTCAAGGGTGGGTCACGTGACCCCTCAGAGGTGGGTCACGAGACCCCCCAGGGGTGGGTCACGTGACCCCTCAGGGGTGCGTCACGAGACCCCCCAGGGTTGGGTCACGTGACCCCGCATGTGTGGGTCACGTGACCCCTCAGGGGTGGGTCACCTGACCCCTCAAGGGTGGGTCACGAGACCCCCCAGGGGTGGGTCACGTGACCCCTCAGGGGTGCGTCACGAGACCCCCCGTGGGTGGGTCACGTGACCCCTCAAGGGTGGGTCAGGAGACACCTCAAGGGTGGGCCCCGTGACCCGAGGGAGGCCTGTTGTGGGGAGCCTGAGTGCGCACGCGCGGCCCACGTATAGGCCCGAAAGGAGCCAGGCGCGGCTCGGAGAAAAGCCATCTCCTGGGGGCTTCCCCGTGTTCCTCCACTCCTCAAGGAGGACCCCTTTACTGATGGAAGAAAAGTGGGATCTTCGCAGTGGTGGGTTCGGGCCAGAGGGGTCTGCGGGTTTGCCTGCACGAACGCCAGGTGCTCGCACAACGGGCCCAGGTTTTTGAGCCCCGTGGAGGCAGAGGGCTGCTTATTGCTGGATGATAGTGTCCTGCAGGGTTAAGGGATGGCGTGGGCACTCCCAGGGCGACAGAGGGCACCTGGCCTTTAGCGAGTTCCCTGGAAAATTCCCCCCCCCAGGCCCCTGGTCCACAAGTCTATCCTGCGCACAGTGTCTGTGCGAGGCTGGGAGTGCTTCTGGGGAGTGTTCCCCAGCGGAAATCGCGTGGTCCTTTAGGTGGCAGGGAGGGCTCCTGTGTCCACGGACTGGTGCCCAGGGACCCTGTGGAACTGCTGTGACCTCTAAAGGGTGGGTCAGGTGAGCCGAGGAAGGCGTGTGCTTTGGAGCCTGAGTGCGCATGCGCGGCCCACGTATAGGCCCGAAACGAGCCAGCCGCGGCTCGGAGAAAAGCCATCTCCTGGGGGCCTCCCCATGTTCCTCCACTCCCCAGGGAGGGCCCCTTTACGGATGGAAGAAAAGGGGGATCTTCGCAGTGGTGGGTTCGGGCCAGAGGGGTCTGGGGGTTTGCCTCCACGTACGCCAGGTTCCCGCACACCGGGCCCAGGTGTTTGAGCCCCGTGGAGGCAGACGGCTGCTTATTGCTGGATGCAAGTGTCCTGCGGGGTCAAGGAAGGGCTTGGGCACTCCCGGGCGACACAGGGCACCGGGCCCTTAGAGAGTTCCATGGAAAATCCCCCGCCCAGGGCCCCGGTATCCAAGTCTGTCCTTAGCACACTGTCTGTGCGGGGCTGAGAGTGCTGCTGGGCAGTGTGGCCTAGGGGTAATCGCGCGGTCCTCTGAGTGGCAGGGAGGGCTTCTGTTTCCATGGACAGGTGCGCAGGGACCCTGTGAAACTGCTGTGACCTCTCAAGGTCGGGTAACCTGACCCCTCCAGGGTGGGACAGGTGACTTCCCAAGGGTGGGTCACGAGACCCCAAAAGGGTGGGTCACGTGACACCAAAAGGGTGGGTCACGAAACCCCTCAAGGGTGGGTCACGTGACCCCTCAGGGGTGCGTCACGAGACCCCCCAGGGGTGGGTCACGTGACCCCTCAGGGGTGCGTCACGAGACCCCCCAGGGGTGGGTCACGTGACCCCGCAGGTGTGGGTCACGTGACCCCTCAGGGGTGGGTCACGTGACCCCTCAAGGGTGGGTCACGAGACCCCCCAGGGGTGGGTCACGTGACACCTCAGGGGTGGGTCACGAGACCCCCCGGGCGTGGGTCACTTGACCCCTCATGGGTGGGTCAGGAGACACCACAAGGGTGGGCCCCGTGACCCGAGGGAGGCCTGTTGTGGGGAGCCTGAGTGCGCACGCGCGGCCCACGTATGGGCCCGAAAGGAGCCAGCCGCGGCTCGGAGAAAAGCCATCTCCTGGGGGCCTCCCCGTGTTCCTCCACTCCTCAAGGAGGACCCCTTTACGGATGGAAGAAAAGTGGGATCTTCGCAGTGGTGGGTTCGGGCCAGAGGGGTCTGCGGGTTTGCCTGCACGAACGCCAGGTGCTCGCACAACGGCCCCAGGTGTTTGAGCCCCGTGGAGGCAGAGGGCTGCTTATTGCTGGATGATAGTGTCCTGCAGGGTTAAGGGATGGCGTGGGCACTCCCAGGGCGACAGAGGGCACCTGGCCTTTAGAGAGTTCCCTGGAAAATTCCCCCCCCCAGGCCCCTGGTCCACAAGTCTATCCTGCGCACAGTGTCTGTGCGAGGCTGGGAGTGCTTCTGGGGAGTGTTCCCCAGCGGAAATCGCGTGGTCCTTTAGGTGACAGGGAGGGCTCCTGTGTCCTCGGACAGGTGCCCAGGGACCCTGTGGAACTGCTGTGACCTCTAAAGGATGGGTCAGGTGAGCCGAGGAAGGCGTGTGCTTGGGAGCCTGAGTGCGCATGCGCGGCCCACGTATAGGCCCGAAACGAGCCAGCCGCAGCTCGGAGAAAAGCCATCTCCTGGGGGCCTCCCCATGTCCCTCCACTCCCCAGGGAGGGCCCCTTTACGGATGGAAGAAAAGGGGGATCTTCCCAGTGGTGGGTTCGGGCCAGAGGGGTCTGGGGTTTGCCTCCACGTACGCCAGGTTCCCGCACACCGGGCCCAGGTGTTTGAGCCCCGTGGAGGCAGACGGCTGCTTATTGCTGGATGCAAGTGTCCTGCGGGGTCAAGGAAGGGCTTGGGCACTCCCGGGCGACACAGGGCACCGGGCCCTTAGAGAGTTCCATGGAAAATCCCCCGCCCAGGGCCCCGGTATCAAAGTCTGTCCTTAGCACACTGTCTGTGCGGGGCTGAGAGTGCTGCTGGGCAGTGTGGCCTAGGGGTAATCGCGCGGTCCTCTGAGTGGCAGGGAGGGCTTCTGTTTCCATGGACAGGTGCGCAGGGACCCTGTGAAACTGCTGTGACCTCTCAAGGGCGGGTCACCTGACCCCTCCAGGGTGGGACAGGTGACCTCCCAAGGCTGGGTCACGAGACCCCAAAAGGGTGGGTCACGTGACCCCAAAAGGGTGGGTCACGAAACCCCTCAAGGGTGGGTCACGTGACCCCTCAGGGGTGGGTCACGAGACCCCCCAGGGGTGGGTCACGTGACCCCTCAGGGGTGCGTCACGAGACCCCCCAGGGTTGGGTCACGTGACCCCGCAGGTGTGGGTCACATGACCCCTCAGGGGTGGGTCACCTGACCCCTCAAGGGTGGGTCACGAGACCCCCCAGGGGTGGGTCACGTGACCCCTCAGGGGTGCGTCACGAGACCCCCCGGGGGTGGGTCACGTGACCCCTCAAGGGTGGGTCAGGAGACACCTCAAGGGTGGGCCCCGTGACCCGAGGGAGGCCTGTTGTGGGGAGCCTGAGTGCGCACGCGCGGCCCACGTATAGGCCCGAAAGGAGCCAGGCGCGGCTCGGAGAAAAGCCATCTCCTGGGGGCTTCCCCGTGTTCCTCCACTCCTCAAGGAGGACCCCTTTACTGATGGAAGAAAAGTGGGATCTTCGCAGTGGTGGGTTCGGGCCAGAGGGGTCTGCGGGTTTGCCTGCACGAACGCCAGGTGCTCGCACAACGGGCCCAGGTTTTTGAGCCCCGTGGAGGCAGAGGGCTGCTTATTGCTGGATGATAGTGTCCTGCAGGGTTAAGGGATGGCGTGGGCACTCCCAGGGCGACAGAGGGCACCTGGCCTTTAGCGAGTTCCCTGGAAAATTCCCCCCCCCAGGCCCCTGGTCCACAAGTCTATCCTGCGCACAGTGTCTGTGCGAGGCTGGGAGTGCTTCTGGGGAGTGTTCCCCAGCGGAAATCGCGTGGTCCTTTAGGTGGCAGGGAGGGCTCCTGTGTCCACGGACTGGTGCCCAGGGACCCTGTGGAACTGCTGTGACCTCTAAAGGGTGGGTCAGGTGAGCCGAGGAAGGCGTGTGCTTTGGAGCCTGAGTGCGCATGCGCGGCCCACGTATAGGCCCGAAACGAGCCAGCCGCGGCTCGGAGAAAAGCCATCTCCTGGGGGCCTCCCCATGTTCCTCCACTCCCCAGGGAGGGCCCCTTTACGGATGGAAGAAAAGGGGGATCTTCGCAGTGGTGGGTTCGGGCCAGAGGGGTCTGGGGGTTTGCCTCCACGTACGCCAGGTTCCCGCACACCGGGCCCAGGTGTTTGAGCCCCGTGGAGGCAGACGGCTGCTTATTGCTGGATGCAAGTGTCCTGCGGGGTCAAGGAAGGGCTTGGGCACTCCCGGGCGACACAGGGCACCGGGCCCTTAGAGAGTTCCATGGAAAATCCCCCGCCCAGGGCCCCGGTATCCAAGTCTGTCCTTAGCACACTGTCTGTGCGGGGCTGAGAGTGCTGCTGGGCAGTGTGGCCTAGGGGTAATCGCGCGGTCCTCTGAGTGGCAGGGAGGGCTTCTGCTTCCATGGACAGGGTCGCAGGGACCCTGTGAAACTGCTGTGACCTCTCAAGGTCGGGTAACCTGACCCCTCCAGGGTGGGACAGGTGACTTCCCAAAGGTGGGTCACGAGACCCCAAAAGGGTGGGTCACGTGACACCAAAAGGGTGGGTCACGAAACCCCTCAAGGGTGGGTCACGTGACCCCTCAGGGGTGCGTCACGAGACCCCCCAGGGGTGGGTCACGTGACCCCTCAGGGGTGCGTCACGAGACCCCCCAGGGGTGGGTCACGTGACCCCGCAGGTGTGGGTCACGTGACCCCTCAGGGGTGGGTCACGTGACCCCTCAAGGGTGGGTCACGAGACCCCCCAGGGGTGGGTCACGTGACACCTCAGGGGTGGGTCACGAGACCCCCCGGGCGTGGGTCACTTGACCCCTCATGGGTGGGTCAGGAGACACCACAAGGGTGGGCCCCGTGACCCGAGGGAGGCCTGTTGTGGGGAGCCTGAGTGCGCACGCGCGGCCCACGTATGGGCCCGAAAGGAGCCAGCCGCGGCTCGGAGAAAAGCCATCTCCTGGGGGCCTCCCCGTGTTCCTCCACTCCTCAAGGAGGACCCCTTTACGGATGGAAGAAAAGTGGGATCTTCGCAGTGGTGGGTTCGGGCCAGAGGGGTCTGCGGGTTTGCCTGCACGAACGCCAGGTGCTCGCACAACGGCCCCAGGTGTTTGAGCCCCGTGGAGGCAGAGGGCTGCTTATTGCTGGATGATAGTGTCCTGCAGGGTTAAGGGATGGCGTGGGCACTCCCAGGGCGACAGAGGGCACCTGGCCTTTAGAGAGTTCCCTGGAAAATTCCCCCCCCCAGGCCCCTGGTCCACAAGTCTATCCTGCGCACAGTGTCTGTGCGAGGCTGGGAGTGCTTCTGGGGAGTGTTCCCCAGCGGAAATCGCGTGGTCCTTTAGGTGACAGGGAGGGCTCCTGTGTCCTCGGACAGGTGCCCAGGGACCCTGTGGAACTGCTGTGACCTCTAAAGGATGGGTCAGGTGAGCCGAGGAAGGCGTGTGCTTGGGAGCCTGAGTGCGCATGCGCGGCCCACGTATAGGCCCGAAACGAGCCAGCCGCAGCTCGGAGAAAAGCCATCTCCTGGGGGCCTCCCCATGTCCCTCCACTCCCCAGGGAGGGCCCCTTTACGGATGGAAGAAAAGGGGGATCTTCCCAGTGGTGGGTTCGGGCCAGAGGGGTCTGGGGTTTGCCTCCACGTACGCCAGGTTCCCGCACACCGGGCCCAGGTGTTTGAGCCCCGTGGAGGCAGACGGCTGCTTATTGCTGGATGCAAGTGTCCTGCGGGGTCAAGGAAGGGCTTGGGCACTCCCGGGCGACACAGGGCACCGGGCCCTTAGAGAGTTCCATGGAAAATCCCCCGCCCAGGGCCCCGGTATCAAAGTCTGTCCTTAGCACACTGTCTGTGCGGGGCTGAGAGTGCTGCTGGGCAGTGTGGCCTAGGGGTAATCGCGCGGTCCTCTGAGTGGCAGGGAGGGCTTCTGTTTCCATGGACAGGTGCGCAGGGACCCTGTGAAACTGCTGTGACCTCTCAAGGGCGGGTCACCTGACCCCTCCAGGGTGGGACAGGTGACCTCCCAAGGCTGGGTCACGAGACCCCAAAAGGGTGGGTCACGTGACCCCAAAAGGGTGGGTCACGAAACCCCTCAAGGGTGGGTCACGTGACCCCTCAGGGGTGGGTCACGAGACCCCCCAGGGGTGGGTCACGTGACCCCTCAGGGGTGCGTCACGAGACCCCCCAGGGTTGGGTCACGTGACCCCGCAGGTGTGGGTCACATGACCCCTCAGGGGTGGGTCACCTGACCCCTCAAGGGTGGGTCACGAGATCCCCCAGGGGTGGGTCACGTGACCCCTCAGGGGTGCGTCACGAGACCCCCCGGGGGTGGGTCACGTGACCCCTCAAGGGTGGGTCAGGAGACACCTCAAGGGTGGGCCCCGTGACCCGAGGGAGGCCTGTTGTGGGGAGCCTGAGTGCGCACGCGCGGCCCACGTATAGGCCCGAAAGGAGCCAGGCGCGGCTCGGAGAAAAGCCATCTCCTGGGGGCTTCCCCGTGTTCCTCCACTCCTCAAGGAGGACCCCTTTACTGATGGAAGAAAAGTGGGATCTTCGCAGTGGTGGGTTCGGGCCAGAGGGGTCTGCGGGTTTGCCTGCACGAACGCCAGGTGCTCGCACAACGGGCCCAGGTTTTTGAGCCCCGTGGAGGCAGAGGGCTGCTTATTGCTGGATGATAGTGTCCTGCAGGGTTAAGGGATGGCGTGGGCACTCCCAGGGCGACAGAGGGCACCTGGCCTTTAGCGAGTTCCCTGGAAAATTCCCCCCCCCAGGCCCCTGGTCCACAAGTCTATCCTGCGCACAGTGTCTGTGCGAGGCTGGGAGTGCTTCTGGGGAGTGTTCCCCAGCGGAAATCGCGTGGTCCTTTAGGTGGCAGGGAGGGCTCCTGTGTCCACGGACTGGTGCCCAGGGACCCTGTGGAACTGCTGTGACCTCTAAAGGGTGGGTCAGGTGAGCCGAGGAAGGCGTGTGCTTTGGAGCCTGAGTGGGCATGCGCGGCCCACGTATAGGCCCGAAACGAGCCAGCCGCGGCTCGGAGAAAAGCCATCTCCTGGGGGCCTCCCCATGTTCCTCCACTCCCCAGGGAGGGCCCCTTTACGGATGGAAGAAAAGGGGGATCTTCGCAGTGGTGGGTTCGGGCCAGAGGGGTCTGCGGGTTTGCCTCCACGTACGCCAGGTTCCCGCACACCGGGCCCAGGTGTTTGAGCCCCGTGGAGGCAGACGGCTGCTTATTGCTGGAGGCAAGTGTCCTGCGGGGTCAAGGAAGGGCATGGGCACTCCCGGGCGACACAGGGCACCGGGCCCTTAGAGAGTTCCATGGAAAATCCCCCGCCCAGGGCCCCGGTATCCAAGTCTGTCCTTAGCACACTGTCTGTGCGGGGCTGAGAGTCCTGCTGGGCAGTGTGGCCTAGGGGAAATCGCACGGTCCTCTGAGTGGCAGGGAGGGCTTCTGTTTCCATGGACAGGTGCGCAGGGACCCTGTGAAACTGCTGTGACCTCTCAAGGGCGGGTCACCTGACCCCTCCAGGGTGGGACAGGTGACCTCCCAAGGCTGGGTCACGAGACCCCAAAAGGGTGGGTCACGTGACCCCAAAAGGGTGGGTCACGAAACCCCTCAAGGGTGGGTCACGTGACCCCTCAGAGGTGGGTCACGAGACCCCCCAGGGGTGGGTCACGTGACCCCTCAGGGGTGCGTCACGAGACCCCCCAGGGTTGGGTCACGTGACCCCGCAGGTGTGGGTCACATGACCCCTCAGGGGTGGGTCACCTGACCCCTCAAGGGTGGGTCACGAGACCCCCCAGGGGTGGGTCACGTGACCCCTCAGGGGTGCGTCACGAGACCCCCCGGGGGTGGGTCACGTGACCCCTCAAGGGTGGGTCAGGAGACACCTCAAGGGTGGGCCCCGTGACCCGAGGGAGGCCTGTTGTGGGGAGCCTGAGTGCGCACGCGCGGCCCACGTATAGGCCCGAAAGGAGCCAGGCGCGGCTCGGAGAAAAGCCATCTCCTGGGGGCTTCCCCGTGTTCCTCCACTCCTCAAGGAGGACCCCTTTACTGATGGAAGAAAAGTGGGATCTTCGCAGTGGTGGGTTCGGGCCAGAGGGGTCTGCGGGTTTGCCTGCACGAACGCCAGGTGCTCGCACAACGGGCCCAGGTTTTTGAGCCCCGTGGAGGCAGAGGGCTGCTTATTGCTGGATGATAGTGTCCTGCAGGGTTAAGGGATGGCGTGGGCACTCCCAGGGCGACAGAGGGCACCTGGCCTTTAGCGAGTTCCCTGGAAAATTCCCCCCCCCAGGCCCCTGGTCCACAAGTCTATCCTGTGCACAGTGTCTGTGCGAGGCTGGGAGTGCTTCTGGGGAGTGTTCCCCAGCGGAAATCGCGTGGTCCTTTAGGTGGCAGGGAGGGCTCCTGTGTCCACGGACTGGTGCCCAGGGACCCTGTGGAACTGCTGTGACCTCTAAAGGGTGGGTCAGGTGAGCCGAGGAAGGCGTGTGCTTTGGAGCCTGAGTGCGCATGCGCGGCCCACGTATAGGCCCGAAACGAGCCAGCCGCGGCTCGGAGAAAAGCCATCTCCTGGGGGCCTCCCCATGTTCCTCCACTCCCCAGGGAGGGCCCCTTTACGGATGGAAGAAAAGGGGGATCTTCGCAGTGGTGGGTTCGGGCCAGAGGGGTCTGGGGGTTTGCCTCCACGTACGCCAGGTTCCCGCACACCGGGCCCAGGTGTTTGAGCCCCGTGGAGGCAGACGGCTGCTTATTGCTGGATGCAAGTGTCCTGCGGGGTCAAGGAAGGGCTTGGGCACTCCCGGGCGACACAGGGCACCGGGCCCTTAGAGAGTTCCATGGAAAATCCCCCGCCCAGGGCCCCGGTATCCAAGTCTGTCCTTAGCACACTGTCTGTGCGGGGCTGAGAGTGCTGCTGGGCAGTGTGGCCTAGGGGTAATCGCGCGGTCCTCTGAGTGGCAGGGAGGGCTTCTGTTTCCATGGACAGGTGCGCAGGGACCCTGTGAAACTGCTGTGACCTCTCAAGGTCGGGTAACCTGACCCCTCCAGGGTGGGACAGGTGACTTCCCAAGGGTGGGTCACGAGACCCCAAAAGGGTGGGTCACGTGACACCAAAAGGGTGGGTCACGAAACCCCTCAAGGGTGGGTCACGTGACCCCTCAGGGGTGCGTCACGAGACCCCCCAGGGGTGGGTCACGTGACCCCTCAGGGGTGCGTCACGAGACCCCCCAGGGGTGGGTCACGTGACCCCGCAGGTGTGGGTCACGTGACCCCTCAGGGGTGGGTCACGTGACCCCTCAAGGGTGGGTCACGAGACCCCCCAGGGGTGGGTCACGTGACACCTCAGGGGTGGGTCACGAGACCCCCCGGGCGTGGGTCACTTGACCCCTCATGGGTGGGTCAGGAGACACCACAAGGGTGGGCCCCGTGACCCGAGGGAGGCCTGTTGTGGGGAGCCTGAGTGCGCACGCGCGGCCCACGTATGGGCCCGAAAGGAGCCAGCCGCGGCTCGGAGAAAAGCCATCTCCTGGGGGCCTCCCCGTGTTCCTCCACTCCTCAAGGAGGACCCCTTTACGGATGGAAGAAAAGTGGGATCTTCGCAGTGGTGGGTTCGGGCCAGAGGGGTCTGCGGGTTTGCCTGCACGAACGCCAGGTGCTCGCACAACGGCCCCAAGTGTTTGAGCCCCGTGGAGGCAGAGGGCTGCTTATTGCTGGATGATAGTGTCCTGCAGGGTTAAGGGATGGCGTGGGCACTCCCAGGGCGACAGAGGGCACCTGGCCTTTAGAGAGTTCCCTGGAAAATTCCCCCCCCCAGGCCCCTGGTCCACAAGTCTATCCTGCGCACAGTGTCTGTGCGAGGCTGGGAGTGCTTCTGGGGAGTGTTCCCCAGCGGAAATCGCGTGGTCCTTTAGGTGACAGGGAGGGCTCCTGTGTCCTCGGACAGGTGCCCAGGGACCCTGTGGAACTGCTGTGACCTCTAAAGGATGGGTCAGGTGAGCCGAGGAAGGCGTGTGCTTGGGAGCCTGAGTGCGCATGCGCGGCCCACGTATAGGCCCGAAACGAGCCAGCCGCAGCTCGGAGAAAAGCCATCTCCTGGGGGCCTCCCCATGTCCCTCCACTCCCCAGGGAGGGCCCCTTTACGGATGGAAGAAAAGGGGGATCTTCCCAGTGGTGGGTTCGGGCCAGAGGGGTCTGGGGTTTGCCTCCACGTACGCCAGGTTCCCGCACACCGGGCCCAGGTGTTTGAGCCCCGTGGAGGCAGACGGCTGCTTATTGCTGGATGCAAGTGTCCTGCGGGGTCAAGGAAGGGCTTGGGCACTCCCGGGCGACACAGGGCACCGGGCCCTTAGAGAGTTCCATGGAAAATCCCCCGCCCAGGGCCCCGGTATCAAAGTCTGTCCTTAGCACACTGTCTGTGCGGGGCTGAGAGTGCTGCTGGGCAGTGTGGCCTAGGGGTAATCGCGCGGTCCTCTGAGTGGCAGGGAGGGCTTCTGTTTCCATGGACAGGTGCGCAGGGACCCTGTGAAACTGCTGTGACCTCTCAAGGGCGGGTCACCTGACCCCTCCAGGGTGGGACAGGTGACCTCCCAAGGCTGGGTCACGAGACCCCAAAAGGGTGGGTCACGTGACCCCAAAAGGGTGGGTCACGAAACCCCTCAAGGGTGGGTCACGTGACCCCTCAGGGGTGGGTCACGAGACCCCCCAGGGGTGGGTCACGTGACCCCTCAGGGGTGCGTCACGAGACCACCCAGGGTTGGGTCACGTGACCCCGCAGGTGTGGGTCACATGACCCCTCAGGGGTGGGTCACCTGACCCCTCAAGGGTGGGTCACGAGACCCCCCAGGGGTGGGTCACGTGACCCCTCAGGGGTGCGTCACGAGACCCCCCGGGGGTGGGTCACGTGACCCCTCAAGGGTGGGTCAGGAGACACCTCAAGGGTGGGCCCCGTGACCCGAGGGAGGCCTGTTGTGGGGAGCCTGAGTGCGCACGCGCGGCCCACGTATAGGCCCGAAAGGAGCCAGGCGCGGCTCGGAGAAAAGCCATCTCCTGGGGGCTTCCCCGTGTTCCTCCACTCCTCAAGGAGGACCCCTTTACTGATGGAAGAAAAGTGGGATCTTCGCAGTGGTGGGTTCGGGCCAGAGGGGTCTGCGGGTTTGCCTGCACGAACGCCAGGTGCTCGCACAACGGGCCCAGGTTTTTGAGCCCCGTGGAGGCAGAGGGCTGCTTATTGCTGGATGATAGTGTCCTGCAGGGTTAAGGGATGGCGTGGGCACTCCCAGGGCGACAGAGGGCACCTGGCCTTTAGCGAGTTCCCTGGAAAATTCCCCCCCCCAGGCCCCTGGTCCACAAGTCTATCCTGTGCACAGTGTCTGTGCGAGGCTGGGAGTGCTTCTGGGGAGTGTTCCCCAGCGGAAATCGCGTGGTCCTTTAGGTGGCAGGGAGGGCTCCTGTGTCCACGGACTGGTGCCCAGGGACCCTGTGGAACTGCTGTGACCTCTAAAGGGTGGGTCAGGTGAGCCGAGGAAGGCGTGTGCTTTGGAGCCTGAGTGCGCATGCGCGGCCCACGTATAGGCCCGAAACGAGCCAGCCGCGGCTCGGAGAAAAGCCATCTCCTGGGGGCCTCCCCATGTTCCTCCACTCCCCAGGGAGGGCCCCTTTACGGATGGAAGAAAAGGGGGATCTTCGCAGTGGTGGGTTCGGGCCAGAGGGGTCTGCGGGTTTGCCTCCACGTACGCCAGGTTCCCGCACACCGGGCCCAGGTGTTTGAGCCCCGTGGAGGCAGACGGCTGCTTATTGCTGGAGGCAAGTGTCCTGCGGGGTCAAGGAAGGGCATGGGCACTCCCGGGCGACACAGGGCACCGGGCCCTTAGAGAGTTCCATGGAAAATCCCCCGCCCAGGGCCCCGGTATCCAAGTCTGTCCTTAGCACACTGTCTGTGCGGGGCTGAGAGTCCTGCTGGGCAGTGTGGCCTAGGGGAAATCGCACGGTCCTCTGAGTGGCAGGGAGGGCTTCTGTTTCCATGGACAGGTGCGCAGGGACCCTGTGAAACTGCTGTGACCTCTCAAGGGCGGGTCACCTGACCCCTCCAGGGTGGGACAGGTGACCTCCCAAGGCTGGGTCACGAGACCCCAAAAGGTTGGGTCACGTGACCCCAAAAGGGTGGGTCACGAAACCCCTCAAGGGTGGGTCACGTGACCCCTCAGAGGTGGGTCACGAGACCCCCCAGGGGTGGGTCACGTGACCCCTCAGGGGTGCGTCACGAGACCCCCCAGGGTTGGGTCACGTGACCCCGCAGGTGTGGGTCACGTGACCCCTCAGGGGTGGGTCACCTGACCCCTCAAGGGTGGGTCACGAGACCCCCCAGGGGTGGGTCACGTGACCCCTCAGGGGTGCGTCACGAGACCCCCCGTGGGTGGGTCACGTGACCCCTCAAGGGTGGGTCAGGAGACACCTCAAGGGTGGGCCCCGTGACCCGAGGGAGGCCTGTTGTGGGGAGCCTGAGTGCGCACGCGCGGCCCACGTATAGGCCCGAAAGGAGCCAGGCGCGGCTCGGAGAAAAGCCATCTCCTGGGGGCTTCCCCGTGTTCCTCCACTCCTCAAGGAGGACCCCTTTACTGATGGAAGAAAAGTGGGATCTTCGCAGTGGTGGGTTCGGGCCAGAGGGGTCTGCGGGTTTGCCTGCACGAACGCCAGGTGCTCGCACAACGGGCCCAGGTTTTTGAGCCCCGTGGAGGCAGAGGGCTGCTTATTGCTGGATGATAGTGTCCTGCAGGGTTAAGGGATGGCGTGGGCACTCCCAGGGCGACAGAGGGCACCTGGCCTTTAGCGAGTTCCCTGGAAAATTCCCCCCCCCAGGCCCCTGGTCCACAAGTCTATCCTGCGCACAGTGTCTGTGCGAGGCTGGGAGTGCTTCTGGGGAGTGTTCCCCAGCGGAAATCGCGTGGTCCTTTAGGTGGCAGGGAGGGCTCCTGTGTCCACGGACTGGTGCCCAGGGACCCTGTGGAACTGCTGTGACCTCTAAAGGGTGGGTCAGGTGAGCCGAGGAAGGCGTGTGCTTTGGAGCCTGAGTGCGCATGCGCGGCCCACGTATAGGCCCGAAACGAGCCAGCCGCGGCTCGGAGAAAAGCCATCTCCTGGGGGCCTCCCCATGTTCCTCCACTCCCCAGGGAGGGCCCCTTTACGGATGGAAGAAAAGGGGGATCTTCGCAGTGGTGGGTTCGGGCCAGAGGGGTCTGGGGGTTTGCCTCCACGTACGCCAGGTTCCCGCACACCGGGCCCAGGTGTTTGAGCCCCGTGGAGGCAGACGGCTGCTTATTGCTGGATGCAAGTGTCCTGCGGGGTCAAGGAAGGGCTTGGGCACTCCCGGGCGACACAGGGCACCGGGCCCTTAGAGAGTTCCATGGAAAATCCCCCGCCCAGGGCCCCGGTATCCAAGTCTGTCCTTAGCACACTGTCTGTGCGGGGCTGAGAGTGCTGCTGGGCAGTGTGGCCTAGGGGTAATCGCGCGGTCCTCTGAGTGGCAGGGAGGGCTTCTGTTTCCATGGACAGGTGCGCAGGGACCCTGTGAAACTGCTGTGACCTCTCAAGGTCGGGTAACCTGACCCCTCCAGGGTGGGACAGGTGACTTCCCAAGGGTGGGTCACGAGACCCCAAAAGGGTGGGTCACGTGACACCAAAAGGGTGGGTCACGAAACCCCTCAAGGGTGGGTCACGTGACCCCTCAGGGGTGCGTCACGAGACCCCCCAGGGGTGGGTCACGTGACCCCTCAGGGGTGCGTCACGAGACCCCCCAGGGGTGGGTCACGTGACCCCGCAGGTGTGGGTCACGTGACCCCTCAGGGGTGGGTCACGTGACCCCTCAAGGGTGGGTCACGAGACCCCCCAGGGGTGGGTCACGTGACACCTCAGGGGTGGGTCACGAGACCCCCCGGGCGTGGGTCACTTGACCCCTCATGGGTGGGTCAGGAGACACCACAAGGGTGGGCCCCGTGACCCGAGGGAGGCCTGTTGTGGGGAGCCTGAGTGCGCACGCGCGGCCCACGTATGGGCCCGAAAGGAGCCAGCCGCGGCTCGGAGAAAAGCCATCTCCTGGGGGCCTCCCCGTGTTCCTCCACTCCTCAAGGAGGACCCCTTTACGGATGGAAGAAAAGTGGGATCTTCGCAGTGGTGGGTTCGGGCCAGAGGGGTCTGCGGGTTTGCCTGCACGAACGCCAGGTGCTCGCACAACGGCCCCAGGTGTTTGAGCCCCGTGGAGGCAGAGGGCTGCTTATTGCTGGATGATAGTGTCCTGCAGGGTTAAGGGATGGCGTGGGCACTCCCAGGGCGACAGAGGGCACCTGGCCTTTAGAGAGTTCCCTGGAAAATTCCCCCCCCCAGGCCCCTGGTCCACAAGTCTATCCTGCGCACAGTGTCTGTGCGAGGCTGGGAGTGCTTCTGGGGAGTGTTCCCCAGCGGAAATCGCGTGGTCCTTTAGGTGACAGGGAGGGCTCCTGTGTCCTCGGACAGGTGCCCAGGGACCCTGTGGAACTGCTGTGACCTCTAAAGGATGGGTCAGGTGAGCCGAGGAAGGCGTGTGCTTGGGAGCCTGAGTGCGCATGCGCGGCCCACGTATAGGCCCGAAACGAGCCAGCCGCAGCTCGGAGAAAAGCCATCTCCTGGGGGCCTCCCCATGTCCCTCCACTCCCCAGGGAGGGCCCCTTTACGGATGGAAGAAAAGGGGGATCTTCCCAGTGGTGGGTTCGGGCCAGAGGGGTCTGGGGTTTGCCTCCACGTACGCCAGGTTCCCGCACACCGGGCCCAGGTGTTTGAGCCCCGTGGAGGCAGACGGCTGCTTATTGCTGGATGCAAGTGTCCTGCGGGGTCAAGGAAGGGCTTGGGCACTCCCGGGCGACACAGGGCACCGGGCCCTTAGAGAGTTCCATGGAAAATCCCC
Source organism: Desmodus rotundus (assembly GCF_022682495.2). Taxonomy (NCBI): domain Eukaryota; kingdom Metazoa; phylum Chordata; class Mammalia; order Chiroptera; family Phyllostomidae; genus Desmodus; species Desmodus rotundus. Next base: position 275,305 of record NW_026527643.1, on the reverse strand, counting down.
CGCCCAGGGCCCCGGTATCAAAGTCTGTCCTTAGCACACTGTCTGTGCGGGGCTGAGAGTGCTGCTGGGCAGTGTGGCCTAGGGGTAATCGCGCGGTCCTCTGAGTGGCAGGGAGGGCTTCTGTTTCCATGGACAGGTGCGCAGGGACCCTGTGAAACTGCTGTGACCTCTCAAGGGCGGGTCACCTGACCCCTCCAGGGTGGGACAGGTGACCTCCCAAGGCTGGGTCACGAGACCCCAAAAGGGTGGGTCACGTGACCCCAAAAGGGTGGGTCACGAAACCCCTCAAGGGTGGGTCACGTGACCCCTCAGGGGTGGGTCACGAGACCCCCCAGGGGTGGGTCACGTGACCCCTCAGGGGTGCGTCACGAGACCCCCCAGGGTTGGGTCACGTGACCCCGCAGGTGTGGGTCACATGACCCCTCAGGGGTGGGTCACCTGACCCCTCAAGGGTGGGTCACGAGACCCCCCAGGGGTGGGTCACGTGACCCCTCAGGGGTGCGTCACGAGACCCCCCGGGGGTGGGTCACGTGACCCCTCAAGGGTGGGTCAGGAGACACCTCAAGGGTGGGCCCCGTGACCCGAGGGAGGCCTGTTGTGGGGAGCCTGAGTGCGCACGCGCGGCCCACGTATAGGCCCGAAAGGAGCCAGGCGCGGCTCGGAGAAAAGCCATCTCCTGGGGGCTTCCCCGTGTTCCTCCACTCCTCAAGGAGGACCCCTTTACTGATGGAAGAAAAGTGGGATCTTCGCAGTGGTGGGTTCGGGCCAGAGGGGTCTGCGGGTTTGCCTGCACGAACGCCAGGTGCTCGCACAACGGGCCCAGGTTTTTGAGCCCCGTGGAGGCAGAGGGCTGCTTATTGCTGGATGATAGTGTCCTGCAGGGTTAAGGGATGGCGTGGGCACTCCCAGGGCGACAGAGGGCACCTGGCCTTTAGCGAGTTCCCTGGAAAATTCCCCCCCCCAGGCCCCTGGTCCACAAGTCTATCCTGCGCACAGTGTCTGTGCGAGGCTGGGAGTGCTTCTGGGGAGTGTTCCCCAGCGGAAATCGCGTGGTCCTTTAGGTGGCAGGGAGGGCTCCTGTGTCCACGGACTGGTGCCCAGGGACCCTGTGGAACTGCTGTGACCTCTAAAGGGTGGGTCAGGTGAGCCGAGGAAGGCGTGTGCTTTGGAGCCTGAGTGCGCATGCGCGGCCCACGTATAGGCCCGAAACGAGCCAGCCGCGGCTCGGAGAAAAGCCATCTCCTGGGGGCCTCCCCATGTTCCTCCACTCCCCAGGGAGGGCCCCTTTACGGATGGAAGAAAAGGGGGATCTTCGCAGTGGTGGGTTCGGGCCAGAGGGGTCTGGGGGTTTGCCTCCACGTACGCCAGGTTCCCGCACACCGGGCCCAGGTGTTTGAGCCCCGTGGAGGCAGACGGCTGCTTATTGCTGGAGGCAAGTGTCCTGCGGGGTCAAGGAAGGGCATGGGCACTCCCGGGCGACACAGGGCACCGGGCCCTTAGAGAGTTCCATGGAAAATCCCCCGCCCAGGGCCCCGGTATCCAAGTCTGTCCTTAGCACACTGTCTGTGCGGGGCTGAGAGTCCTGCTGGGCAGTGTGGCCTAGGGGAAATCGCACGGTCCTCTGAGTGGCAGGGAGGGCTTCTGTTTCCATGGACAGGTGCGCAGGGACCCTGTGAAACTGCTGTGACCTCTCAAGGGCGGGTCACCTGACCCCTCCAGGGTGGGACAGGTGACCTCCCAAGGCTGGGTCACGAGACCCCAAAAGGGTGGGTCACGTGACCCCAAAAGGGTGGGTCACGAAACCCCTCAAGGGTGGGTCACGTGACCCCTCAGAGGTGGGTCACGAGACCCCCCAGGGGTGGGTCACGTGACCCCTCAGGGGTGCGTCACGAGACCCCCCAGGGTTGGGTCACGTGACCCCGCAGGTGTGGGTCACGTGACCCCTCAGGGGTGGGTCACCTGACCCCTCAAGGGTGGGTCACGAGACCCCCCAGGGGTGGGTCACGTGACCCCTCAGGGGTGCGTCACGAGACCCCCCGTGGGTGGGTCACGTGACCCCTCAAGGGTGGGTCAGGAGACACCTCAAGGGTGGGCCCCGTGACCCGAGGGAGGCCTGTTGTGGGGAGCCTGAGTGCGCACGCGCGGCCCACGTATAGGCCCGAAAGGAGCCAGGCGCGGCTCGGAGAAAAGCCATCTCCTGGGGGCTTCCCCGTGTTCCTCCACTCCTCAAGGAGGACCCCTTTACTGATGGAAGAAAAGTGGGATCTTCGCAGTGGTGGGTTCGGGCCAGAGGGGTCTGCGGGTTTGCCTGCACGAACGCCAGGTGCTCGCACAACGGGCCCAGGTTTTTGAGCCCCGTGGAGGCAGAGGGCTGCTTATTGCTGGATGATAGTGTCCTGCAGGGTTAAGGGATGGCGTGGGCACTCCCAGGGCGACAGAGGGCACCTGGCCTTTAGCGAGTTCCCTGGAAAATTCCCCCCCCCAGGCCCCTGGTCCACAAGTCTATCCTGCGCACAGTGTCTGTGCGAGGCTGGGAGTGCTTCTGGGGAGTGTTCCCCAGCGGAAATCGCGTGGTCCTTTAGGTGGCAGGGAGGGCTCCTGTGTCCACGGACTGGTGCCCAGGGACCCTGTGGAACTGCTGTGACCTCTAAAGGGTGGGTCAGGTGAGCCGAGGAAGGCGTGTGCTTTGGAGCCTGAGTGCGCATGCGCGGCCCACGTATAGGCCCGAAACGAGCCAGCCGCGGCTCGGAGAAAAGCCATCTCCTGGGGGCCTCCCCATGTTCCTCCACTCCCCAGGGAGGGCCCCTTTACGGATGGAAGAAAAGGGGGATCTTCGCAGTGGTGGGTTCGGGCCAGAGGGGTCTGGGGGTTTGCCTCCACGTACGCCAGGTTCCCGCACACCGGGCCCAGGTGTTTGAGCCCCGTGGAGGCAGACGGCTGCTTATTGCTGGATGCAAGTGTCCTGCGGGGTCAAGGAAGGGCTTGGGCACTCCCGGGCGACACAGGGCACCGGGCCCTTAGAGAGTTCCATGGAAAATCCCCCGCCCAGGGCCCCGGTATCCAAGTCTGTCCTTAGCACACTGTCTGTGCGGGGCTGAGAGTGCTGCTGGGCAGTGTGGCCTAGGGGTAATCGCGCGGTCCTCTGAGTGGCAGGGAGGGCTTCTGTTTCCATGGACAGGTGCGCAGGGACCCTGTGAAACTGCTGTGACCTCTCAAGGTCGGGTAACCTGACCCCTCCAGGGTGGGACAGGTGACTTCCCAAGGGTGGGTCACGAGACCCCAAAAGGGTGGGTCACGTGACACCAAAAGGGTGGGTCACGAAACCCCTCAAGGGTGGGTCACGTGACCCCTCAGGGGTGCGTCACGAGACCCCCCAGGGGTGGGTCACGTGACCCCTCAGGGGTGCGTCACGAGACCCCCCAGGGGTGGGTCACGTGACCCCGCAGGTGTGGGTCACGTGACCCCTCAGGGGTGGGTCACGTGACCCCTCAAGTGTGGGTCACGAGACCCCCCAGGGGTGGGTCACGTGACACCTCAGGGGTGGGTCACGAGACCCCCCGGGCGTGGGTCACTTGACCCCTCATGGGTGGGTCAGGAGACACCACAAGGGTGGGCCCCGTGACCCGAGGGAGGCCTGTTGTGGGGAGCCTGAGTGCGCACGCGCGGCCCACGTATGGGCCCGAAAGGAGCCAGCCGCGGCTCGGAGAAAAGCCATCTCCTGGGGGCCTCCCCGTGTTCCTCCACTCCTCAAGGAGGACCCCTTTACGGATGGAAGAAAAGTGGGATCTTCGCAGTGGTGGGTTCGGGCCAGAGGGGTCTGCGGGTTTGCCTGCACGAACGCCAGGTGCTCGCACAACGGCCCCAGGTGTTTGAGCCCCGTGGAGGCAGAGGGCTGCTTATTGCTGGATGATAGTGTCCTGCAGGGTTAAGGGATGGCGTGGGCACTCCCAGGGCGACAGAGGGCACCTGGCCTTTAGAGAGTTCCCTGGAAAATTCCCCCCCCCAGGCCCCTGGTCCACAAGTCTATCCTGCGCACAGTGTCTGTGCGAGGCTGGGAGTGCTTCTGGGGAGTGTTCCCCAGCGGAAATCGCGTGGTCCTTTAGGTGACAGGGAGGGCTCCTGTGTCCTCGGACAGGTGCCCAGGGACCCTGTGGAACTGCTGTGACCTCTAAAGGATGGGTCAGGTGAGCCGAGGAAGGCGTGTGCTTGGGAGCCTGAGTGCGCATGCGCGGCCCACGTATAGGCCCGAAACGAGCCAGCCGCAGCTCGGAGAAAAGCCATCTCCTGGGGGCCTCCCCATGTCCCTCCACTCCCCAGGGAGGGCCCCTTTACGGATGGAAGAAAAGGGGGATCTTCCCAGTGGTGGGTTCGGGCCAGAGGGGTCTGGGGTTTGCCTCCACGTACGCCAGGTTCCCGCACACCGGGCCCAGGTGTTTGAGCCCCGTGGAGGCAGACGGCTGCTTATTGCTGGATGCAAGTGTCCTGCGGGGTCAAGGAAGGGCTTGGGCACTCCCGGGCGACACAGGGCACCGGGCCCTTAGAGAGTTCCATGGAAAATCCCCCGCCCAGGGCCCCGGTATCAAAGTCTGTCCTTAGCACACTGTCTGTGCGGGGCTGAGAGTGCTGCTGGGCAGTGTGGCCTAGGGGTAATCGCGCGGTCCTCTGAGTGGCAGGGAGGGCTTCTGTTTCCATGGACAGGTGCGCAGGGACCCTGTGAAACTGCTGTGACCTCTCAAGGGCGGGTCACCTGACCCCTCCAGGGTGGGACAGGTGACCTCCCAAGGCTGGGTCACGAGACCCCAAAAGGGTGGGTCACGTGACCCCAAAAGGGTGGGTCACGAAACCCCTCAAGGGTGGGTCACGTGACCCCTCAGGGGTGGGTCACGAGACCCCCCAGGGGTGGGTCACGTGACCCCTCAGGGGTGCGTCACGAGACCCCCCAGGGTTGGGTCACGTGACCCCGCAGGTGTGGGTCACATGACCCCTCAGGGGTGGGTCACCTGACCCCTCAAGGGTGGGTCACGAGACCCCCCAGGGGTGGGTCACGTGACCCCTCAGGGGTGCGTCACGAGACCCCCCGGGGGTGGGTCACGTGACCCCTCAAGGGTGGGTCAGGAGACACCTCAAGGGTGGGCCCCGTGACCCGAGGGAGGCCTGTTGTGGGGAGCCTGAGTGCGCACGCGCGGCCCACGTATAGGCCCGAAAGGAGCCAGGCGCGGCTCGGAGAAAAGCCATCTCCTGGGGGCTTCCCCGTGTTCCTCCACTCCTCAAGGAGGACCCCTTTACTGATGGAAGAAAAGTGGGATCTTCGCAGTGGTGGGTTCGGGCCAGAGGGGTCTGCGGGTTTGCCTGCACGAACGCCAGGTGCTCGCACAACGGGCCCAGGTTTTTGAGCCCCGTGGAGGCAGAGGGCTGCTTATTGCTGGATGATAGTGTCCTGCAGGGTTAAGGGATGGCGTGGGCACTCCCAGGGCGACAGAGGGCACCTGGCCTTTAGCGAGTTCCCTGGAAAATTCCCCCCCCCAGGCCCCTGGTCCACAAGTCTATCCTGCGCACAGTGTCTGTGCGAGGCTGGGAGTGCTTCTGGGGAGTGTTCCCCAGCGGAAATCGCGTGGTCCTTTAGGTGGCAGGGAGGGCTCCTGTGTCCACGGACTGGTGCCCAGGGACCCTGTGGAACTGCTGTGACCTCTAAAGGGTGGGTCAGGTGAGCCGAGGAAGGCGTGTGCTTTGGAGCCTGAGTGCGCATGCGCGGCCCACGTATAGGCCCGAAACGAGCCAGCCGCGGCTCGGAGAAAAGCCATCTCCTGGGGGCCTCCCCATGTTCCTCCACTCCCCAGGGAGGGCCCCTTTACGGATGGAAGAAAAGGGGGATCTTCGCAGTGGTGGGTTCGGGCCAGAGGGGTCTGGGGGTTTGCCTCCACGTACGCCAGGTTCCCGCACACCGGGCCCAGGTGTTTGAGCCCCGTGGAGGCAGACGGCTGCTTATTGCTGGAGGCAAGTGTCCTGCGGGGTCAAGGAAGGGCATGGGCACTCCCGGGCGACACAGGGCACCGGGCCCTTAGAGAGTTCCATGGAAAATCCCCCGCCCAGGGCCCCGGTATCCAAGTCTGTCCTTAGCACACTGTCTGTGCGGGGCTGAGAGTCCTGCTGGGCAGTGTGGCCTAGGGGAAATCGCACGGTCCTCTGAGTGGCAGGGAGGGCTTCTGTTTCCATGGACAGGTGCGCAGGGACCCTGTGAAACTGCTGTGACCTCTCAAGGGCGGGTCACCTGACCCCTCCAGGGTGGGACAGGTGACCTCCCAAGGCTGGGTCACGAGACCCCAAAAGGGTGGGTCACGTGACCCCAAAAGGGTGGGTCACGAAACCCCTCAAGGGTGGGTCACGTGACCCCTCAGAGGTGGGTCACGAGACCCCCCAGGGGTGGGTCACGTGACCCCTCAGGGGTGCGTCACGAGACCCCCCAGGGTTGGGTCACGTGACCCCGCAGGTGTGGGTCACGTGACCCCTCAGGGGTGGGTCACCTGACCCCTCAAGGGTGGGTCACGAGACCCCCCAGGGGTGGGTCACGTGACCCCTCAGGGGTGCGTCACGAGACCCCCCGTGGGTGGGTCACGTGACCCCTCAAGGGTGGGTCAGGAGACACCTCAAGGGTGGGCCCCGTGACCCGAGGGAGGCCTGTTGTGGGGAGCCTGAGTGCGCACGCGCGGCCCACGTATAGGCCCGAAAGGAGCCAGGCGCGGCTCGGAGAAAAGCCATCTCCTGGGGGCTTCCCCGTGTTCCTCCACTCCTCAAGGAGGACCCCTTTACTGATGGAAGAAAAGTGGGATCTTCGCAGTGGTGGGTTCGGGCCAGAGGGGTCTGCGGGTTTGCCTGCACAAACGCCAGGTGCTCGCACAACGGGCCCAGGTTTTTGAGCCCCGTGGAGGCAGAGGGCTGCTTATTGCTGGATGATAGTGTCCTGCAGGGTTAAGGGATGGCGTGGGCACTCCCAGGGCGACAGAGGGCACCTGGCCTTTAGCGAGTTCCCTGGAAAATTCCCCCCCCCAGGCCCCTGGTCCACAAGTCTATCCTGCGCACAGTGTCTGTGCGAGGCTGGGAGTGCTTCTGGGGAGTGTTCCCCAGCGGAAATCGCGTGGTCCTTTAGGTGGCAGGGAGGGCTCCTGTGTCCACGGACTGGTGCCCAGGGACCCTGTGGAACTGCTGTGACCTCTAAAGGGTGGGTCAGGTGAGCCGAGGAAGGCGTGTGCTTTGGAGCCTGAGTGCGCATGCGCGGCCCACGTATAGGCCCGAAACGAGCCAGCCGCGGCTCGGAGAAAAGCCATCTCCTGGGGGCCTCCCCATGTTCCTCCACTCCCCAGGGAGGGCCCCTTTACGGATGGAAGAAAAGGGGGATCTTCGCAGTGGTGGGTTCGGGCCAGAGGGGTCTGGGGGTTTGCCTCCACGTACGCCAGGTTCCCGCACACCGGGCCCAGGTGTTTGAGCCCCGTGGAGGCAGACGGCTGCTTATTGCTGGATGCAAGTGTCCTGCGGGGTCAAGGAAGGGCTTGGGCACTCCCGGGCGACACAGGGCACCGGGCCCTTAGAGAGTTCCATGGAAAATCCCCCGCCCAGGGCCCCGGTATCCAAGTCTGTCCTTAGCACACTGTCTGTGCGGGGCTGAGAGTGCTGCTGGGCAGTGTGGCCTAGGGGTAATCGCGCGGTCCTCTGAGTGGCAGGGAGGGCTTCTGTTTCCATGGACAGGTGCGCAGGGACCCTGTGAAACTGCTGTGACCTCTCAAGGTCGGGTAACCTGACCCCTCCAGGGTGGGACAGGTGACTTCCCAAGGGTGGGTCACGAGACCCCAAAAGGGTGGGTCACGTGACACCAAAAGGGTGGGTCACGAAACCCCTCAAGGGTGGGTCACGTGACCCCTCAGGGGTGCGTCACGAGACCCCCCAGGGGTGGGTCACGTGACCCCTCAGGGGTGCGTCACGAGACCCCCCAGGGGTGGGTCACGTGACCCCGCAGGTGTGGGTCACGTGACCCCTCAGGGGTGGGTCACGTGACCCCTCAAGGGTGGGTCACGAGACCCCCCAGGGGTGGGTCACGTGACACCTCAGGGGTGGGTCACGAGACCCCCCGGGCGTGGGTCACTTGACCCCTCATGGGTGGGTCAGGAGACACCACAAGGGTGGGCCCCGTGACCCGAGGGAGGCCTGTTGTGGGGAGCCTGAGTGCGCACGCGCGGCCCACGTATGGGCCCGAAAGGAGCCAGCCGCGGCTCGGAGAAAAGCCATCTCCTGGGGGCCTCCCCGTGTTCCTCCACTCCTCAAGGAGGACCCCTTTACGGATGGAAGAAAAGTGGGATCTTCGCAGTGGTGGGTTCGGGCCAGAGGGGTCTGCGGGTTTGCCTGCACGAACGCCAGGTGCTCGCACAACGGCCCCAGGTGTTTGAGCCCCGTGGAGGCAGAGGGCTGCTTATTGCTGGATGATAGTGTCCTGCAGGGTTAAGGGATGGCGTGGGCACTCCCAGGGCGACAGAGGGCACCTGGCCTTTAGAGAGTTCCCTGGAAAATTCCCCCCCCCAGGCCCCTGGTCCACAAGTCTATCCTGCGCACAGTGTCTGTGCGAGGCTGGGAGTGCTTCTGGGGAGTGTTCCCCAGCGGAAATCGCGTGGTCCTTTAGGTGACAGGGAGGGCTCCTGTGTCCTCGGACAGGTGCCCAGGGACCCTGTGGAACTGCTGTGACCTCTAAAGGATGGGTCAGGTGAGCCGAGGAAGGCGTGTGCTTGGGAGCCTGAGTGCGCATGCGCGGCCCACGTATAGGCCCGAAACGAGCCAGCCGCAGCTCGGAGAAAAGCCATCTCCTGGGGGCCTCCCCATGTCCCTCCACTCCCCAGGGAGGGCCCCTTTACGGATGGAAGAAAAGGGGGATCTTCCCAGTGGTGGGTTCGGGCCAGAGGGGTCTGGGGTTTGCCTCCACGTACGCCAGGTTCCCGCACACCGGGCCCAGGTGTTTGAGCCCCGTGGAGGCAGACGGCTGCTTATTGCTGGATGCAAGTGTCCTGCGGGGTCAAGGAAGGGCTTGGGCACTCCCGGGCGACACAGGGCACCGGGCCCTTAGAGAGTTCCATGGAAAATCCCCCGCCCAGGGCCCCGGTATCAAAGTCTGTCCTTAGCACACTGTCTGTGCGGGGCTGAGAGTGCTGCTGGGCAGTGTGGCCTAGGGGTAATCGCGCGGTCCTCTGAGTGGCAGGGAGGGCTTCTGTTTCCATGGACAGGTGCGCAGGGACCCTGTGAAACTGCTGTGACCTCTCAAGGGCGGGTCACCTGACCCCTCCAGGGTGGGACAGGTGACCTCCCAAGGCTGGGTCACGAGACCCCAAAAGGGTGGGTCACGTGACCCCAAAAGGGTGGGTCACGAAACCCCTCAAGGGTGGGTCACGTGACCCCTCAGGGGTGGGTCACGAGACCCCCCAGGGGTGGGTCACGTGACCCCTCAGGGGTGCGTCACGAGACCCCCCAGGGTTGGGTCACGTGACCCCGCAGGTGTGGGTCACATGACCCCTCAGGGGTGGGTCACCTGACCCCTCAAGGGTGGGTCACGAGACCCCCCAGGGGTGGGTCACGTGACCCCTCAGGGGTGCGTCACGAGACCCCCCGGGGGTGGGTCACGTGACCCCTCAAGGGTGGGTCAGGAGACACCTCAAGGGTGGGCCCCGTGACCCGAGGGAGGCCTGTTGTGGGGAGCCTGAGTGCGCACGCGCGGCCCACGTATAGGCCCGAAAGGAGCCAGGCGCGGCTCGGAGAAAAGCCATCTCCTGGGGGCTTCCCCGTGTTCCTCCACTCCTCAAGGAGGACCCCTTTACTGATGGAAGAAAAGTGGGATCTTCGCAGTGGTGGGTTCGGGCCAGAGGGGTCTGCGGGTTTGCCTGCACGAACGCCAGGTGCTCGCACAACGGGCCCAGGTTTTTGAGCCCCGTGGAGGCAGAGGGCTGCTTATTGCTGGATGATAGTGTCCTGCAGGGTTAAGGGATGGCGTGGGCACTCCCAGGGCGACAGAGGGCACCTGGCCTTTAGCGAGTTCCCTGGAAAATTCCCCCCCCCAGGCCCCTGGTCCACAAGTCTATCCTGCGCACAGTGTCTGTGCGAGGCTGGGAGTGCTTCTGGGGAGTGTTCCCCAGCGGAAATCGCGTGGTCCTTTAGGTGGCAGGGAGGGCTCCTGTGTCCACGGACTGGTGCCCAGGGACCCTGTGGAACTGCTGTGACCTCTAAAGGGTGGGTCAGGTGAGCCGAGGAAGGCGTGTGCTTTGGAGCCTGAGTGCGCATGCGCGGCCCACGTATAGGCCCGAAACGAGCCAGCCGCGGCTCGGAGAAAAGCCATCTCCTGGGGGCCTCCCCATGTTCCTCCACTCCCCAGGGAGGGCCCCTTTACGGATGGAAGAAAAGGGGGATCTTCCCAGTGGTGGGTTCGGGCCAGAGGGGTCTGGGGTTTGCCTCCACGTACGCCAGGTTCCCGCACACCGGGCCCAGGTGTTTGAGCCCCGTGGAGGCAGACGGCTGCTTATTGCTGGATGCAAGTGTCCTGCGGGGTCAAGGAAGGGCTTGGGCACTCCCGGGCGACACAGGGCACCGGGCCCTTAGAGAGTTCCATGGAAAATCCCCCGCCCAGGGCCCCGGTATCAAAGTCTGTCCTTAGCACACTGTCTGTGCGGGGCTGAGAGTGCTGCTGGGCAGTGTGGCCTAGGGGTAATCGCGCGGTCCTCTGAGTGGCAGGGAGGGCTTCTGTTTCCATGGACAGGTGCGCAGGGACCCTGTGAAACTGCTGTGACCTCTCAAGGGCGGGTCACCTGACCCCTCCAGGGTGGGACAGGTGACCTCCCAAGGCTGGGTCACGAGACCCCAAAAGGGTGGGTCACGTGACCCCAAAAGGGTGGGTCACGAAACCCCTCAAGGGTGGGTCACGTGACCCCTCAGGGGTGGGTCACGAGACCCCCCAGGGGTGGGTCACGTGACCCCTCAGGGGTGCGTCACGAGACCCCCCAGGGTTGGGTCACGTGACCCCGCAGGTGTGGGTCACATGACCCCTCAGGGGTGGGTCACCTGACCCCTCAAGGGTGGGTCACGAGACCCCCCAGGGGTGGGTCACGTGACCCCTCAGGGGTGCGTCACGAGACCCCCCGGGGGTGGGTCACGTGACCCCTCAAGGGTGGGTCAGGAGACACCTCAAGGGTGGGCCCCGTGACCCGAGGGAGGCCTGTTGTGGGGAGCCTGAGTGCGCACGCGCGGCCCACGTATAGGCCCGAAAGGAGCCAGGCGCGGCTCGGAGAAAAGCCATCTCCTGGGGGCTTCCCCGTGTTCCTCCACTCCTCAAGGAGGACCCCTTTACTGATGGAAGAAAAGTGGGATCTTCGCAGTGGTGGGTTCGGGCCAGAGGGGTCTGCGGGTTTGCCTGCACGAACGCCAGGTGCTCGCACAACGGGCCCAGGTTTTTGAGCCCCGTGGAGGCAGAGGGCTGCTTATTGCTGGATGATAGTGTCCTGCAGGGTTAAGGGATGGCGTGGGCACTCCCAGGGCGACAGAGGGCACCTGGCCTTTAGCGAGTTCCCTGGAAAATTCCCCCCCCCAGGCCCCTGGTCCACAAGTCTATCCTGCGCACAGTGTCTGTGCGAGGCTGGGAGTGCTTCTGGGGAGTGTTCCCCAGCGGAAATCGCGTGGTCCTTTAGGTGGCAGGGAGGGCTCCTGTGTCCACGGACTGGTGCCCAGGGACCCTGTGGAACTGCTGTGACCTCTAAAGGGTGGGTCAGGTGAGCCGAGGAAGGCGTGTGCTTTGGAGCCTGAGTGCGCATGCGCGGCCCACGTATAGGCCCGAAACGAGCCAGCCGCGGCTCGGAGAAAAGCCATCTCCTGGGGGCCTCCCCATGTTCCTCCACTCCCCAGGGAGGGCCCCTTTACGGATGGAAGAAAAGGGGGATCTTCGCAGTGGTGGGTTCGGGCCAGAGGGGTCTGGGGGTTTGCCTCCACGTACGCCAGGTTCCCGCACACCGGGCCCAGGTGTTTGAGCCCCGTGGAGGCAGACGGCTGCTTATTGCTGGAGGCAAGTGTCCTGCGGGGTCAAGGAAGGGCATGGGCACTCCCGGGCGACACAGGGCACCGGGCCCTTAGAGAGTTCCATGGAAAATCCCCCGCCCAGGGCCCCGGTATCCAAGTCTGTCCTTAGCACACTGTCTGTGCGGGGCTGAGAGTCCTGCTGGGCAGTGTGGCCTAGGGGAAATCGCACGGTCCTCTGAGTGGCAGGGAGGGCTTCTGTTTCCATGGACAGGTGCGCAGGGACCCTGTGAAACTGCTGTGACCTCTCAAGGGCGGGTCACCTGACCCCTCCAGGGTGGGACAGGTGACCTCCCAAGGCTGGGTCACGAGACCCCAAAAGGGTGGGTCACGTGACCCCAAAAGGGTGGGTCACGAAACCCCTCAAGGGTGGGTCACGTGACCCCTCAGAGGTGGGTCACGAGACCCCCCAGGGGTGGGTCACGTGACCCCTCAGGGGTGCGTCACGAGACCCCCCAGGGTTGGGTCACGTGACCCCGCAGGTGTGGGTCACGTGACCCCTCAGGGGTGGGTCACCTGACCCCTCAAGGGTGGGTCACGAGACCCCCCAGGGGTGGGTCACGTGACCCCTCAGGGGTGCGTCACGAGACCCCCCGTGGGTGGGTCACGTGACCCCTCAAGGGTGGGTCAGGAGACACCTCAAGGGTGGGCCCCGTGACCCGAGGGAGGCCTGTTGTGGGGAGCCTGAGTGCGCACGCGCGGCCCACGTATAGGCCCGAAAGGAGCCAGGCGCGGCTCGGAGAAAAGCCATCTCCTGGGGGCTTCCCCGTGTTCCTCCACTCCTCAAGGAGGACCCCTTTACTGATGGAAGAAAAGTGGGATCTTCGCAGTGGTGGGTTCGGGCCAGAGGGGTCTGCGGGTTTGCCTGCACAAACGCCAGGTGCTCGCACAACGGGCCCAGGTTTTTGAGCCCCGTGGAGGCAGAGGGCTGCTTATTGCTGGATGATAGTGTCCTGCAGGGTTAAGGGATGGCGTGGGCACTCCCAGGGCGACAGAGGGCACCTGGCCTTTAGCGAGTTCCCTGGAAAATTCCCCCCCCCAGGCCCCTGGTCCACAAGTCTATCCTGCGCACAGTGTCTGTGCGAGGCTGGGAGTGCTTCTGGGGAGTGTTCCCCAGCGGAAATCGCGTGGTCCTTTAGGTGGCAGGGAGGGCTCCTGTGTCCACGGACTGGTGCCCAGGGACCCTGTGGAACTGCTGTGACCTCTAAAGGGTGGGTCAGGTGAGCCGAGGAAGGCGTGTGCTTTGGAGCCTGAGTGCGCATGCGCGGCCCACGTATAGGCCCGAAACGAGCCAGCCGCGGCTCGGAGAAAAGCCATCTCCTGGGGGCCTCCCCATGTTCCTCCACTCCCCAGGGAGGGCCCCTTTACGGATGGAAGAAAAGGGGGATCTTCGCAGTGGTGGGTTCGGGCCAGAGGGGTCTGGGGGTTTGCCTCCACGTACGCCAGGTTCCCGCACACCGGGCCCAGGTGTTTGAGCCCCGTGGAGGCAGACGGCTGCTTATTGCTGGATGCAAGTGTCCTGCGGGGTCAAGGAAGGGCTTGGGCACTCCCGGGCGACACAGGGCACCGGGCCCTTAGAGAGTTCCATGGAAAATCCCCCGCCCAGGGCCCCGGTATCCAAGTCTGTCCTTAGCACACTGTCTGTGCGGGGCTGAGAGTGCTGCTGGGCAGTGTGGCCTAGGGGTAATCGCGCGGTCCTCTGAGTGGCAGGGAGGGCTTCTGTTTCCATGGACAGGTGCGCAGGGACCCTGTGAAACTGCTGTGACCTCTCAAGGTCGGGTAACCTGACCCCTCCAGGGTGGGACAGGTGACTTCCCAAGGGTGGGTCACGAGACCCCAAAAGGGTGGGTCACGTGACACCAAAAGGGTGGGTCACGAAACCCCTCAAGGGTGGGTCACGTGACCCCTCAGGGGTGCGTCACGAGACCCCCCAGGGGTGGGTCACGTGACCCCTCAGGGGTGCGTCACGAGACCCCCCAGGGGTGGGTCACGTGACCCCGCAGGTGTGGGTCACGTGACCCCTCAGGGGTGGGTCACGTGACCCCTCAAGGGTGGGTCACGAGACCCCCCAGGGGTGGGTCACGTGACACCTCAGGGGTGGGTCACGAGACCCCCCGGGCGTGGGTCACTTGACCCCTCATGGGTGGGTCAGGAGACACCACAAGGGTGGGCCCCGTGACCCGAGGGAGGCCTGTTGTGGGGAGCCTGAGTGCGCACGCGCGGCCCACGTATGGGCCCGAAAGGAGCCAGCCGCGGCTCGGAGAAAAGCCATCTCCTGGGGGCCTCCCCGTGTTCCTCCACTCCTCAAGGAGGACCCCTTTACGGATGGAAGAAAAGTGGGATCTTCGCAGTGGTGGGTTCGGGCCAGAGGGGTCTGCGGGTTTGCCTGCACGAACGCCAGGTGCTCGCACAACGGCCCCAGGTGTTTGAGCCCCGTGGAGGCAGAGGGCTGCTTATTGCTGGATGATAGTGTCCTGCAGGGTTAAGGGATGGCGTGGGCACTCCCAGGGCGACAGAGGGCACCTGGCCTTTAGAGAGTTCCCTGGAAAATTCCCCCCCCCAGGCCCCTGGTCCACAAGTCTATCCTGCGCACAGTGTCTGTGCGAGGCTGGGAGTGCTTCTGGGGAGTGTTCCCCAGCGGAAATCGCGTGGTCCTTTAGGTGACAGGGAGGGCTCCTGTGTCCTCGGACAGGTGCCCAGGGACCCTGTGGAACTGCTGTGACCTCTAAAGGATGGGTCAGGTGAGCCGAGGAAGGCGTGTGCTTGGGAGCCTGAGTGCGCATGCGCGGCCCACGTATAGGCCCGAAACGAGCCAGCCGCAGCTCGGAGAAAAGCCATCTCCTGGGGGCCTCCCCATGTCCCTCCACTCCCCAGGGAGGGCCCCTTTACGGATGGAAGAAAAGGGGGATCTTCCCAGTGGTGGGTTCGGGCCAGAGGGGTCTGGGGTTTGCCTCCACGTACGCCAGGTTCCCGCACACCGGGCCCAGGTGTTTGAGCCCCGTGGAGGCAGACGGCTGCTTATTGCTGGATGCAAGTGTCCTGCGGGGTCAAGGAAGGGCTTGGGCACTCCCGGGCGACACAGGGCACCGGGCCCTTAGAGAGTTCCATGGAAAATCCCCCGCCCAGGGCCCCGGTATCAAAGTCTGTCCTTAGCACACTGTCTGTGCGGGGCTGAGAGTGCTGCTGGGCAGTGTGGCCTAGGGGTAATCGCGCGGTCCTCTGAGTGGCAGGGAGGGCTTCTGTTTCCATGGACAGGTGCGCAGGGACCCTGTGAAACTGCTGTGACCTCTCAAGGGCGGGTCACCTGACCCCTCCAGGGTGGGACAGGTGACCTCCCAAGGCTGGGTCACGAGACCCCAAAAGGGTGGGTCACGTGACCCCAAAAGGGTGGGTCACGAAACCCCTCAAGGGTGGGTCACGTGACCCCTCAGGGGTGGGTCACGAGACCCCCCAGGGGTGGGTCACGTGACCCCTCAGGGGTGCGTCACGAGACCCCCCAGGGTTGGGTCACGTGACCCCGCAGGTGTGGGTCACATGACCCCTCAGGGGTGGGTCACCTGACCCCTCAAGGGTGGGTCACGAGACCCCCCAGGGGTGGGTCACGTGACCCCTCAGGGGTGCGTCACGAGACCCCCCGGGGGTGGGTCACGTGACCCCTCAAGGGTGGGTCAGGAGACACCTCAAGGGTGGGCCCCGTGACCCGAGGGAGGCCTGTTGTGGGGAGCCTGAGTGCGCACGCGCGGCCCACGTATAGGCCCGAAAGGAGCCAGGCGCGGCTCGGAGAAAAGCCATCTCCTGGGGGCTTCCCCGTGTTCCTCCACTCCTCAAGGAGGACCCCTTTACTGATGGAAGAAAAGTGGGATCTTCGCAGTGGTGGGTTCGGGCCAGAGGGGTCTGCGGGTTTGCCTGCACGAACGCCAGGTGCTCGCACAACGGGCCCAGGTTTTTGAGCCCCGTGGAGGCAGAGGGCTGCTTATTGCTGGATGATAGTGTCCTGCAGGGTTAAGGGATGGCGTGGGCACTCCCAGGGCGACAGAGGGCACCTGGCCTTTAGCGAGTTCCCTGGAAAATTCCCCCCCCCAGGCCCCTGGTCCACAAGTCTATCCTGCGCACAGTGTCTGTGCGAGGCTGGGAGTGCTTCTGGGGAGTGTTCCCCAGCGGAAATCGCGTGGTCCTTTAGGTGGCAGGGAGGGCTCCTGTGTCCACGGACTGGTGCCCAGGGACCCTGTGGAACTGCTGTGACCTCTAAAGGGTGGGTCAGGTGAGCCGAGGAAGGCGTGTGCTTTGGAGCCTGAGTGCGCATGCGCGGCCCACGTATAGGCCCGAAACGAGCCAGCCGCGGCTCGGAGAAAAGCCATCTCCTGGGGGCCTCCCCATGTTCCTCCACTCCCCAGGGAGGGCCCCTTTACGGATGGAAGAAAAGGGGGATCTTCGCAGTGGTGGGTTCGGGCCAGAGGGGTCTGGGGGTTTGCCTCCACGTACGCCAGGTTCCCGCACACCGGGCCCAGGTGTTTGAGCCCCGTGGAGGCAGACGGCTGCTTATTGCTGGATGCAAGTGTCCTGCGGGGTCAAGGAAGGGCTTGGGCACTCCCGGGCGACACAGGGCACCGGGCCCTTAGAGAGTTCCATGGAAAATCCCCCGCCCAGGGCCCCGGTATCCAAGTCTGTCCTTAGCACACTGTCTGTGCGGGGCTGAGAGTGCTGCTGGGCAGTGTGGCCTAGGGGTAATCGCGCGGTCCTCTGAGTGGCAGGGAGGGCTTCTGTTTCCATGGACAGGTGCGCAGGGACCCTGTGAAACTGCTGTGACCTCTCAAGGTCGGGTAACCTGACCCCTCCAGGGTGGGACAGGTGACTTCCCAAGGGTGGGTCACGAGACCCCAAAAGGGTGGGTCACGTGACACCAAAAGGGTGGGTCACGAAACCCCTCAAGGGTGGGTCACGTGACCCCTCAGGGGTGCGTCACGAGACCCCCCAGGGGTGGGTCACGTGACCCCTCAGGGGTGCGTCACGAGACCCCCCAGGGGTGGGTCACGTGACCCCGCAGGTGTGGGTCACGTGACCCCTCAGGGGTGGGTCACGTGACCCCTCAAGGGTGGGTCACGAGACCCCCCAGGGGTGGGTCACGTGACACCTCAGGGGTGGGTCACGAGACCCCCCGGGCGTGGGTCACTTGACCCCTCATGGGTGGGTCAGGAGACACCACAAGGGTGGGCCCCGTGACCCGAGGGAGGCCTGTTGTGGGGAGCCTGAGTGCGCACGCGCGGCCCACGTATAGGCCCGAAAGGAGCCAGGCGCGGCTCGGAGAAAAGCCATCTCCTGGGGGCTTCCCCGTGTTCCTCCACTCCTCAAGGAGGACCCCTTTACTGATGGAAGAAAAGTGGGATCTTCGCAGTGGTGGGTTCGGGCCAGAGGGGTCTGCGGGTTTGCCTGCACGAACGCCAGGTGCTCGCACAACGGGCCCAGGTTTTTGAGCCCCGTGGAGGCAGAGGGCTGCTTATTGCTGGATGATAGTGTCCTGCAGGGTTAAGGGATGGCGTGGGCACTCCCAGGGCGACAGAGGGCACCTGGCCTTTAGCGAGTTCCCTGGAAAATTCCCCCCCCCAGGCCCCTGGTCCACAAGTCTATCCTGCGCACAGTGTCTGTGCGAGGCTGGGAGTGCTTCTGGGGAGTGTTCCCCAGCGGAAATCGCGTGGTCCTTTAGGTGGCAGGGAGGGCTCCTGTGTCCACGGACTGGTGCCCAGGGACCCTGTGGAACTGCTGTGACCTCTAAAGGGTGGGTCAGGTGAGCCGAGGAAGGCGTGTGCTTTGGAGCCTGAGTGCGCATGCGCGGCCCACGTATAGGCCCGAAACGAGCCAGCCGCGGCTCGGAGAAAAGCCATCTCCTGGGGGCCTCCCCATGTTCCTCCACTCCCCAGGGAGGGCCCCTTTACGGATGGAAGAAAAGGGGGATCTTCGCAGTGGTGGGTTCGGGCCAGAGGGGTCTGCGGGTTTGCCTCCACGTACGCCAGGTTCCCGCACACCTGGCCCAGGTGTTTGAGCCCCGTGGAGGCAGACAGCTGCTTATTGCTGGAGGCAAGTGTCCTGCGGGGTCAAGGAAGGGCATGGGCACTCCCGGGCGACACAGGGCACCGGGCCCTTAGAGAGTTCCATGGAAAATCCCCCGCCCAGGGCCCCGGTATCCAAGTCTGTCCTTAGCACACTGTCTGTGCGGGGCTGAGAGTCCTGCTGGGCAGTGTGGCCTAGGGGAAATCGCACGGTCCTCTGAGTAGCAGGGAGGGCTTCTGTTTCCATGGACAGGTGCGCAGGGACCCTGTGAAACTGCTGTGACCTCTCAAGGGCGGGTCACCTGACCCCTCCAGGGTGGGACAGGTGACCTCCCAAGGCTGCGTCACGAGACCCCAAAAGGGTGGGTCACGTGACCCCAAAAGGGTGGGTCACGAAACCCCTCAAGGGTGGGTCACGTGACCCCTCAGAGGTGGGTCACGAGACCCCCCAGGGGTGGGTCACGTGACCCCTCAGGGGTGCGTCACGAGACCCCCCAGGGTTGGGTCACGTGACCCCGCAGGTGTGGGTCACGTGACCCCTCAGGGGTGGGTCACCTGACCCCTCAAGGGTGGGTCACGAGACCCCCCAGGGGTGGGTCACGTGACCCCTCAGGGGTGCGTCACGAGACCCCCCGGGGGTGGGTCACGTGACCCCTCAAGGGTGGGTCAGGAGACACCTCAAGGGTGGGCCCCGTGACCCGAGGGAGGCCTGTTGTGGGGAGCCTGAGTGCGCACGCGCGGCCCACGTATAGGCCCGAAAGGAGCCAGGCGCGGCTCGGAGAAAAGCCATCTCCTGGGGGCTTCCCCGTGTTCC
The DNA here is from genome assembly GCF_022682495.2 of Desmodus rotundus. NCBI lineage: Eukaryota > Metazoa > Chordata > Mammalia > Chiroptera > Phyllostomidae > Desmodus > Desmodus rotundus. The sequence goes on along the minus strand of NW_026527643.1, from coordinate 256,360 downwards.
TCCACTCCTCAAGGAGGACCCCTTTACTGATGGAAGAAAAGTGGGATCTTCGCAGTGGTGGGTTCGGGCCAGAGGGGTCTGCGGGTTTGCCTGCACGAACGCCAGGTGCTCGCACAACGGGCCCAGGTTTTTGAGCCCCGTGGAGGCAGAGGGCTGCTTATTGCTGGATGATAGTGTCCTGCAGGGTTAAGGGATGGCGTGGGCACTCCCAGGGCGACAGAGGGCACCTGGCCTTTAGCGAGTTCCCTGGAAAATTCCCCCCCCCAGGCCCCTGGTCCACAAGTCTATCCTGCGCACAGTGTCTGTGCGAGGCTGGGAGTGCTTCTGGGGAGTGTTCCCCAGCGGAAATCGCGTGGTCCTTTAGGTGGCAGGGAGGGCTCCTGTGTCCACGGACTGGTGCCCAGGGACCCTGTGGAACTGCTGTGACCTCTAAAGGGTGGGTCAGGTGAGCCGAGGAAGGCGTGTGCTTTGGAGCCTGAGTGCGCATGCGCGGCCCACGTATAGGCCCGAAACGAGCCAGCCGCGGCTCGGAGAAAAGCCATCTCCTGGGGGCCTCCCCATGTTCCTCCACTCCCCAGGGAGGGCCCCTTTACGGATGGAAGAAAAGGGGGATCTTCGCAGTGGTGGGTTCGGGCCAGAGGGGTCTGCGGGTTTGCCTCCACGTACGCCAGGTTCCCGCACACCGGGCCCAGGTGTTTGAGCCCCGTGGAGGCAGACGGCTGCTTATTGCTGGAGGCAAGTGTCCTGCGGGGTCAAGGAAGGGCATGGGCACTCCCGGGCGACACAGGGCACCGGGCCCTTAGAGAGTTCCATGGAAAATCCCCCGCCCAGGGCCCCGGTATCCAAGTCTGTCCTTAGCACACTGTCTGTGCGGGGCTGAGAGTCCTGCTGGGCAGTGTGGCCTAGGGGAAATCGCACGGTCCTCTGAGTAGCAGGGAGGGCTTCTGTTTCCATGGACAGGTGCGCAGGGACCCTGTGAAACTGCTGTGACCTCTCAAGGGCGGGTCACCTGACCCCTCCAGGGTGGGACAGGTGACCTCCCAAGGCTGGGTCACGAGACCCCAAAAGGGTGGGTCACGTGACCCCAAAAGGGTGGGTCAAGAAACCCCTCAAGGGTGGGTCACGTGACCCCTCAGAGGTGGGTCACGAGACCCCCCAGGGGTGGGTCACGTGACCCCTCAGGGGTGCGTCACGAGACCCCCCAGGGTTGGGTCACGTGACCCCGCATGTGTGGGTCACGTGACCCCTCAGGGGTGGGTCACCTGACCCCTCAAGGGTGGGTCACGAGACCCCCCAGGGGTGGGTCACGTGACCCCTCAGGGGTGCGTCACGAGACCCCCCGTGGGTGGGTCACGTGACCCCTCAAGGGTGGGTCAGGAGACACCTCAAGGGTGGGCCCCGTGACCCGAGGGAGGCCTGTTGTGGGGAGCCTGAGTGCGCACGCGCGGCCCACGTATAGGCCCGAAAGGAGCCAGGCGCGGCTCGGAGAAAAGCCATCTCCTGGGGGCTTCCCCGTGTTCCTCCACTCCTCAAGGAGGACCCCTTTACTGATGGAAGAAAAGTGGGATCTTCGCAGTGGTGGGTTCGGGCCAGAGGGGTCTGCGGGTTTGCCTGCACGAACGCCAGGTGCTCGCACAACGGGCCCAGGTTTTTGAGCCCCGTGGAGGCAGAGGGCTGCTTATTGCTGGATGATAGTGTCCTGCAGGGTTAAGGGATGGCGTGGGCACTCCCAGGGCGACAGAGGGCACCTGGCCTTTAGCGAGTTCCCTGGAAAATTCCCCCCCCCAGGCCCCTGGTCCACAAGTCTATCCTGCGCACAGTGTCTGTGCGAGGCTGGGAGTGCTTCTGGGGAGTGTTCCCCAGCGGAAATCGCGTGGTCCTTTAGGTGGCAGGGAGGGCTCCTGTGTCCACGGACTGGTGCCCAGGGACCCTGTGGAACTGCTGTGACCTCTAAAGGGTGGGTCAGGTGAGCCGAGGAAGGCGTGTGCTTTGGAGCCTGAGTGCGCATGCGCGGCCCACGTATAGGCCCGAAACGAGCCAGCCGCGGCTCGGAGAAAAGCCATCTCCTGGGGGCCTCCCCATGTTCCTCCACTCCCCAGGGAGGGCCCCTTTACGGATGGAAGAAAAGGGGGATCTTCGCAGTGGTGGGTTCGGGCCAGAGGGGTCTGGGGGTTTGCCTCCACGTACGCCAGGTTCCCGCACACCGGGCCCAGGTGTTTGAGCCCCGTGGAGGCAGACGGCTGCTTATTGCTGGATGCAAGTGTCCTGCGGGGTCAAGGAAGGGCTTGGGCACTCCCGGGCGACACAGGGCACCGGGCCCTTAGAGAGTTCCATGGAAAATCCCCCGCCCAGGGCCCCGGTATCCAAGTCTGTCCTTAGCACACTGTCTGTGCGGGGCTGAGAGTGCTGCTGGGCAGTGTGGCCTAGGGGTAATCGCGCGGTCCTCTGAGTGGCAGGGAGGGCTTCTGTTTCCATGGACAGGTGCGCAGGGACCCTGTGAAACTGCTGTGACCTCTCAAGGTCGGGTAACCTGACCCCTCCAGGGTGGGACAGGTGACTTCCCAAGGGTGGGTCACGAGACCCCAAAAGGGTGGGTCACGTGACACCAAAAGGGTGGGTCACGAAACCCCTCAAGGGTGGGTCACGTGACCCCTCAGGGGTGCGTCACGAGACCCCCCAGGGGTGGGTCACGTGACCCCTCAGGGGTGCGTCACGAGACCCCCCAGGGGTGGGTCACGTGACCCCTCAGGGGTGGGTCACGTGACCCCTCAAGGGTGGGTCACGAGACCCCCCAGGGGTGGGTCACGTGACACCTCAGGGGTGGGTCACGAGACCCCCCGGGCGTGGGTCACTTGACCCCTCATGGGTGGGTCAGGAGACACCACAAGGGTGGGCCCCGTGACCCGAGGGAGGCCTGTTGTGGGGAGCCTGAGTGCGCACGCGCGGCCCACGTATGGGCCCGAAAGGAGCCAGCCGCGGCTCGGAGAAAAGCCATCTCCTGGGGGCCTCCCCGTGTTCCTCCACTCCTCAAGGAGGACCCCTTTACGGATGGAAGAAAAGTGGGATCTTCGCAGTGGTGGGTTCGGGCCAGAGGGGTCTGCGGGTTTGCCTGCACGAACGCCAGGTGCTCGCACAACGGCCCCAGGTGTTTGAGCCCCGTGGAGGCAGAGGGCTGCTTATTGCTGGATGATAGTGTCCTGCAGGGTTAAGGGATGGCGTGGGCACTCCCAGGGCGACAGAGGGCACCTGGCCTTTAGAGAGTTCCCTGGAAAATTCCCCCCCCCAGGCCCCTGGTCCACAAGTCTATCCTGCGCACAGTGTCTGTGCGAGGCTGGGAGTGCTTCTGGGGAGTGTTCCCCAGCGGAAATCGCGTGGTCCTTTAGGTGACAGGGAGGGCTCCTGTGTCCTCGGACAGGTGCCCAGGGACCCTGTGGAACTGCTGTGACCTCTAAAGGATGGGTCAGGTGAGCCGAGGAAGGCGTGTGCTTGGGAGCCTGAGTGCGCATGCGCGGCCCACGTATAGGCCCGAAACGAGCCAGCCGCAGCTCGGAGAAAAGCCATCTCCTGGGGGCCTCCCCATGTCCCTCCACTCCCCAGGGAGGGCCCCTTTACGGATGGAAGAAAAGGGGGATCTTCCCAGTGGTGGGTTCGGGCCAGAGGGGTCTGGGGTTTGCCTCCACGTACGCCAGGTTCCCGCACACCGGGCCCAGGTGTTTGAGCCCCGTGGAGGCAGACGGCTGCTTATTGCTGGATGCAAGTGTCCTGCGGGGTCAAGGAAGGGCTTGGGCACTCCCGGGCGACACAGGGCACCGGGCCCTTAGAGAGTTCCATGGAAAATCCCCCGCCCAGGGCCCCGGTATCAAAGTCTGTCCTTAGCACACTGTCTGTGCGGGGCTGAGAGTGCTGCTGGGCAGTGTGGCCTAGGGGTAATCGCGCGGTCCTCTGAGTGGCAGGGAGGGCTTCTGTTTCCATGGACAGGTGCGCAGGGACCCTGTGAAACTGCTGTGACCTCTCAAGGTCGGGTAACCTGACCCCTCCAGGGTGGGACAGGTGACTTCCCAAGGGTGGGTCACGAGACCCCAAAAGGGTGGGTCACGTGACCCCAAAAGGGTGGGTCACGAAACCCCTCAAGGGTGGGTCACGTGACCCCTCAGGGGTGCGTCACGAGACCCCCCAGGGGTGGGTCACGTGACCCCTCAGGGGTGCGTCACGAGACCCCCCAGGGGTGGGTCACGTGACCCCGCAGGTGTGGGTCACGTGACCCCTCAGGGGTGGGTCACGTGACCCCTCAAGGGTGGGTCACGAGACCCCCCAGGGGTGGGTCACGTGACACCTCAGGGGTGGGTCACGAGACCCCCCGGGCGTGGGTCACTTGACCCCTCATGGGTGGGTCAGGAGACACCACAAGGGTGGGCCCCGTGACCCGAGGGAGGCCTGTTGTGGGGAGCCTGAGTGCGCACGCGCGGCCCACGTATAGGCCCGAAAGGAGCCAGGCGCGGCTCGGAGAAAAGCCATCTCCTGGGGGCTTCCCCGTGTTCCTCCACTCCTCAAGGAGGACCCCTTTACTGATGGAAGAAAAGTGGGATCTTCGCAGTGGTGGGTTCGGGCCAGAGGGGTCTGCGGGTTTGCCTGCACGAACGCCAGGTGCTCGCACAACGGGCCCAGGTTTTTGAGCCCCGTGGAGGCAGAGGGCTGCTTATTGCTGGATGATAGTGTCCTGCAGGGTTAAGGGATGGCGTGGGCACTCCCAGGGCGACAGAGGGCACCTGGCCTTTAGCGAGTTCCGTGGAAAATTCCCCCCCCCCAGGCCCCTGGTCCACAAGTCTATCCTGCGCACAGTGTCTGTGCGAGGCTGGGAGTGCTTCTGGGGAGTGTTCCCCAGCGGAAATCGCGTGGTCCTTTAGGTGGCAGGGAGGGCTCCTGTGTCCACGGACTGGTGCCCAGGGACCCTGTGGAACTGCTGTGACCTCTAAAGGGTGGGTCAGGTGAGCCGAGGAAGGCGTGTGCTTTGGAGCCTGAGTGCGCATGCGCGGCCCACGTATAGGCCCGAAACGAGCCAGCCGCGGCTCGGAGAAAAGCCATCTCCTGGGGGCCTCCCCATGTTCCTCCACTCCCCAGGGAGGGCCCCTTTACGGATGGAAGAAAAGGGGGATCTTCGCAGTGGTGGGTTCGGGCCAGAGGGGTCTGGGGGTTTGCCTCCACGTACGCCAGGTTCCCGCACACCGGGCCCAGGTGTTTGAGCCCCGTGGAGGCAGACGGCTGCTTATTGCTGGATGCAAGTGTCCTGCGGGGTCAAGGAAGGGCTTGGGCACTCCCGGGCGACACAGGGCTCCGGGCCCTTAGAGAGTTCCATGGAAAATCCCCCGCCCAGGGCCCCGGTATCCAAGTCTGTCCTTAGCACACTGTCTGTGCGGGGCTGAGAGTCCTGCTGGGCAGTGTGGCCTAGGGGAAATCGCACGGTCCTCTGAGTAGCAGGGAGGGCTTCTGTTTCCATGGACAGGTGCGCAGGGACCCTGTGAAACTGCTGTGACCTCTCAAGGGCGGGTCACCTGACCCCTCCAGGGTGGGACAGGTGACCTCCCAAGGCTGGGTCACGAGACCCCAAAAGGGTGGGTCACGTGACCCCAAAAGGGTGGGTCACGAAACCCCTCAAGGGTGGGTCACGTGACCCCTCAGAGGTGGGTCACGAGACCCCCCAGGGGTGGGTCACGTGACCCCTCAGGGGTGCGTCACGAGACCCCCCAGGGTTGGGTCACGTGACCCCGCAGGTGTGGGTCACGTGACCCCTCAGGGGTGGGTCACCTGACCCCTCAAGGGTGGGTCACGAGACCCCCCAGGGGTGGGTCACGTGACCCCTCAGGGGTGCGTCACGAGACCCCCCGTGGGTGGGTCACGTGACCCCTCAAGGGTGGGTCAGGAGACACCTCAAGGGTGGGCCCCGTGACCCGAGGGAGGCCTGTTGTGGGGAGCCTGAGTGCGCACGCGCGGCCCACGTATAGGCCCGAAAGGAGCCAGGCGCGGCTCGGAGAAAAGCCATCTCCTGGGGGCTTCCCCGTGTTCCTCCACTCCTCAAGGAGGACCCCTTTACTGATGGAAGAAAAGTGGGATCTTCGCAGTGGTGGGTTCGGGCCAGAGGGGTCTGCGGGTTTGCCTGCACGAACGCCAGGTGCTCGCACAACGGGCCCAGGTTTTTGAGCCCCGTGGAGGCAGAGGGCTGCTTATTGCTGGATGATAGTGTCCTGCAGGGTTAAGGGATGGCGTGGGCACTCCCAGGGCGACAGAGGGCACCTGGCCTTTAGCGAGTTCCCTGGAAAATTCCCCCCCCCAGGCCCCTGGTCCACAAGTCTATCCTGCGCACAGTGTCTGTGCGAGGCTGGGAGTGCTTCTGGGGAGTGTTCCCCAGCGGAAATCGCGTGGTCCTTTAGGTGGCAGGGAGGGCTCCTGTGTCCACGGACTGGTGCCCAGGGACCCTGTGGAACTGCTGTGACCTCTAAAGGGTGGGTCAGGTGAGCCGAGGAAGGCGTGTGCTTTGGAGCCTGAGTGCGCATGCGCGGCCCACGTATAGGCCCGAAACGAGCCAGCCGCGGCTCGGAGAAAAGCCATCTCCTGGGGGCCTCCCCATGTTCCTCCACTCCCCAGGGAGGGCCCCTTTACGGATGGAAGAAAAGGGGGATCTTCGCAGTGGTGGGTTCGGGCCAGAGGGGTCTGCGGGTTTGCCTCCACGTACGCCAGGTTCCCGCACACCGGGCCCAGGTGTTTGAGCCCCGTGGAGGCAGACGGCTGCTTATTGCTGGAGGCAAGTGTCCTGCGGGGTCAAGGAAGGGCATGGGCACTCCCGGGCGACACAGGGCACCGGGCCCTTAGAGAGTTCCATGGAAAATCCCCCGCCCAGGGCCCCGGTATCCAAGTCTGTCCTTAGCACACTGTCTGTGCGGGGCTGAGAGTCCTGCTGGGCAGTGTGGCCTAGGGGAAATCGCACGGTCCTCTGAGTAGCAGGGAGGGCTTCTGTTTCCATGGACAGGTGCGCAGGGACCCTGTGAAACTGCTGTGACCTCTCAAGGGCGGGTCACCTGACCCCTCCAGGGTGGGACAGGTGACCTCCCAAGGCTGGGTCACGAGACCCCAAAAGGGTGGGTCACGTGACCCCAAAAGGGTGGGTCAAGAAACCCCTCAAGGGTGGGTCACGTGACCCCTCAGAGGTGGGTCACGAGACCCCCCAGGGGTGGGTCACGTGACCCCTCAGGGGTGCGTCACGAGACCCCCCAGGGTTGGGTCACGTGACCCCGCATGTGTGGGTCACGTGACCCCTCAGGGGTGGGTCACCTGACCCCTCAAGGGTGGGTCACGAGACCCCCCAGGGGTGGGTCACGTGACCCCTCAGGGGTGCGTCACGAGACCCCCCGTGGGTGGGTCACGTGACCCCTCAAGGGTGGGTCAGGAGACACCTCAAGGGTGGGCCCCGTGACCCGAGGGAGGCCTGTTGTGGGGAGCCTGAGTGCGCACGCGCGGCCCACGTATAGGCCCGAAAGGAGCCAGGCGCGGCTCGGAGAAAAGCCATCTCCTGGGGGCTTCCCCGTGTTCCTCCACTCCTCAAGGAGGACCCCTTTACTGATGGAAGAAAAGTGGGATCTTCGCAGTGGTGGGTTCGGGCCAGAGGGGTCTGCGGGTTTGCCTGCACGAACGCCAGGTGCTCGCACAACGGGCCCAGGTTTTTGAGCCCCGTGGAGGCAGAGGGCTGCTTATTGCTGGATGATAGTGTCCTGCAGGGTTAAGGGATGGCGTGGGCACTCCCAGGGCGACAGAGGGCACCTGGCCTTTAGCGAGTTCCCTGGAAAATTCCCCCCCCCAGGCCCCTGGTCCACAAGTCTATCCTGCGCACAGTGTCTGTGCGAGGCTGGGAGTGCTTCTGGGGAGTGTTCCCCAGCGGAAATCGCGTGGTCCTTTAGGTGGCAGGGAGGGCTCCTGTGTCCACGGACTGGTGCCCAGGGACCCTGTGGAACTGCTGTGACCTCTAAAGGGTGGGTCAGGTGAGCCGAGGAAGGCGTGTGCTTTGGAGCCTGAGTGCGCATGCGCGGCCCACGTATAGGCCCGAAACGAGCCAGCCGCGGCTCGGAGAAAAGCCATCTCCTGGGGGCCTCCCCATGTTCCTCCACTCCCCAGGGAGGGCCCCTTTACGGATGGAAGAAAAGGGGGATCTTCGCAGTGGTGGGTTCGGGCCAGAGGGGTCTGGGGGTTTGCCTCCACGTACGCCAGGTTCCCGCACACCGGGCCCAGGTGTTTGAGCCCCGTGGAGGCAGACGGCTGCTTATTGCTGGATGCAAGTGTCCTGCGGGGTCAAGGAAGGGCTTGGGCACTCCCGGGCGACACAGGGCACCGGGCCCTTAGAGAGTTCCATGGAAAATCCCCCGCCCAGGGCCCCGGTATCCAAGTCTGTCCTTAGCACACTGTCTGTGCGGGGCTGAGAGTGCTGCTGGGCAGTGTGGCCTAGGGGTAATCGCGCGGTCCTCTGAGTGGCAGGGAGGGCTTCTGTTTCCATGGACAGGTGCGCAGGGACCCTGTGAAACTGCTGTGACCTCTCAAGGTCGGGTAACCTGACCCCTCCAGGGTGGGACAGGTGACTTCCCAAGGGTGGGTCACGAGACCCCAAAAGGGTGGGTCACGTGACACCAAAAGGGTGGGTCACGAAACCCCTCAAGGGTGGGTCACGTGACCCCTCAGGGGTGCGTCACGAGACCCCCCAGGGGTGGGTCACGTGACCCCTCAGGGGTGCGTCACGAGACCCCCCAGGGGTGGGTCACGTGACCCCGCAGGTGTGGGTCACGTGACCCCTCAGGGGTGGGTCACGTGACCCCTCAAGGGTGGGTCACGAGACCCCCCAGGGGTGGGTCACGTGACACCTCAGGGGTGGGTCACGAGACCCCCCGGGCGTGGGTCACTTGACCCCTCATGGGTGGGTCAGGAGACACCACAAGGGTGGGCCCCGTGACCCGAGGGAGGCCTGTTGTGGGGAGCCTGAGTGCGCACGCGCGGCCCACGTATGGGCCCGAAAGGAGCCAGCCGCGGCTCGGAGAAAAGCCATCTCCTGGGGGCCTCCCCGTGTTCCTCCACTCCTCAAGGAGGACCCCTTTACGGATGGAAGAAAAGTGGGATCTTCGCAGTGGTGGGTTCGGGCCAGAGGGGTCTGCGGGTTTGCCTGCACGAACGCCAGGTGCTCGCACAACGGCCCCAGGTGTTTGAGCCCCGTGGAGGCAGAGGGCTGCTTATTGCTGGATGATAGTGTCCTGCAGGGTTAAGGGATGGCGTGGGCACTCCCAGGGCGACAGAGGGCACCTGGCCTTTAGAGAGTTCCCTGGAAAATTCCCCCCCCCAGGCCCCTGGTCCACAAGTCTATCCTGCGCACAGTGTCTGTGCGAGGCTGGGAGTGCTTCTGGGGAGTGTTCCCCAGCGGAAATCGCGTGGTCCTTTAGGTGACAGGGAGGGCTCCTGTGTCCTCGGACAGGTGCCCAGGGACCCTGTGGAACTGCTGTGACCTCTAAAGGATGGGTCAGGTGAGCCGAGGAAGGCGTGTGCTTGGGAGCCTGAGTGCGCATGCGCGGCCCACGTATAGGCCCGAAACGAGCCAGCCGCAGCTCGGAGAAAAGCCATCTCCTGGGGGCCTCCCCATGTCCCTCCACTCCCCAGGGAGGGCCCCTTTACGGATGGAAGAAAAGGGGGATCTTCCCAGTGGTGGGTTCGGGCCAGAGGGGTCTGGGGTTTGCCTCCACGTACGCCAGGTTCCCGCACACCGGGCCCAGGTGTTTGAGCCCCGTGGAGGCAGACGGCTGCTTATTGCTGGATGCAAGTGTCCTGCGGGGTCAAGGAAGGGCTTGGGCACTCCCGGGCGACACAGGGCACCGGGCCCTTAGAGAGTTCCATGGAAAATCCCCCGCCCAGGGCCCCGGTATCAAAGTCTGTCCTTAGCACACTGTCTGTGCGGGGCTGAGAGTGCTGCTGGGCAGTGTGGCCTAGGGGTAATCGCGCGGTCCTCTGAGTGGCAGGGAGGGCTTCTGTTTCCATGGACAGGTGCGCAGGGACCCTGTGAAACTGCTGTGACCTCTCAAGGGCGGGTCACCTGACCCCTCCAGGGTGGGACAGGTGACCTCCCAAGGCTGGGTCACGAGACCCCAAAAGGGTGGGTCACGTGACCCCAAAAGGGTGGGTCACGAAACCCCTCAAGGGTGGGTCACGTGACCCCTCAGGGGTGGGTCACGAGACCCCCCAGGGGTGGGTCACGTGACCCCTCAGGGGTGCGTCACGAGACCCCCCAGGGTTGGGTCACGTGACCCCGCAGGTGTGGGTCACATGACCCCTCAGGGGTGGGTCACCTGACCCCTCAAGGGTGGGTCACGAGACCCCCCAGGGGTGGGTCACGTGACCCCTCAGGGGTGCGTCACGAGACCCCCCGGGGGTGGGTCACGTGACCCCTCAAGGGTGGGTCAGGAGACACCTCAAGGGTGGGCCCCGTGACCCGAGGGAGGCCTGTTGTGGGGAGCCTGAGTGCGCACGCGCGGCCCACGTATAGGCCCGAAAGGAGCCAGGCGCGGCTCGGAGAAAAGCCATCTCCTGGGGGCTTCCCCGTGTTCCTCCACTCCTCAAGGAGGACCCCTTTACTGATGGAAGAAAAGTGGGATCTTCGCAGTGGTGGGTTCGGGCCAGAGGGGTCTGCGGGTTTGCCTGCACGAACGCCAGGTGCTCGCACAACGGGCCCAGGTTTTTGAGCCCCGTGGAGGCAGAGGGCTGCTTATTGCTGGATGATAGTGTCCTGCAGGGTTAAGGGATGGCGTGGGCACTCCCAGGGCGACAGAGGGCACCTGGCCTTTAGCGAGTTCCCTGGAAAATTCCCCCCCCCAGGCCCCTGGTCCACAAGTCTATCCTGCGCACAGTGTCTGTGCGAGGCTGGGAGTGCTTCTGGGGAGTGTTCCCCAGCGGAAATCGCGTGGTCCTTTAGGTGGCAGGGAGGGCTCCTGTGTCCACGGACTGGTGCCCAGGGACCCTGTGGAACTGCTGTGACCTCTAAAGGGTGGGTCAGGTGAGCCGAGGAAGGCGTGTGCTTTGGAGCCTGAGTGCGCATGCGCGGCCCACGTATAGGCCCGAAACGAGCCAGCCGCGGCTCGGAGAAAAGCCATCTCCTGGGGGCCTCCCCATGTTCCTCCACTCCCCAGGGAGGGCCCCTTTACGGATGGAAGAAAAGGGGGATCTTCGCAGTGGTGGGTTCGGGCCAGAGGGGTCTGGGGGTTTGCCTCCACGTACGCCAGGTTCCCGCACACCGGGCCCAGGTGTTTGAGCCCCGTGGAGGCAGACGGCTGCTTATTGCTGGATGCAAGTGTCCTGCGGGGTCAAGGAAGGGCTTGGGCACTCCCGGGCGACACAGGGCACCGGGCCCTTAGAGAGTTCCATGGAAAATCCCCCGCCCAGGGCCCCGGTATCCAAGTCTGTCCTTAGCACACTGTCTGTGCGGGGCTGAGAGTGCTGCTGGGCAGTGTGGCCTAGGGGTAATCGCGCGGTCCTCTGAGTGGCAGGGAGGGCTTCTGCTTCCATGGACAGGGTCGCAGGGACCCTGTGAAACTGCTGTGACCTCTCAAGGTCGGGTAACCTGACCCCTCCAGGGTGGGACAGGTGACTTCCCAAAGGTGGGTCACGAGACCCCAAAAGGGTGGGTCACGTGACACCAAAAGGGTGGGTCACGAAACCCCTCAAGGGTGGGTCACGTGACCCCTCAGGGGTGCGTCACGAGACCCCCCAGGGGTGGGTCACGTGACCCCTCAGGGGTGCGTCACGAGACCCCCCAGGGGTGGGTCACGTGACCCCGCAGGTGTGGGTCACGTGACCCCTCAGGGGTGGGTCACGTGACCCCTCAAGGGTGGGTCACGAGACCCCCCAGGGGTGGGTCACGTGACACCTCAGGGGTGGGTCACGAGACCCCCCGGGCGTGGGTCACTTGACCCCTCATGGGTGGGTCAGGAGACACCACAAGGGTGGGCCCCGTGACCCGAGGGAGGCCTGTTGTGGGGAGCCTGAGTGCGCACGCGCGGCCCACGTATGGGCCCGAAAGGAGCCAGCCGCGGCTCGGAGAAAAGCCATCTCCTGGGGGCCTCCCCGTGTTCCTCCACTCCTCAAGGAGGACCCCTTTACGGATGGAAGAAAAGTGGGATCTTCGCAGTGGTGGGTTCGGGCCAGAGGGGTCTGCGGGTTTGCCTGCACGAACGCCAGGTGCTCGCACAACGGCCCCAGGTGTTTGAGCCCCGTGGAGGCAGAGGGCTGCTTATTGCTGGATGATAGTGTCCTGCAGGGTTAAGGGATGGCGTGGGCACTCCCAGGGCGACAGAGGGCACCTGGCCTTTAGAGAGTTCCCTGGAAAATTCCCCCCCCCAGGCCCCTGGTCCACAAGTCTATCCTGCGCACAGTGTCTGTGCGAGGCTGGGAGTGCTTCTGGGGAGTGTTCCCCAGCGGAAATCGCGTGGTCCTTTAGGTGACAGGGAGGGCTCCTGTGTCCTCGGACAGGTGCCCAGGGACCCTGTGGAACTGCTGTGACCTCTAAAGGATGGGTCAGGTGAGCCGAGGAAGGCGTGTGCTTGGGAGCCTGAGTGCGCATGCGCGGCCCACGTATAGGCCCGAAACGAGCCAGCCGCAGCTCGGAGAAAAGCCATCTCCTGGGGGCCTCCCCATGTCCCTCCACTCCCCAGGGAGGGCCCCTTTACGGATGGAAGAAAAGGGGGATCTTCCCAGTGGTGGGTTCGGGCCAGAGGGGTCTGGGGTTTGCCTCCACGTACGCCAGGTTCCCGCACACCGGGCCCAGGTGTTTGAGCCCCGTGGAGGCAGACGGCTGCTTATTGCTGGATGCAAGTGTCCTGCGGGGTCAAGGAAGGGCTTGGGCACTCCCGGGCGACACAGGGCACCGGGCCCTTAGAGAGTTCCATGGAAAATCCCCCGCCCAGGGCCCCGGTATCAAAGTCTGTCCTTAGCACACTGTCTGTGCGGGGCTGAGAGTGCTGCTGGGCAGTGTGGCCTAGGGGTAATCGCGCGGTCCTCTGAGTGGCAGGGAGGGCTTCTGTTTCCATGGACAGGTGCGCAGGGACCCTGTGAAACTGCTGTGACCTCTCAAGGGCGGGTCACCTGACCCCTCCAGGGTGGGACAGGTGACCTCCCAAGGCTGGGTCACGAGACCCCAAAAGGGTGGGTCACGTGACCCCAAAAGGGTGGGTCACGAAACCCCTCAAGGGTGGGTCACGTGACCCCTCAGGGGTGGGTCACGAGACCCCCCAGGGGTGGGTCACGTGACCCCTCAGGGGTGCGTCACGAGACCCCCCAGGGTTGGGTCACGTGACCCCGCAGGTGTGGGTCACATGACCCCTCAGGGGTGGGTCACCTGACCCCTCAAGGGTGGGTCACGAGATCCCCCAGGGGTGGGTCACGTGACCCCTCAGGGGTGCGTCACGAGACCCCCCGGGGGTGGGTCACGTGACCCCTCAAGGGTGGGTCAGGAGACACCTCAAGGGTGGGCCCCGTGACCCGAGGGAGGCCTGTTGTGGGGAGCCTGAGTGCGCACGCGCGGCCCACGTATAGGCCCGAAAGGAGCCAGGCGCGGCTCGGAGAAAAGCCATCTCCTGGGGGCTTCCCCGTGTTCCTCCACTCCTCAAGGAGGACCCCTTTACTGATGGAAGAAAAGTGGGATCTTCGCAGTGGTGGGTTCGGGCCAGAGGGGTCTGCGGGTTTGCCTGCACGAACGCCAGGTGCTCGCACAACGGGCCCAGGTTTTTGAGCCCCGTGGAGGCAGAGGGCTGCTTATTGCTGGATGATAGTGTCCTGCAGGGTTAAGGGATGGCGTGGGCACTCCCAGGGCGACAGAGGGCACCTGGCCTTTAGCGAGTTCCCTGGAAAATTCCCCCCCCCAGGCCCCTGGTCCACAAGTCTATCCTGCGCACAGTGTCTGTGCGAGGCTGGGAGTGCTTCTGGGGAGTGTTCCCCAGCGGAAATCGCGTGGTCCTTTAGGTGGCAGGGAGGGCTCCTGTGTCCACGGACTGGTGCCCAGGGACCCTGTGGAACTGCTGTGACCTCTAAAGGGTGGGTCAGGTGAGCCGAGGAAGGCGTGTGCTTTGGAGCCTGAGTGCGCATGCGCGGCCCACGTATAGGCCCGAAACGAGCCAGCCGCGGCTCGGAGAAAAGCCATCTCCTGGGGGCCTCCCCATGTTCCTCCACTCCCCAGGGAGGGCCCCTTTACGGATGGAAGAAAAGGGGGATCTTCGCAGTGGTGGGTTCGGGCCAGAGGGGTCTGCGGGTTTGCCTCCACGTACGCCAGGTTCCCGCACACCGGGCCCAGGTGTTTGAGCCCCGTGGAGGCAGACGGCTGCTTATTGCTGGAGGCAAGTGTCCTGCGGGGTCAAGGAAGGGCATGGGCACTCCCGGGCGACACAGGGCACCGGGCCCTTAGAGAGTTCCATGGAAAATCCCCCGCCCAGGGCCCCGGTATCCAAGTCTGTCCTTAGCACACTGTCTGTGCGGGGCTGAGAGTCCTGCTGGGCAGTGTGGCCTAGGGTAAATCGCACGGTCCTCTGAGTAGCAGGGAGGGCTTCTGTTTCCATGGACAGGTGCGCAGGGACCCTGTGAAACTGCTGTGACCTCTCAAGGGCGGGTCACCTGACCCCTCCAGGGTGGGACAGGTGACCTCCCAAGGCTGGGTCACGAGACCCCAAAAGGGTGGGTCACGTGACCCCAAAAGGGTGGGTCACGAAACCCCTCAAGGGTGGGTCACGTGACCCCTCAGAGGTGGGTCACGAGACCCCCCAGGGGTGGGTCACGTGACCCCTCAGGGGTGCGTCACGAGACCCCCCAGGGTTGGGTCACGTGACCCCGCAGGTGTGGGTCACGTGACCCCTCAGGGGTGGGTCACCTGACCCCTCAAGGGTGGGTCACGAGACCCCCCAGGGGTGGGTCACGTGACCCCTCAGGGGTGCGTCACGAGACCCCCCGTGGGTGGGTCACGTGACCCCTCAAGGGTGGGTCAGGAGACACCTCAAGGGTGGGCCCCGTGACCCGAGGGAGGCCTGTTGTGGGGAGCCTGAGTGCGCACGCGCGGCCCACGTATAGGCCCGAAAGGAGCCAGGCACGGCTCGGAGAAAAGCCATCTCCTGGGGGCTTCCCCGTGTTCCTCCACTCCTCAAGGAGGACCCCTTTACTGATGGAAGAAAAGTGGGATCTTCGCAGTGGTGGGTTCGGGCCAGAGGGGTCTGCGGGTTTGCCTGCACGAACGCCAGGTGCTCGCACAACGGGCCCAGGTTTTTGAGCCCCGTGGAGGCAGAGGGCTGCTTATTGCTGGATGATAGTGTCCTGCAGGGTTAAGGGATGGCGTGGGCACTCCCAGGGCGACAGAGGGCACCTGGCCTTTAGCGAGTTCCCTGGAAAATTCCCCCCCCCAGGCCCCTGGTCCACAAGTCTATCCTGCGCACAGTGTCTGTGCGAGGCTGGGAGTGCTTCTGGGGAGTGTTCCCCAGCGGAAATCGCGTGGTCCTTTAGGTGGCAGGGAGGGCTCCTGTGTCCACGGACTGGTGCCCAGGGACCCTGTGGAACTGCTGTGACCTCTAAAGGGTGGGTCAGGTGAGCCGAGGAAGGCGTGTGCTTTGGAGCCTGAGTGCGCATGCGCGGCCCACGTATAGGCCCGAAACGAGCCAGCCGCGGCTCGGAGAAAAGCCATCTCCTGGGGGCCTCCCCATGTTCCTCCACTCCCCAGGGAGGGCCCCTTTACGGATGGAAGAAAAGGGGGATCTTCGCAGTGGTGGGTTCGGGCCAGAGGGGTCTGGGGGTTTGCCTCCACGTACGCCAGGTTCCCGCACACCGGGCCCAGGTGTTTGAGCCCCGTGGAGGCAGACGGCTGCTTATTGCTGGATGCAAGTGTCCTGCGGGGTCAAGGAAGGGCTTGGGCACTCCCGGGCGACACAGGGCACCGGGCCCTTAGAGAGTTCCATGGAAAATCCCCCGCCCAGGGCCCCGGTATCCAAGTCTGTCCTTAGCACACTGTCTGTGCGGGGCTGAGAGTGCTGCTGGGCAGTGTGGCCTAGGGGTAATCGCGCGGTCCTCTGAGTGGCAGGGAGGGCTTCTGTTTCCATGGACAGGTGCGCAGGGACCCTGTGAAACTGCTGTGACCTCTCAAGGTCGGGTAACCTGACCCCTCCAGGGTGGGACAGGTGACTTCCCAAGGGTGGGTCACGAGACCCCAAAAGGGTGGGTCACGTGACACCAAAAGGGTGGGTCACGAAACCCCTCAAGGGTGGGTCACGTGACCCCTCAGGGGTGCGTCACGAGACCCCCCAGGGGTGGGTCACGTGACCCCTCAGGGGTGCGTCACGAGACCCCCCAGGGGTGGGTCACGTGACCCCGCAGGTGTGGGTCACGTGACCCCTCAGGGGTGGGTCACGTGACCCCTCAAGGGTGGGTCACGAGACCCCCCAGGGGTGGGTCACGTGACACCTCAGGGGTGGGTCACGAGACCCCCCGGGCGTGGGTCACTTGACCCCTCATGGGTGGGTCAGGAGACACCACAAGGGTGGGCCCCGTGACCCGAGGGAGGCCTGTTGTGGGGAGCCTGAGTGCGCACGCGCGGCCCACGTATGGGCCCGAAAGGAGCCAGCCGCGGCTCGGAGAAAAGCCATCTCCTGGGGGCCTCCCCGTGTTCCTCCACTCCTCAAGGAGGACCCCTTTACGGATGGAAGAAAAGTGGGATCTTCGCAGTGGTGGGTTCGGGCCAGAGGGGTCTGCGGGTTTGCCTGCACGAACGCCAGGTGCTCGCACAACGGCCCCAGGTGTTTGAGCCCCGTGGAGGCAGAGGGCTGCTTATTGCTGGATGATAGTGTCCTGCAGGGTTAAGGGATGGCGTGGGCACTCCCAGGGCGACAGAGGGCACCTGGCCTTTAGAGAGTTCCCTGGAAAATTCCCCCCCCCAGGCCCCTGGTCCACAAGTCTATCCTGCGCACAGTGTCTGTGCGAGGCTGGGAGTGCTTCTGGGGAGTGTTCCCCAGCGGAAATCGCGTGGTCCTTTAGGTGGCAGGGAGGGCTCCTGTGTCCACGGACTGGTGCCCAGGGACCCTGTGGAACTGCTGTGACCTCTAAAGGGTGGGTCAGGTGAGCCGAGGAAGGCGTGTGCTTTGGAGCCTGAGTGCGCATGCGCGGCCCACGTATAGGCCCGAAACGAGCCAGCCGCGGCTCGGAGAAAAGCCATCTCCTGGGGGCCTCCCCATGTTCCTCCACTCCCCAGGGAGGGCCCCTTTACGGATGGAAGAAAAGGGGGATCTTCGCAGTGGTGGGTTCGGGCCAGAGGGGTCTGGGGGTTTGCCTCCACGTACGCCAGGTTCCCGCACACCGGGCCCAGGTGTTTGAGCCCCGTGGAGGCAGACGGCTGCTTATTGCTGGATGCAAGTGTCCTGCGGGGTCAAGGAAGGGCTTGGGCACTCCCGGGCGACACAGGGCACCGGGCCCTTAGAGAGTTCCATGGAAAATCCCCCGCCCAGGGCCCCGGTATCCAAGTCTGTCCTTAGCACACTGTCTGTGCGGGGCTGAGAGTGCTGCTGGGCAGTGTGGCCTAGGGGTAATCGCGCGGTCCTCTGAGTGGCAGGGAGGGCTTCTGTTTCCATGGACAGGTGCGCAGGGACCCTGTGAAACTGCTGTGACCTCTCAAGGTCGGGTAACCTGACCCCTCCAGGGTGGGACAGGTGACTTCCCAAGGGTGGGTCACGAGACCCCAAAAGGGTGGGTCACGTGACACCAAAAGGGTGGGTCACGAAACCCCTCAAGGGTGGGTCACGTGACCCCTCAGGGGTGCGTCACGAGACCCCCCAGGGGTGGGTCACGTGACCCCTCAGGGGTGCGTCACGAGACCCCCCAGGGGTGGGTCACGTGACCCCGCAGGTGTGGGTCACGTGACCCCTCAGGGGTGGGTCACGTGACCCCTCAAGGGTGGGTCACGAGACCCCCCAGGGGTGGGTCACGTGACACCTCAGGGGTGGGTCACGAGACCCCCCGGGCGTGGGTCACTTGACCCCTCATGGGTGGGTCAGGAGACACCACAAGGGTGGGCCCCGTGACCCGAGGGAGGCCTGTTGTGGGGAGCCTGAGTGCGCACGCGCGGCCCACGTATGGGCCCGAAAGGAGCCAGCCGCGGCTCGGAGAAAAGCCATCTCCTGGGGGCCTCCCCGTGTTCCTCCACTCCTCAAGGAGGACCCCTTTACGGATGGAAGAAAAGTGGGATCTTCGCAGTGGTGGGTTCGGGCCAGAGGGGTCTGCGGGTTTGCCTGCACGAACGCCAGGTGCTCGCACAACGGCCCCAGGTGTTTGAGCCCCGTGGAGGCAGAGGGCTGCTTATTGCTGGATGATAGTGTCCTGCAGGGTTAAGGGATGGCGTGGGCACTCCCAGGGCGACAGAGGGCACCTGGCCTTTAGAGAGTTCCCTGGAAAATTCCCCCCCCCAGGCCCCTGGTCCACAAGTCTATCCTGCGCACAGTGTCTGTGCGAGGCTGGGAGTGCTTCTGGGGAGTGTTCCCCAGCGGAAATCGCGTGGTCCTTTAGGTGACAGGGAGGGCTCCTGTGTCCTCGGACAGGTGCCCAGGGACCCTGTGGAACTGCTGTGACCTCTAAAGGATGGGTCAGGTGAGCCGAGGAAGGCGTGTGCTTGGGAGCCTGAGTGCGCATGCGCGGCCCACGTATAGGCCCGAAACGAGCCAGCCGCAGCTCGGAGAAAAGCCATCTCCTGGGGGCCTCCCCATGTCCCTCCACTCCCCAGGGAGGGCCCCTTTACGGATGGAAGAAAAGGGGGATCTTCCCAGTGGTGGGTTCGGGCCAGAGGGGTCTGGGGTTTGCCTCCACGTACGCCAGGTTCCCGCACACCGGGCCCAGGTGTTTGAGCCCCGTGGAGGCAGACGGCTGCTTATTGCTGGATGCAAGTGTCCTGCGGGGTCAAGGAAGGGCTTGGGCACTCCCGGGCGACACAGGGCACCGGGCCCTTAGAGAGTTCCATGGAAAATCCCCCGCCCAGGGCCCCGGTATCAAAGTCTGTCCTTAGCACACTGTCTGTGCGGGGCTGAGAGTGCTGCTGGGCAGTGTGGCCTAGGGGTAATCGCGCGGTCCTCTGAGTGGCAGGGAGGGCTTCTGTTTCCATGGACAGGTGCGCAGGGACCCTGTGAAACTGCTGTGACCTCTCAAGGTCGGGTAACCTGACCCCTCCAGGGTGGGACAGGTGACTTCCCAAGGGTGGGTCACGAGACCCCAAAAGGGTGGGTCACGTGACCCCAAAAGGGTGGGTCACGAAACCCCTCAAGGGTGGGTCACGTGACCCCTCAGGGGTGCGTCACGAGACCCCCCAGGGGTGGGTCACGTGACCCCTCAGGGGTGCGTCACGAGACCCCCCAGGGGTGGGTCACGTGACCCCGCAGGTGTGGGTCACGTGACCCCTCAGGGGTGGGTCACGTGACCCCTCAAGGGTGGGTCACGAGACCCCCCAGGGGTGGGTCACGTGACACCTCAGGGGTGGGTCACGAGACCCCCCGGGCGTGGGTCACTTGACCCCTCAGGGGTGGGTCACCTGACCCCTCAAGGGTGGGTCACGAGACCCCCCAGGGGTGGGTCACGTGACCCCTCAGGGGTGCGTCACGAGACCCCCCGTGGGTGGGTCACGTGACCCCTCAAGGGTGGGTCAGGAGACACCTCAAGGGTGGGCCCCGTGACCCGAGGGAGGCCTGTTGTGGGGAGCCTGAGTGCGCACGCGCGGCCCACGTATAGGCCCGAAAGGAGCCAGGCGCGGCTCGGAGAAAAGCCATCTCCTGGGGGCTTCCCCGTGTTCCTCCACTCCTCAAGGAGGACCCCTTTACTGATGGAAGAAAAGTGGGATCTTCGCAGTGGTGGGTTCGGGCCAGAGGGGTCTGCGGGTTTGCCTGCACGAACGCCAGGTGCTCGCACAACGGGCCCAGGTTTTTGAGCCCCGTGGAGGCAGAGGGCTGCTTATTGCTGGATGATAGTGTCCTGCAGGGTTAAGGGATGGCGTGGGCACTCCCAGGGCGACAGAGGGCACCTGGCCTTTAGCGAGTTCCCTGGAAAATTCCCCCCCCCAGGCCCCTGGTCCACAAGTCTATCCTGCGCACAGTGTCTGTGCGAGGCTGGGAGTGCTTCTGGGGAGTGTTCCCCAGCGGAAATCGCGTGGTCCTTTAGGTGGCAGGGAGGGCTCCTGTGTCCACGGACTGGTGCCCAGGGACCCTGTGGAACTGCTGTGACCTCTAAAGGGTGGGTCAGGTGAGCCGAGGAAGGCGTGTGCTTTGGAGCCTGAGTGCGCATGCGCGGCCCACGTATAGGCCCGAAACGAGCCAGCCGCGGCTCGGAGAAAAGCCATCTCCTGGGGGCCTCCCCATGTTCCTCCACTCCCCAGGGAGGGCCCCTTTACGGATGGAAGAAAAGGGGGATCTTCGCAGTGGTGGGTTCGGGCCAGAGGGGTCTGGGGGTTTGCCTCCACGTACGCCAGGTTCCCGCACACCGGGCCCAGGTGTTTGAGCCCCGTGGAGGCAGACGGCTGCTTATTGCTGGATGCAAGTGTCCTGCGGGGTCAAGGAAGGGCTTGGGCACTCCCGGGCGACACAGGGCACCGGGCCCTTAGAGAGTTCCATGGAAAATCCCCCGCCCAGGGCCCCGGTATCCAAGTCTGTCCTTAGCACACTGTCTGTGCGGGGCTGAGAGTGCTGCTGGGCAGTGTGGCCTAGGGGTAATCGCGCGGTCCTCTGAGTGGCAGGGAGGGCTTCTGTTTCCATGGACAGGTGCGCAGGGACCCTGTGAAACTGCTGTGACCTCTCAAGGTCGGGTAACCTGACCCCTCCAGGGTGGGACAGGTGACTTCCCAAGGGTGGGTCACGAGACCCCAAAAGGGTGGGTCACGTGACACCAAAAGGGTGGGTCACGAAACCCCTCAAGGGTGGGTCACGTGACCCCTCAGGGGTGCGTCACGAGACCCCCCAGGGGTGGGTCACGTGACCCCTCAGGGGTGCGTCACGAGACCCCCCAGGGGTGGGTCACGTGACCCCGCAGGTGTGGGTCACGTGACCCCTCAGGGGTGGGTCACGTGACCCCTCAAGGGTGGGTCACGAGACCCCCCAGGGGTGGGTCACGTGACACCTCAGGGGTGGGTCACGAGACCCCCCGGGCGTGGGTCACTTGACCCCTCATGGGTGGGTCAGGAGACACCACAAGGGTGGGCCCCGTGACCCGAGGGAGGCCTGTTGTGGGGAGCCTGAGTGCGCACGCGCGGCCCACGTATGGGCCCGAAAGGAGCCAGCCGCGGCTCGGAGAAAAGCCATCTCCTGGGGGCCTCCCCGTGTTCCTCCACTCCTCAAGGAGGACCCCTTTACGGATGGAAGAAAAGTGGGATCTTCGCAGTGGTGGGTTCGGGCCAGAGGGGTCTGCGGGTTTGCCTGCACGAACGCCAGGTGCTCGCACAACGGCCCCAGGTGTTTGAGCCCCGTGGAGGCAGAGGGCTGCTTATTGCTGGATGATAGTGTCCTGCAGGGTTAAGGGATGGCGTGGGCACTCCCAGGGCGACAGAGGGCACCTGGCCTTTAGAGAGTTCCCTGGAAAATTCCCCCCCCCAGGCCCCTGGTCCACAAGTCTATCCTGCGCACAGTGTCTGTGCGAGGCTGGGAGTGCTTCTGGGGAGTGTTCCCCAGCGGAAATCGCGTGGTCCTTTAGGTGACAGGGAGGGCTCCTGTGTCCTCGGACAGGTGCCCAGGGACCCTGTGGAACTGCTGTGACCTCTAAAGGATGGGTCAGGTGAGCCGAGGAAGGCGTGTGCTTGGGAGCCTGAGTGCGCATGCGCGGCCCACGTATAGGCCCGAAACGAGCCAGCCGCAGCTCGGAGAAAAGCCATCTCCTGGGGGCCTCCCCATGTCCCTCCACTCCCCAGGGAGGGCCCCTTTACGGATGGAAGAAAAGGGGGATCTTCCCAGTGGTGGGTTCGGGCCAGAGGGGTCTGGGGTTTGCCTCCACGTACGCCAGGTTCCCGCACACCGGGCCCAGGTGTTTGAGCCCCGTGGAGGCAGACGGCTGCTTATTGCTGGATGCAAGTGTCCTGCGGGGTCAAGGAAGGGCTTGGGCACTCCCGGGCGACACAGGGCACCGGGCCCTTAGAGAGTTCCATGGAAAATCCCCCGCCCAGGGCCCCGGTATCAAAGTCTGTCCTTAGCACACTGTCTGTGCGGGGCTGAGAGTGCTGCTGGGCAGTGTGGCCTAGGGGTAATCGCGCGGTCCTCTGAGTGGCAGGGAGGGCTTCTGTTTCCATGGACAGGTGCGCAGGGACCCTGTGAAACTGCTGTGACCTCTCAAGGGCGGGTCACCTGACCCCTCCAGGGTGGGACAGGTGACCTCCCAAGGCTGGGTCACGAGACCCCAAAAGGGTGGGTCACGTGACCCCAAAAGGGTGGGTCACGAAACCCCTCAAGGGTGGGTCACGTGACCCCTCAGGGGTGCGTCACGAGACCCCCCAGGGTTGGGTCACGTGACCCCGCAGGTGTGGGTCACGTGACCCCTCAGGGGTGGGTCACCTGACCCCTCAAGGGTGGGTCACGAGACCCCCCAGGGGTGGGTCACGTGACCCCTCAGGGGTGCGTCACGAGACCCCCCGTGGGTGGGTCACGTGACCCCTCAAGGGTGGGTCAGGAGACACCTCAAGGGTGGGCCCCGTGACCCGAGGGAGGCCTGTTGTGGGGAGCCTGAGTGCGCACGCGCGGCCCACGTATAGGCCCGAAAGGAGCCAGGCGCGGCTCGGAGAAAAGCCATCTCCTGGGGGCTTCCCCGTGTTCCTCCACTCCTCAAGGAGGACCCCTTTACTGATGGAAGAAAAGTGGGATCTTCGCAGTGGTGGGTTCGGGCCAGAGGGGTCTGCGGGTTTGCCTGCACGAACGCCAGGTGCTCGCACAACGGGCCCAGGTTTTTGAGCCCCGTGGAGGCAGAGGGCTGCTTATTGCTGGATGATAGTGTCCTGCAGGGTTAAGGGATGGCGTGGGCACTCCCAGGGCGACAGAGGGCACCTGGCCTTTAGCGAGTTCCCTGGAAAATTCCCCCCCCCAGGCCCCTGGTCCACAAGTCTATCCTGCGCACAGTGTCTGTGCGAGGCTGGGAGTGCTTCTGGGGAGTGTTCCCCAGCGGAAATCGCGTGGTCCTTTAGGTGGCAGGGAGGGCTCCTGTGTCCACGGACTGGTGCCCAGGGACCCTGTGGAACTGCTGTGACCTCTAAAGGGTGGGTCAGGTGAGCCGAGGAAGGCGTGTGCTTTGGAGCCTGAGTGCGCATGCGCGGCCCACGTATAGGCCCGAAACGAGCCAGCCGCGGCTCGGAGAAAAGCCATCTCCTGGGGGCCTCCCCATGTTCCTCCACTCCCCAGGGAGGGCCCCTTTACGGATGGAAGAAAAGGGGGATCTTCGCAGTGGTGGGTTCGGGCCAGAGGGGTCTGGGGGTTTGCCTCCACGTACGCCAGGTTCCCGCACACCGGGCCCAGGTGTTTGAGCCCCGTGGAGGCAGACGGCTGCTTATTGCTGGATGCAAGTGTCCTGCGGGGTCAAGGAAGGGCTTGGGCACTCCCGGGCGACACAGGGCACCGGGCCCTTAGAGAGTTCCATGGAAAATCCCCCGCCCAGGGCCCCGGTATCCAAGTCTGTCCTTAGCACACTGTCTGTGCGGGGCTGAGAGTGCTGCTGGGCAGTGTGGCCTAGGGGTAATCGCGCGGTCCTCTGAGTGGCAGGGAGGGCTTCTGTTTCCATGGACAGGTGCGCAGGGACCCTGTGAAACTGCTGTGACCTCTCAAGGTCGGGTAACCTGACCCCTCCAGGGTGGGACAGGTGACTTCCCAAGGGTGGGTCACGAGACCCCAAAAGGGTGGGTCACGTGACACCAAAAGGGTGGGTCACGAAACCCCTCAGGGGTGGGTCACGTGACCCCTCAGGGGTGCGTCACGAGACCCCCCAGGGGTGGGTCACGTGACCCCTCAGGGGTGCGTCACGAGACCCCCCAGGGGTGGGTCACGTGACCCCGCAGGTGTGGGTCACGTGACCCCTCAGGGGTGGGTCACGTGACCCCTCAAGGGTGGGTCACGAGACCCCCCAGGGGTGGGTCACGTGACACCTCAGGGGTGGGTCACGAGACCCCCCGGGCGTGGGTCACTTGACCCCTCATGGGTGGGTCAGGAGACACCACAAGGGTGGGCCCCGTGACCCGAGGGAGGCCTGTTGTGGGGAGCCTGAGTGCGCACGCGCGGCCCACGTATGGGCCCGAAAGGAGCCAGCCGCGGCTCGGAGAAAAGCCATCTCCTGGGGGCCTCCCCGTGTTCCTCCACTCCTCAAGGAGGACCCCTTTACGGATGGAAGAAAAGTGGGATCTTCGCAGTGGTGGGTTCGGGCCAGAGGGGTCTGCGGGTTTGCCTGCACGAACGCCAGGTGCTCGCACAACGGCCCCAGGTGTTTGAGCCCCGTGGAGGCAGAGGGCTGCTTATTGCTGGATGATAGTGTCCTGCAGGGTTAAGGGATGGCGTGGGCACTCCCAGGGCGACAGAGGGCACCTGGCCTTTAGAGAGTTCCCTGGAAAATTCCCCCCCCCAGGCCCCTGGTCCACAAGTCTATCCTGCGCACAGTGTCTGTGCGAGGCTGGGAGTGCTTCTGGGGAGTGTTCCCCAGCGGAAATCGCGTGGTCCTTTAGGTGACAGGGAGGGCTCCTGTGTCCTCGGACAGGTGCCCAGGGACCCTGTGGAACTGCTGTGACCTCTAAAGGATGGGTCAGGTGAGCCGAGGAAGGCGTGTGCTTGGGAGCCTGAGTGCGCATGCGCGGCCCACGTATAGGCCCGAAACGAGCCAGCCGCAGCTCGGAGAAAAGCCATCTCCTGGGGGCCTCCCCATGTCCCTCCACTCCCCAGGGAGGGCCCCTTTACGGATGGAAGAAAAGGGGGATCTTCCCAGTGGTGGGTTCGGGCCAGAGGGGTCTGGGGTTTGCCTCCACGTACGCCAGGTTCCCGCACACCGGGCCCAGGTGTTTGAGCCCCGTGGAGGCAGACGGCTGCTTATTGCTGGATGCAAGTGTCCTGCGGGGTCAAGGAAGGGCTTGGGCACTCCCGGGCGACACAGGGCACCGGGCCCTTAGAGAGTTCCATGGAAAATCCCCCGCCCAGGGCCCCGGTATCAAAGTCTGTCCTTAGCACACTGTCTGTGCGGGGCTGAGAGTGCTGCTGGGCAGTGTGGCCTAGGGGTAATCGCGCGGTCCTCTGAGTGGCAGGGAGGGCTTCTGTTTCCATGGACAGGTGCGCAGGGACCCTGTGAAACTGCTGTGACCTCTCAAGGGCGGGTCACCTGACCCCTCCAGGGTGGGACAGGTGACCTCCCAAGGCTGGGTCACGAGACCCCAAAAGGGTGGGTCACGTGACCCCAAAAGGGTGGGTCACGAAACCCCTCAAGGGTGGGTCACGTGACCCCTCAGGGGTGGGTCACGAGACCCCCCAGGGGTGGGTCACGTGACCCCTCAGGGGTGCGTCACGAGACCCCCCAGGGTTGGGTCACGTGACCCCGCAGGTGTGGGTCACATGACCCCTCAGGGGTGGGTCACCTGACCCCTCAAGGGTGGGTCACGAGACCCCCCAGGGGTGGGTCACGTGACCCCTCAGGGGTGCGTCACGAGACCCCCCGTGGGTGGGTCACGTGACCCCTCAAGGGTGGGTCAGGAGACACCTCAAGGGTGGGCCCCGTGACCCGAGGGAGGCCTGTTGTGGGGAGCCTGAGTGCGCACGCGCGGCCCACGTATAGGCCCGAAAGGAGCCAGGCGCGGCTCGGAGAAAAGCCATCTCCTGGGGGCTTCCCCGTGTTCCTCCACTCCTCAAGGAGGACCCCTTTACTGATGGAAGAAAAGTGGGATCTTCGCAGTGGTGGGTTCGGGCCAGAGGGGTCTGCGGGTTTGCCTGCACGAACGCCAGGTGCTCGCACAACGGGCCCAGGTTTTTGAGCCCCGTGGAGGCAGAGGGCTGCTTATTGCTGGATGATAGTGTCCTGCAGGGTTAAGGGATGGCGTGGGCACTCCCAGGGCGACAGAGGGCACCTGGCCTTTAGCGAGTTCCCTGGAAAATTCCCCCCCCCAGGCCCCTGGTCCACAAGTCTATCCTGCGCACAGTGTCTGTGCGAGGCTGGGAGTGCTTCTGGGGAGTGTTCCCCAGCGGAAATCGCGTGGTCCTTTAGGTGGCAGGGAGGGCTCCTGTGTCCACGGACTGGTGCCCAGGGACCCTGTGGAACTGCTGTGACCTCTAAAGGGTGGGTCAGGTGAGCCGAGGAAGGCGTGTGCTTTGGAGCCTGAGTGCGCATGCGCGGCCCACGTATAGGCCCGAAACGAGCCAGCCGCGGCTCGGAGAAAAGCCATCTCCTGGGGGCCTCCCCATGTTCCTCCACTCCCCAGGGAGGGCCCCTTTACGGATGGAAGAAAAGGGGGATCTTCGCAGTGGTGGGTTCGGGCCAGAGGGGTCTGGGGGTTTGCCTCCACGTACGCCAGGTTCCCGCACACCGGGCCCAGGTGTTTGAGCCCCGTGGAGGCAGACGGCTGCTTATTGCTGGATGCAAGTGTCCTGCGGGGTCAAGGAAGGGCTTGGGCACTCCCGGGCGACACAGGGCACCGGGCCCTTAGAGAGTTCCATGGAAAATCCCCCGCCCAGGGCCCCGGTATCCAAGTCTGTCCTTAGCACACTGTCTGTGCGGGGCTGAGAGTGCTGCTGGGCAGTGTGGCCTAGGGGTAATCGCGCGGTCCTCTGAGTGGCAGGGAGGGCTTCTGTGTCCACGGACTGGTGCGCAGGGACCCTGTGAAACTGCTGTGACCTCTAAAGGGTGGGTCAGGTGAGCCGAGGAAGGCGTGTGCTTTGGAGCCTGAGTGCGCATGCGCGGCCCACGTATAGGCCCGAAACGAGCCAGCCGCGGCTCGGAGAAAAGCCATCTCCTGGGGGCCTCCCCATGTTCCTCCACTCCCCAGGGAGGGCCCCTTTACGGATGGAAGAAAAGGGGGATCTTCGCAGTGGTGGGTTCGGGCCAGAGGGGTCTGGGGGTTTGCCTCCACGTACGCCAGGTTCCCGCACACCGGGCCCAGGTGTTTGAGCCCCGTGGAGGCAGACGGCTGCTTATTGCTGGATGCAAGTGTCCTGCGGGGTCAAGGAAGGGCTTGGGCACTCCCGGGCGACACAGGGCACCGGGCCCTTAGAGAGTTCCATGGAAAATCCCCCGCCCAGGGCCCCGGTATCCAAGTCTGTCCTTAGCACACTGTCTGTGCGGGGCTGAGAGTGCTGCTGGGCAGTGTGGCCTAGGGGTAATCGCGCGGTCCTCTGAGTGGCAGGGAGGGCTTCTGTTTCCATGGACAGGTGCGCAGGGACCCTGTGAAACTGCTGTGACCTCTCAAGGTCGGGTAACCTGACCCCTCCAGGGTGGGACAGGTGACTTCCCAAGGGTGGGTCACGAGACCCCAAAAGGGTGGGTCACGTGACACCAAAAGGGTGGGTCACGAAACCCCTCAAGGGTGGGTCACGTGACCCCTCAGGGGTGCGTCACGAGACCCCCCAGGGGTGGGTCACGTGACCCCTCAGGGGTGCGTCACGAGACCCCCCAGGGGTGGGTCACGTGACCCCTCAGGGGTGCGTCACGAGACCCCCCAGGGGTGGGTCACGTGACCCCGCAGGTGTGGGTCACGTGACCCCTCAGGGGTGGGTCACGTGACCCCTCAAGGGTGGGTCACGAGACCCCCCAGGGGTGGGTCACGTGACACCTCAGGGGTGGGTCACGAGACCCCCCGGGCGTGGGTCACTTGACCCCTCATGGGTGGGTCAGGAGACACCACAAGGGTGGGCCCCGTGACCCGAGGGAGGCCTGTTGTGGGGAGCCTGAGTGCGCACGCGCGGCCCACGTATGGGCCCGAAAGGAGCCAGCCGCGGCTCGGAGAAAAGCCATCTCCTGGGGGCCTCCCCGTGTTCCTCCACTCCCCAGGGAGGGCCCCTTTACGGATGGAAGAAAAGGGGGATCTTCGCAGTGGTGGGTTCGGGCCAGAGGGGTCTGGGGGTTTGCCTCCACGTACGCCAGGTTCCCGCACACCGGGCCCAGGTGTTTGAGCCCCGTGGAGGCAGACGGCTGCTTATTGCTGGAGGCAAGTGTCCTGCGGGGTCAAGGAAGGGCATGGGCACTCCCGGGCGACACAGGGCACCGGGCCCTTAGAGAGTTCCATGGAAAATCCCCCGCCCAGGGCCCCGGTATCCAAGTCTGTCCTTAGCACACTGTCTGTGCGGGGCTGAGAGTCCTGCTGGGCAGTGTGGCCTAGGGGAAATCGCACGGTCCTCTGAGTGGCAGGGAGGGCTTCTGTTTCCATGGACAGGTGCGCAGGGACCCTGTGAAACTGCTGTGACCTCTCAAGGGCGGGTCACCTGACCCCTCCAGGGTGGGACAGGTGACCTCCCAAGGCTGGGTCACGAGACCCCAAAAGGGTGGGTCACGTGACCCCAAAAGGGTGGGTCACGAAACCCCTCAAGGGTGGGTCACGTGACCCCTCAGGGGTGGGTCACGAGACCCCCCAGGGGTGGGTCACGTGACCCCTCAGGGGTGCGTCACGAGACCCCCCAGGGTTGGGTCACGTGACCCCGCAGGTGTGGGTCACGTGACCCCTCAGGGGTGGGTCACGTGACCCCTCAGGGGTGCGTCACGAGACCCCCCAGGGTTGGGTCACGTGACCCCTCAAGGGTGGGTCACGAGACCCCCCAGGGGTGGGTCACGTGACCCCTCAGGGGTGCGTCACGAGACCCCCCCGGGGGTGGGTCACGTGACCCCTCAAGGGTGGGTCAGGAGACACCTCAAGGGTGGGCCCCGTGACCCGAGGGAGGCCTGTTGTGGGGAGCCTGATTGCGCACGCGCGGCCCACGTATAGGCCCGAAAGGAGCCAGGCGCGGCTCGGAGAAAAGCCATCTCCTGGGGGCTTCCCCGTGTTCCTCCACTCCTCAAGGAGGACCCCTTTACTGATGGAAGAAAAGTGGGATCTTCGCAGTGGTGGGTTCGGGCCAGAGGGGTCTGCGGGTTTGCCTGCACGAACGCCAGGTGCTCGCACAACGGGCCCAGGTTTTTGAGCCCCGTGGAGGCAGAGGGCTGCTTATTGCTGGATGATAGTGTCCTGCAGGGTTAAGGGATGGCGTGGGCACTCCCAGGGCGACAGAGGGCACCTGGCCTTTAGCGAGTTCCCTGGAAAATTCCCCCCCCCAGGCCCCTGGTCCACAAGTCTATCCTGCGCACAGTGTCTGTGCGAGGCTGGGAGTGCTTCTGGGGAGTGTTCCCCAGCGGAAATCGCGTGGTCCTTTAGGTGACAGGGAGGGCTCCTGTGTCCTCGGACAGGTGCCCAGGGACCCTGTGGAACTGCTGTGACCTCTAAAGGATGGGTCAGGTGAGCCGAGGAAGGCGTGTGCTTGGGAGCCTGAGTGCGCATGCGCGGCCCACGTATAGGCCCGAAACGAGCCAGCCGCGGCTCGGAGAAAAGCCATCTCCTGGGGGCCTCCCCATGTCCCTCCACTCCCCAGGGAGGGCCCCTTTACGGATGGAAGAAAAGGGGGATCTTCCCAGTGGTGGGTTCGGGCCAGAGGGGTCTGGGGTTTGCCTCCACGTACGCCAGGTTCCCGCACACCGGGCCCAGGTGTTTGAGCCCCGTGGAGGCAGACGGCTGCTTATTGCTGGATGCAAGTGTCCTGCGGGGTCAAGGAAGGGCTTGGGCACTCCCGGGCGACACAGGGCACCGGGCCCTTAGAGAGTTCCATGGAAAATCCCCCGCCCAGGGCCCCGGTATCCAAGTCTGTCCTTAGCACACTGTCTGTGCGGGGCTGAGAGTGCTGCTGGGCAGTGTGGCCTAGGGGTAATCGCGCGGTCCTCTGAGTGGCAGGGAGGGCTTCTGTTTCCATGGACAGGTGCGCAGGGACCCTGTGAAACTGCTGTGACCTCTCAAGGTCGGGTAACCTGACCCCTCCAGGGTGGGACAGGTGACTTCCCAAGGGTGGGTCACGAGACCCCAAAAGGGTGGGTCACGTGACACCAAAAGGGTGGGTCACGAAACCCCTCAAGGGTGGGTCACGTGACCCCTCAGGGGTGCGTCACGAGACCCCCCAGGGGTGGGTCACGTGACCCCTCAGGGGTGCGTCACGAGACCCCCCAGGGGTGGGTCACGTGACCCCGCAGGGGTGGGTCACGTGACCCCTCAGGGGTGGGTCACGTGACCCCTCAAGGGTGGGTCACGAGACCCCCCAGGGGTGGGTCACGTGACACCTCAGGGGTGGGTCACGAGACCCCCCGGGCGTGGGTCACTTGACCCCTCATGGGTGGGTCAGGAGACACCACAAGGGTGGGCCCCGTGACCCGAGGGAGGCCTGTTGTGGGGAGCCTGAGTGCGCACGCGCGGCCCACGTATGGGCCCGAAAGGAGCCAGCCGCGGCTCGGAGAAAAGCCATCTCCTGGGGGCCTCCCCGTGTTCCTCCACTCCTCAAGGAGGACCCCTTTACGGATGGAAGAAAAGTGGGATCTTCGCAGTGGTGGGTTCGGGCCAGAGGGGTCTGCGGGTTTGCCTGCACGAACGCCAGGTGCTCGCACAACGGCCCCAGGTGTTTGAGCCCCGTGGAGGCAGAGGGCTGCTTATTGCTGGATGATAGTGTCCTGCAGGGTTAAGGGATGGCGTGGGCACTCCCAGGGCGACAGAGGGCACCTGGCCTTTAGCGAGTTCCCTGGAAAATTCCCCCCCCCAGGCCCCTGGTCCACAAGTCTATCCTGCGCACAGTGTCTGTGCGAGGCTGGGAGTGCTTCTGGGGAGTGTTCCCCAGCGGAAATCGCGTGGTCCTTTAGGTGGCAGGGAGGGCTCCTGTGTCCACGGACTGGTGCCCAGGGACCCTGTGGAACTGCTGTGACCTCTAAAGGGTGGGTCAGGTGAGCCGAGGAAGGCGTGTGCTTTGGAGCCTGAGTGCGCATGCGCGGCCCACGTATAGGCCCGAAACGAGCCAGCCGCGGCTCGGAGAAAAGCCATCTCCTGGGGGCCTCCCCATGTTCCTCCACTCCCCAGGGAGGGCCCCTTTACGGATGGAAGAAAAGGGGGATCTTCGCAGTGGTGGGTTCGGGCCAGAGGGGTCTGGGGGTTTGCCTCCACGTACGCCAGGTTCCCGCACACCGGGCCCAGGTGTTTGAGCCCCGTGGAGGCAGACGGCTGCTTATTGCTGGATGCAAGTGTCCTGCGGGGTCAAGGAAGGGCTTGGGCACTCCCGGGCGACACAGGGCACCGGGCCCTTAGAGAGTTCCATGGAAAATCCCCCGCCCAGGGCCCCGGTATCCAAGTCTGTCCTTAGCACACTGTCTGTGCGGGGCTGAGAGTGCTGCTGGGCAGTGTGGCCTAGGGGTAATCGCGCGGTCCTCTGAGTGGCAGGGAGGGCTTCTGTTTCCATGGACAGGTGCGCAGGGACCCTGTGAAACTGCTGTGACCTCTCAAGGTCGGGTAACCTGACCCCTCCAGGGTGGGACAGGTGACTTCCCAAGGGTGGGTCACGAGACCCCAAAAGGGTGGGTCACGTGACACCAAAAGGGTGGGTCACGAAACCCCTCAAGGGTGGGTCACGTGACCCCTCAGGGGTGCGTCACGAGACCCCCCAGGGGTGGGTCACGTGACCCCTCAGGGGTGCGTCACGAGACCCCCCAGGGGTGGGTCACGTGACCCCGCAGGTGTGGGTCACGTGACCCCTCAGGGGTGGGTCACGTGACCCCTCAAGGGTGGGTCACGAGACCCCCCAGGGGTGGGTCACGTGACACCTCAGGGGTGGGTCACGAGACCCCCCGGGCGTGGGTCACTTGACCCCTCATGGGTGGGTCAGGAGACACCACAAGGGTGGGCCCCGTGACCCGAGGGAGGCCTGTTGTGGGGAGCCTGAGTGCGCACGCGCGGCCCACGTATGGGCCCGAAAGGAGCCAGCCGCGGCTCGGAGAAAAGCCATCTCCTGGGGGCCTCCCCGTGTTCCTCCACTCCCCAGGGAGGGCCCCTTTACGGATGGAAGAAAAGGGGGATCTTCGCAGTGGTGGGTTCGGGCCAGAGGGGTCTGGGGGTTTGCCTCCACGTACGCCAGGTTCCCGCACACCGGGCCCAGGTGTTTGAGCCCCGTGGAGGCAGACGGCTGCTTATTGCTGGAGGCAAGTGTCCTGCGGGGTCAAGGAAGGGCATGGGCACTCCCGGGCGACACAGGGCACCGGGCCCTTAGAGAGTTCCATGGAAAATCCCCCGCCCAGGGCCCCGGTATCCAAGTCTGTCCTTAGCACACTGTCTGTGCGGGGCTGAGAGTCCTGCTGGGCAGTGTGGCCTAGGGGAAATCGCACGGTCCTCTGAGTGGCAGGGAGGGCTTCTGTTTCCATGGACAGGTGCGCAGGGACCCTGTGAAACTGCTGTGACATCTCAAGGGCGGGTCACCTGACCCCTCCAGGGTGGGACAGGTGACCTCCCAAGGCTGGGTCACGAGACCCCAAAAGGGTGGGTCACGTGACCCCAAAAGGGTGGGTCACGAAACCCCTCAAGGGTGGGTCACGTGACCCCTCAGGGGTGGGTCACGAGACCCCCCAGGGGTGGGTCACGTGACCCCTCAGGGGTGCGTCACGAGACCCCCCAGGGTTGGGTCACGTGACCCCGCAGGTGTGGGTCACGTGACCCCTCAGGGGAGGGTCACGTGACCCCTCAGGGGTGCGTCACGAGACCCCCCAGGGTTGGGTCACGTGACCCCTCAAGTGTGGGTCACGAGACCCCCCAGGGGTGGGTCACGTGACCCCTCAGGGGTGCGTCACGAGACCCCCCGGGGGTGGGTCACGTGACCCCTCAAGGGTGGGTCAGGAGACACCTCAAGGGTGGGCCCCGTGACCCGAGGGAGGCCTGTTGTGGGGAGCCTGATTGCGCACGCGCGGCCCACGTATAGGCCCGAAAGGAGCCAGGCGCGGCTCGGAGAAAAGCCATCTCCTGGGGGCTTCCCCGTGTTCCTCCACTCCTCAAGGAGGACCCCTTTACTGATGGAAGAAAAGTGGGATCTTCGCAGTGGTGGGTTCGGGCCAGAGGGGTCTGCGGGTTTGCCTGCACGAACGCCAGGTGCTCGCACAACGGGCCCAGGTTTTTGAGCCCCGTGGAGGCAGAGGGCTGCTTATTGCTGGATGATAGTGTCCTGCAGGGTTAAGGGATGGCGTGGGCACTCCCAGGGCGACAGAGGGCACCTGGCCTTTAGCGAGTTCCCTGGAAAATTCCCCCCCCCAGGCCCCTGGTCCACAAGTCTATCCTGCGCACAGTGTCTGTGCGAGGCTGGGAGTGCTTCTGGGGAGTGTTCCCCAGCGGAAATCGCGTGGTCCTTTAGGTGACAGGGAGGGCTCCTGTGTCCTCGGACAGGTGCCCAGGGACCCTGTGGAACTGCTGTGACCTCTAAAGGATGGGTCAGGTGAGCCGAGGAAGGCGTGTGCTTGGGAGCCTGAGTGCGCATGCGCGGCCCACGTATAGGCCCGAAACGAGCCAGCCGCAGCTCGGAGAAAAGCCATCTCCTGGGGGCCTCCCCATGTCCCTCCACTCCCCAGGGAGGGCCCCTTTACGGATGGAAGAAAAGGGGGATCTTCCCAGTGGTGGGTTCGGGCCAGAGGGGTCTGGGGTTTGCCTCCACGTACGCCAGGTTCCCGCACACCGGGCCCAGGTGTTTGAGCCCCGTGGAGGCAGACGGCTGCTTATTGCTGGATGCAAGTGTCCTGCGGGGTCAAGGAAGGGCTTGGGCACTCCCGGGCGACACAGGGCACCGGGCCCTTAGAGAGTTCCATGGAAAATCCCCCGCCCAGGGCCCCGGTATCCAAGTCTGTCCTTAGCACACTGTCTGTGCGGGGCTGAGAGTGCTGCTGGGCAGTGTGGCCTAGGGGTAATCGCGCGGTCCTCTGAGTGGCAGGGAGGGCTTCTGTTTCCATGGACAGGTGCGCAGGGACCCTGTGAAACTGCTGTGACCTCTCAAGGTCGGGTAACCTGACCCCTCCAGGGTGGGACAGGTGACTTCCCAAGGGTGGGTCACGAGACCCCAAAAGGGTGGGTCACGTGACACCAAAAGGGTGGGTCACGAAACCCCTCAAGGGTGGGTCACGTGACCCCTCAGGGGTGCGTCACGAGACCCCCCAGGGGTGGGTCACGTGACCCCTCAGGGGTGCGTCACGAGACCCCCCAGGGGTGGGTCACGTGACCCCGCAGGGGTGGGTCACGTGACCCCTCAGGGGTGGGTCACGTGACCCCTCAAGGGTGGGTCACGAGACCCCCCAGGGGTGGGTCACGTGACACCTCAGGGGTGGGTCACGAGACCCCCCGGGCGTGGGTCACTTGACCCCTCATGGGTGGGTCAGGAGACACCACAAGGGTGGGCCCCGTGACCCGAGGGAGGCCTGTTGTGGGGAGCCTGAGTGCGCACGCGCGGCCCACGTATGGGCCCGAAAGGAGCCAGCCGCGGCTCGGAGAAAAGCCATCTCCTGGGGGCCTCCCCGTGTTCCTCCACTCCTCAAGGAGGACCCCTTTACGGATGGAAGAAAAGTGGGATCTTCGCAGTGGTGGGTTCGGGCCAGAGGGGTCTGCGGGTTTGCCTGCACGAACGCCAGGTGCTCGCACAACGGCCCCAGGTGTTTGAGCCCCGTGGAGGCAGAGGGCTGCTTATTGCTGGATGATAGTGTCCTGCAGGGTTAAGGGATGGCGTGGGCACTCCCAGGGCGACAGAGGGCACCTGGCCTTTAGCGAGTTCCCTGGAAAATTACCCCCCCCAGGCCCCTGGTCCACAAGTCTATCCTGCGCACAGTGTCTGTGCGAGGCTGGGAGTGCTTCTGGGGAGTGTTCCCCAGCGGAAATCGCGTGGTCCTTTAGGTGGCAGGGAGGGCTCCTGTGTCCACGGACTGGTGCCCAGGGACCCTGTGGAACTGCTGTGACCTCTAAAGGGTGGGTCAGGTGAGCCGAGGAAGGCGTGTGCTTTGGAGCCTGAGTGCGCATGCGCGGCCCACGTATAGGCCCGAAACGAGCCAGCCGCGGCTCGGAGAAAAGCCATCTCCTGGGGGCCTCCCCATGTTCCTCCACTCCCCAGGGAGGGCCCCTTTACGGATGGAAGAAAAGGGGGATCTTCGCAGTGGTGGGTTCGGGCCAGAGGGGTCTGGGGGTTTGCCTCCACGTACGCCAGGTTCCCGCACACCGGGCCCAGGTGTTTGAGCCCCGTGGAGGCAGACGGCTGCTTATTGCTGGATGCAAGTGTCCTGCGGGGTCAAGGAAGGGCTTGGGCACTCCCGGGCGACACAGGGCACCGGGCCCTTAGAGAGTTCCATGGAAAATCCCCCGCCCAGGGCCCCGGTATCCAAGTCTGTCCTTAGCACACTGTCTGTGCGGGGCTGAGAGTGCTGCTGGGCAGTGTGGCCTAGGGGTAATCGCGCGGTCCTCTGAGTGGCAGGGAGGGCTTCTGTTTCCATGGACAGGTGCGCAGGGACCCTGTGAAACTGCTGTGACCTCTCAAGGTCGGGTAACCTGACCCCTCCAGGGTGGGACAGGTGACTTCCCAAGGGTGGGTCACGAGACCCCAAAAGGGTGGGTCACGTGACACCAAAAGGGTGGGTCACGAAACCCCTCAAGGGTGGGTCACGTGACCCCTCAGGGGTGCGTCACGAGACCCCCCAGGGGTGGGTCACGTGACCCCTCAGGGGTGCGTCACGAGACCCCCCAGGGGTGGGTCACGTGACCCCGCAGGTGTGGGTCACGTGACCCCTCAGGGGTGGGTCACGTGACCCCTCAAGGGTGGGTCACGAGACCCCCCAGGGGTGGGTCACGTGACACCTCAGGGGTGGGTCACGAGACCCCCCGGGCGTGGGTCACTTGACCCCTCATGGGTGGGTCAGGAGACACCACAAGGGTGGGCCCCGTGACCCGAGGGAGGCCTGTTGTGGGGAGCCTGAGTGCGCACGCGCGGCCCACGTATGGGCCCGAAAGGAGCCAGCCGCGGCTCGGAGAAAAGCCATCTCCTGGGGGCCTCCCCGTGTTCCTCCACTCCCCAGGGAGGGCCCCTTTACGGATGGAAGAAAAGGGGGATCTTCGCAGTGGTGGGTTCGGGCCAGAGGGGTCTGGGGGTTTGCCTCCACGTACGCCAGGTTCCCGCACACCGGGCCCAGGTGTTTGAGCCCCGTGGAGGCAGACGGCTGCTTATTGCTGGAGGCAAGTGTCCTGCGGGGTCAAGGAAGGGCATGGGCACTCCCGGGCGACACAGGGCACCGGGCCCTTAGAGAGTTCCATGGAAAATCCCCCGCCCAGGGCCCCGGTATCCAAGTCTGTCCTTAGCACACTGTCTGTGCGGGGCTGAGAGTCCTGCTGGGCAGTGTGGCCTAGGGGAAATCGCACGGTCCTCTGAGTGGCAGGGAGGGCTTCTGTTTCCATGGACAGGTGCGCAGGGACCCTGTGAAACTGCTGTGACCTCTCAAGGGCGGGTCACCTGACCCCTCCAGGGTGGGACAGGTGACCTCCCAAGGCTGGGTCACGAGACCCCAAAAGGGTGGGTCACGTGACCCCAAAAGGGTGGGTCACGAAACCCCTCAAGGGTGGGTCACGTGACCCCTCAGGGGTGGGTCACGAGACCCCCCAGGGGTGGGTCACGTGACCCCTCAGGGGTGCGTCACGAGACCCCCCAGGGTTGGGTCACGTGACCCCGCAGGTGTGGGTCACGTGACCCCTCAGGGGTGGGTCACGTGACCCCTCAGGGGTGCGTCACGAGACCCCCCAGGGTTGGGTCACGTGACCCCTCAAGTGTGGGTCACGAGACCCCCCAGGGGTGGGTCACGTGACCCCTCAGGGGTGCGTCACGAGACCCCCCGGGGGTGGGTCACGTGACCCCTCAAGGGTGGGTCAGGAGACACCTCAAGGGTGGGCCCCGTGACCCGAGGGAGGCCTGTTGTGGGGAGCCTGATTGCGCACGCGCGGCCCACGTATAGGCCCGAAAGGAGCCAGGCGCGGCTCGGAGAAAAGCCATCTCCTGGGGGCTTCCCCGTGTTCCTCCACTCCTCAAGGAGGACCCCTTTACTGATGGAAGAAAAGTGGGATCTTTGCAGTGGTGGGTTCGGGCCAGAGGGGTCTGCGGGTTTGCCTGCACGAACGCCAGGTGCTCGCACAACGGGCCCAGGTTTTTGAGCCCCGTGGAGGCAGAGGGCTGCTTATTGCTGGATGATAGTGTCCTGCAGGGTTAAGGGATGGCGTGGGCACTCCCAGGGCGACAGAGGGCACCTGGCCTTTAGCGAGTTCCCTGGAAAATTCCCCCCCCCAGGCCCCTGGTCCACAAGTCTATCCTGCGCACAGTGTCTGTGCGAGGCTGGGAGTGCTTCTGGGGAGTGTTCCCCAGCGGAAATCGCGTGGTCCTTTAGGTGGCAGGGAGGGCTCCTGTGTCCACGGACTGGTGCCCAGGGACCCTGTGGAACTGCTGTGACCTCTAAAGGGTGGGTCAGGTGAGCCGAGGAAGGCGTGTGCTTTGGAGCCTGAGTGCGCATGCGCGGCCCACGTATAGGCCCGAAACGAGCCAGCCGCGGCTCGGAGAAAAGCCATCTCCTGGGGGCCTCCCCATGTTCCTCCACTCCCCAGGGAGGGCCCCTTTACGGATGGAAGAAAAGGGGGATCTTCGCAGTGGTGGGTTCGGGCCAGAGGTGTCTGGGGGTTTGCCTCCACGTACGCCAGGTTCCCGCACACCGGGCCCAGGTGTTTGAGCCCCGTGGAGGCAGACGGCTGCTTATTGCTGGAGGCAAGTGTCCTGCGGGGTCAAGGAAGGGCATGGGCACTCCCGGGCGACACAGGGCACCGGGCCCTTAGAGAGTTCCATGGAAAATCCCCCGCCCAGGGCCCCGGTATCCAAGTCTGTCCTTAGCACACTGTCTGTGCGGGGCTGAGAGTCCTGCTGGGCAGTGTGGCCTAGGGGAAATCGCACGGTCCTCTGAGTGGCAGGGAGGGCTTCTGTTTCCATGGACAGGTGCGCAGGGACCCTGTGAAACTGCTGTGACCTCTCAAGGGCGGGTCACCTGACCCCTCCAGGGTGGGACAGGTGACCTCCCAAGGCTGGGTCACGAGACCCCAAAAGGGTGGGTCACGTGACCCCAAAAGGGTGGGTCACGAAACCCCTCAAGGGTGGGTCACGTGACCCCTCAGGGGTGCGTCACGAGACCCCCCAGGGTTGGGTCACGTGACCCCGCAGGTGTGGGTCACGTGACCCCTCAGGGGTGGGTCACCTGACCCCTCAAGGGTGGGTCACGAGACCCCCCAGGGGTGGGTCACGTGACCCCTCAGGGGTGCGTCACGAGACCCCCCGTGGGTGGGTCACGTGACCCCTCAAGGGTGGGTCAGGAGACACCTCAAGGGTGGGCCCCGTGACCCGAGGGAGGCCTGTTGTGGGGAGCCTGAGTGCGCACGCGCGGCCCACGTATAGGCCCGAAAGGAGCCAGGCGCGGCTCGGAGAAAAGCCATCTCCTGGGGGCTTCCCCGTGTTCCTCCACTCCTCAAGGAGGACCCCTTTACTGATGGAAGAAAAGTGGGATCTTCGCAGTGGTGGGTTCGGGCCAGAGGGGTCTGCGGGTTTGCCTGCACGAACGCCAGGTGCTCGCACAACGGGCCCAGGTTTTTGAGCCCCGTGGAGGCAGAGGGCTGCTTATTGCTGGATGATAGTGTCCTGCAGGGTTAAGGGATGGCGTGGGCACTCCCAGGGCGACAGAGGGCACCTGGCCTTTAGCGAGTTCCCTGGAAAATTCCCCCCCCCAGGCCCCTGGTCCACAAGTCTATCCTGCGCACAGTGTCTGTGCGAGGCTGGGAGTGCTTCTGGGGAGTGTTCCCCAGCGGAAATCGCGTGGTCCTTTAGGTGGCAGGGAGGGCTCCTGTGTCCACGGACTGGTGCCCAGGGACCCTGTGGAACTGCTGTGACCTCTAAAGGGTGGGTCAGGTGAGCCGAGGAAGGCGTGTGCTTTGGAGCCTGAGTGCGCATGCGCGGCCCACGTATAGGCCCGAAACGAGCCAGCCGCGGCTCGGAGAAAAGCCATCTCCTGGGGGCCTCCCCATGTTCCTCCACTCCCCAGGGAGGGCCCCTTTACGGATGGAAGAAAAGGGGGATCTTCGCAGTGGTGGGTTCGGGCCAGAGGGGTCTGGGGGTTTGCCTCCACGTACGCCAGGTTCCCGCACACCGGGCCCAGGTGTTTGAGCCCCGTGGAGGCAGACGGCTGCTTATTGCTGGATGCAAGTGTCCTGCGGGGTCAAGGAAGGGCTTGGGCACTCCCGGGCGACACAGGGCACCGGGCCCTTAGAGAGTTCCATGGAAAATCCCCCGCCCAGGGCCCCGGTATCAAAGTCTGTCCTTAGCACACTGTCTGTGCGGGGCTGAGAGTGCTGCTGGGCAGTGTGGCCTAGGGGTAATCGCGCGGTCCTCTGAGTGGCAGGGAGGGCTTCTGTTTCCATGGACAGGTGCGCAGGGACCCTGTGAAACTGCTGTGACCTCTCAAGGACGGGTCACCTGACCCCTCCAGGGTGGGACAGGTGACCTCCCAAGGCTGGGTCACGAGACCCCAAAAGGGTGGGTCACGTGACCCCAAAAGGGTGGGTCACGAAACCCCTCAAGGGTGGGTCACGTGACCCCTCAGGGGTGGGTCACGAGACCCCCCAGGGGTGGGTCACGTGACCCCTCAGGGGTGCGTCACGAGACCCCCCAGGGTTGGGTCACGTGACCCCGCAGGTGTGGGTCACATGACCCCTCAGGGGTGGGTCACCTGACCCCTCAAGGGTGGGTCACGAGACCCCCCAGGGGTGGGTCACGAGACCCCCCGGGGGTGGGTCACGTGACCCCTCAAGGGTGGGTCAGGAGACACCTCAAGGGTGGGCCCCGTGACCCGAGGGAGGCCTGTTGTGGGGAGCCTGATTGCGCACGCGCGGCCCACGTATAGGCCCGAAAGGAGCCAGGCGCGGCTCGGAGAAAAGCCATCTCCTGGGGGCTTCCCCGTGTTCCTCCACTCCTCAAGGAGGACCCCTTTACTGATGGAAGAAAAGTGGGATCTTCGCAGTGGTGGGTTCGGGCCAGAGGGGTCTGCGGGTTTGCCTGCACGAACGCCAGGTGCTCGCACAATGGTCCCAGGTTTTTGAGCCCCGTGGAGGCAGAGGGCTGCTTATTGCTGGATGATAGTGTCCTGCAGGGTTAAGGGATGGCGTGGGCACTCCCAGGGCGACAGAGGGCACCTGGCCTTTAGCGAGTTCCCTGGAAAATTCCCCCCCCCAGGCCCCTGGTCCACAAGTCTATCCTGCGCACAGTGTCTGTGCGAGGCTGGGAGTGCTTCTGGGGAGTGTTCCCCAGCGGAAATCGCGTGGTCCTTTAGGTGGCAGGGAGGGCTCCTGTGTCCACGGACTGGTGCCCAGGGACCCTGTGGAACTGCTGTGACCTCTAAAGGGTGGGTCAGGTGAGCCGAGGAAGGCGTGTGCTTTGGAGCCTGAGTGCGCATGCGCGGCCCACGTATAGGCCCGAAACGAGCCAGCCGCGGCTCGGAGAAAAGCCATCTCCTGGGGGCCTCCCCATGTTCCTCCACTCCCCAGGGAGGGCCCCTTTACGGATGGAAGAAAAGGGGGATCTTCGCAGTGGTGGGTTCGGGCCAGAGGGGTCTGCGGGTTTGCCTCCACGTACGCCAGGTTCCCGCACACCGGGCCCAGGTGTTTGAGCCCCGTGGAGGCAGACGGCTGCTTATTGCTGGAGGCAAGTGTCCTGCGGGGTCAAGGAAGGGCATGGGCACTCCCGGGCGACACAGGGCACCGGGCCCTTAGAGAGTTCCATGGAAAATCCCCCGCCCAGGGCCCCGGTATCCAAGTCTGTCCTTAGCACACTGTCTGTGCGGGGCTGAGAGTCCTGCTGGGCAGTGTGGCCTAGGGGAAATCGCACGGTCCTCTGAGTGGCAGGGAGGGCTTCTGTTTCCATGGACAGGTGCGCAGGGACCCTGTGAAACTGCTGTGACCTCTCAAGGGCGGGTCACCTGACCCCTCCAGGGTGGGACAGGTGACCTCCCAAGGCTGGGTCACGAGACCCCAAAAGGGTGGGTCACGTGACCCCAAAAGGGTGGGTCACGAAACCCCTCAAGGGTGGGTCACGTGACCCCTCAGAGGTGGGTCACGAGACCCCCCAGGGGTGGGTCACGTGACCCCTCAGGGGTGCGTCACGAGACCCCCCAGGGTTGGGTCACGTGACCCCGCAGGTGTGGGTCACGTGACCCCTCAGGGGTGGGTCACCTGACCCCTCAAGGGTGGGTCACGAGACCCCCCAGGGGTGGGTCACGTGACCCCTCAGGGGTGCGTCACGAGACCCCCCGTGGGTGGGTCACGTGACCCCTCAAGGGTGGGTCAGGAGACACCTCAAGGGTGGGCCCCGTGACCCGAGGGAGGCCTGTTGTGGGGAGCCTGAGTGCGCACGCGCGGCCCACGTATAGGCCCGAAAGGAGCCAGGCGCGGCTCGGAGAAAAGCCATCTCCTGGGGGCTTCCCCGTGTTCCTCCACTCCTCAAGGAGGACCCCTTTACTGATGGAAGAAAAGTGGGATCTTCGCAGTGGTGGGTTCGGGCCAGAGGGGTCTGCGGGTTTGCCTGCACGAACGCCAGGTGCTCGCACAACGGGCCCAGGTTTTTGAGCCCCGTGGAGGCAGAGGGCTGCTTATTGCTGGATGATAGTGTCCTGCAGGGTTAAGGGATGGCGTGGGCACTCCCAGGGC
Source organism: Desmodus rotundus (assembly GCF_022682495.2). Lineage (NCBI taxonomy): Eukaryota > Metazoa > Chordata > Mammalia > Chiroptera > Phyllostomidae > Desmodus > Desmodus rotundus. The sequence continues at coordinate 214,536 of NW_026527643.1, read as the reverse complement.
GACAGAGGGCACCTGGCCTTTAGCGAGTTCCCTGGAAAATTCCCCCCCCCAGGCCCCTGGTCCACAAGTCTATCCTGCGCACAGTGTCTGTGCGAGGCTGGGAGTGCTTCTGGGGAGTGTTCCCCAGCGGAAATCGCGTGGTCCTTTAGGTGGCAGGGAGGGCTCCTGTGTCCACGGACTGGTGCCCAGGGACCCTGTGGAACTGCTGTGACCTCTAAAGGGTGGGTCAGGTGAGCCGAGGAAGGCGTGTGCTTTGGAGCCTGAGTGCGCATGCGCGGCCCACGTATAGGCCCGAAACGAGCCAGCCGCGGCTCGGAGAAAAGCCATCTCCTGGGGGCCTCCCCATGTTCCTCCACTCCCCAGGGAGGGCCCCTTTACGGATGGAAGAAAAGGGGGATCTTCGCAGTGGTGGGTTCGGGCCAGAGGGGTCTGGGGGTTTGCCTCCACGTACGCCAGGTTCCCGCACACCGGGCCCAGGTGTTTGAGCCCCGTGGAGGCAGACGGCTGCTTATTGCTGGATGCAAGTGTCCTGCGGGGTCAAGGAAGGGCTTGGGCACTCCCGGGCGACACAGGGCACCGGGCCCTTAGAGAGTTCCATGGAAAATCCCCCGCCCAGGGCCCCGGTATCCAAGTCTGTCCTTAGCACACTGTCTGTGCGGGGCTGAGAGTGCTGCTGGGCAGTGTGGCCTAGGGGTAATCGCGCGGTCCTCTGAGTGGCAGGGAGGGCTTCTGTTTCCATGGACAGGTGCGCAGGGACCCTGTGAAACTGCTGTGACCTCTCAAGGTCGGGTAACCTGACCCCTCCAGGGTGGGACAGGTGACTTCCCAAGGGTGGGTCACGAGACCCCAAAAGGGTGGGTCACGTGACACCAAAAGGGTGGGTCACGAAACCCCTCAGGGGTGGGTCACGTGACCCCTCAGGGGTGCGTCACGAGACCCCCCAGGGGTGGGTCACGTGACCCCTCAGGGGTGCGTCACGAGACCCCCCAGGGGTGGGTCACGTGACCCCGCAGGTGTGGGTCACGTGACCCCTCAGGGGTGGGTCACGTGACCCCTCAAGGGTGGGTCACGAGACCCCCCAGGGGTGGGTCACGTGACACCTCAGGGGTGGGTCACGAGACCCCCCGGGCGTGGGTCACTTGACCCCTCATGGGTGGGTCAGGAGACACCACAAGGGTGGGCCCCGTGACCCGAGGGAGGCCTGTTGTGGGGAGCCTGAGTGCGCACGCGCGGCCCACGTATGGGCCCGAAAGGAGCCAGCCGCGGCTCGGAGAAAAGCCATCTCCTGGGGGCCTCCCCGTGTTCCTCCACTCCTCAAGGAGGACCCCTTTACGGATGGAAGAAAAGTGGGATCTTCGCAGTGGTGGGTTCGGGCCAGAGGGGTCTGCGGGTTTGCCTGCACGAACGCCAGGTGCTCGCACAACGGCCCCAGGTGTTTGAGCCCCGTGGAGGCAGAGGGCTGCTTATTGCTGGATGATAGTGTCCTGCAGGGTTAAGGGATGGCGTGGGCACTCCCAGGGCGACAGAGGGCACCTGGCCTTTAGAGAGTTCCCTGGAAAATTCCCCCCCCCAGGCCCCTGGTCCACAAGTCTATCCTGCGCACAGTGTCTGTGCGAGGCTGGGAGTGCTTCTGGGGAGTGTTCCCCAGCGGAAATCGCGTGGTCCTTTAGGTGACAGGGAGGGCTCCTGTGTCCTCGGACAGGTGCCCAGGGACCCTGTGGAACTGCTGTGACCTCTAAAGGATGGGTCAGGTGAGCCGAGGAAGGCGTGTGCTTGGGAGCCTGAGTGCGCATGCGCGGCCCACGTATAGGCCCGAAACGAGCCAGCCGCAGCTCGGAGAAAAGCCATCTCCTGGGGGCCTCCCCATGTCCCTCCACTCCCCAGGGAGGGCCCCTTTACGGATGGAAGAAAAGGGGGATCTTCCCAGTGGTGGGTTCGGGCCAGAGGGGTCTGGGGTTTGCCTCCACGTACGCCAGGTTCCCGCACACCGGGCCCAGGTGTTTGAGCCCCGTGGAGGCAGACGGCTGCTTATTGCTGGATGCAAGTGTCCTGCGGGGTCAAGGAAGGGCTTGGGCACTCCCGGGCGACACAGGGCACCGGGCCCTTAGAGAGTTCCATGGAAAATCCCCCGCCCAGGGCCCCGGTATCAAAGTCTGTCCTTAGCACACTGTCTGTGCGGGGCTGAGAGTGCTGCTGGGCAGTGTGGCCTAGGGGTAATCGCGCGGTCCTCTGAGTGGCAGGGAGGGCTTCTGTTTCCATGGACAGGTGCGCAGGGACCCTGTGAAACTGCTGTGACCTCTCAAGGGCGGGTCACCTGACCCCTCCAGGGTGGGACAGGTGACCTCCCAAGGCTGGGTCACGAGACCCCAAAAGGGTGGGTCACGTGACCCCAAAAGGGTGGGTCACGAAACCCCTCAAGGGTGGGTCACGTGACCCCTCAGGGGTGGGTCACGAGACCCCCCAGGGGTGGGTCACGTGACCCCTCAGGGGTGCGTCACGAGACCCCCCAGGGTTGGGTCACGTGACCCCGCAGGTGTGGGTCACATGACCCCTCAGGGGTGGGTCACCTGACCCCTCAAGGGTGGGTCACGAGACCCCCCAGGGGTGGGTCACGTGACCCCTCAGGGGTGCGTCACGAGACCCCCCGTGGGTGGGTCACGTGACCCCTCAAGGGTGGGTCAGGAGACACCTCAAGGGTGGGCCCCGTGACCCGAGGGAGGCCTGTTGTGGGGAGCCTGAGTGCGCACGCGCGGCCCACGTATAGGCCCGAAAGGAGCCAGGCGCGGCTCGGAGAAAAGCCATCTCCTGGGGGCTTCCCCGTGTTCCTCCACTCCTCAAGGAGGACCCCTTTACTGATGGAAGAAAAGTGGGATCTTCGCAGTGGTGGGTTCGGGCCAGAGGGGTCTGCGGGTTTGCCTGCACGAACGCCAGGTGCTCGCACAACGGGCCCAGGTTTTTGAGCCCCGTGGAGGCAGAGGGCTGCTTATTGCTGGATGATAGTGTCCTGCAGGGTTAAGGGATGGCGTGGGCACTCCCAGGGCGACAGAGGGCACCTGGCCTTTAGCGAGTTCCCTGGAAAATTCCCCCCCCCAGGCCCCTGGTCCACAAGTCTATCCTGCGCACAGTGTCTGTGCGAGGCTGGGAGTGCTTCTGGGGAGTGTTCCCCAGCGGAAATCGCGTGGTCCTTTAGGTGGCAGGGAGGGCTCCTGTGTCCACGGACTGGTGCCCAGGGACCCTGTGGAACTGCTGTGACCTCTAAAGGGTGGGTCAGGTGAGCCGAGGAAGGCGTGTGCTTTGGAGCCTGAGTGCGCATGCGCGGCCCACGTATAGGCCCGAAACGAGCCAGCCGCGGCTCGGAGAAAAGCCATCTCCTGGGGGCCTCCCCATGTTCCTCCACTCCCCAGGGAGGGCCCCTTTACGGATGGAAGAAAAGGGGGATCTTCGCAGTGGTGGGTTCGGGCCAGAGGGGTCTGGGGGTTTGCCTCCACGTACGCCAGGTTCCCGCACACCGGGCCCAGGTGTTTGAGCCCCGTGGAGGCAGACGGCTGCTTATTGCTGGATGCAAGTGTCCTGCGGGGTCAAGGAAGGGCTTGGGCACTCCCGGGCGACACAGGGCACCGGGCCCTTAGAGAGTTCCATGGAAAATCCCCCGCCCAGGGCCCCGGTATCCAAGTCTGTCCTTAGCACACTGTCTGTGCGGGGCTGAGAGTGCTGCTGGGCAGTGTGGCCTAGGGGTAATCGCGCGGTCCTCTGAGTGGCAGGGAGGGCTTCTGTTTCCATGGACAGGTGCGCAGGGACCCTGTGAAACTGCTGTGACCTCTCAAGGGCGGGTCACCTGACCCCTCCAGGGTGGGACAGGTGACCTCCCAAGGCTGGGTCACGAGACCCCAAAAGGGTGGGTCACGTGACCCCAAAAGGGTGGGTCACGAAACCCCTCAAGGGTGGGTCACGTGACCCCTCAGGGGTGGGTCACGAGACCCCCCAGGGGTGGGTCACGTGACCCCTCAGGGGTGCGTCACGAGACCCCCCAGGGTTGGGTCACGTGACCCCGCAGGTGTGGGTCACATGACCCCTCAGGGGTGGGTCACCTGACCCCTCAAGGGTGGGTCACGAGACCCCCCAGGGGTGGGTCACGTGACCCCTCAGGGGTGCGTCACGAGACCCCCCGTGGGTGGGTCACGTGACCCCTCAAGGGTGGGTCAGGAGACACCTCAAGGGTGGGCCCCGTGACCCGAGGGAGGCCTGTTGTGGGGAGCCTGAGTGCGCACGCGCGGCCCACGTATAGGCCCGAAAGGAGCCAGGCGCGGCTCGGAGAAAAGCCATCTCCTGGGGGCTTCCCCGTGTTCCTCCACTCCTCAAGGAGGACCCCTTTACTGATGGAAGAAAAGTGGGATCTTCGCAGTGGTGGGTTCGGGCCAGAGGGGTCTGCGGGTTTGCCTGCACGAACGCCAGGTGCTCGCACAACGGGCCCAGGTTTTTGAGCCCCGTGGAGGCAGAGGGCTGCTTATTGCTGGATGATAGTGTCCTGCAGGGTTAAGGGATGGCGTGGGCACTCCCAGGGCGACAGAGGGCACCTGGCCTTTAGCGAGTTCCCTGGAAAATTCCCCCCCCCAGGCCCCTGGTCCACAAGTCTATCCTGCGCACAGTGTCTGTGCGAGGCTGGGAGTGCTTCTGGGGAGTGTTCCCCAGCGGAAATCGCGTGGTCCTTTAGGTGGCAGGGAGGGCTCCTGTGTCCACGGACTGGTGCCCAGGGACCCTGTGGAACTGCTGTGACCTCTAAAGGGTGGGTCAGGTGAGCCGAGGAAGGCGTGTGCTTTGGAGCCTGAGTGCGCATGCGCGGCCCACGTATAGGCCCGAAACGAGCCAGCCGCGGCTCGGAGAAAAGCCATCTCCTGGGGGCCTCCCCATGTTCCTCCACTCCCCAGGGAGGGCCCCTTTACGGATGGAAGAAAAGGGGGATCTTCGCAGTGGTGGGTTCGGGCCAGAGGGGTCTGGGGGTTTGCCTCCACGTACGCCAGGTTCCCGCACACCGGGCCCAGGTGTTTGAGCCCCGTGGAGGCAGACGGCTGCTTATTGCTGGATGCAAGTGTCCTGCGGGGTCAAGGAAGGGCTTGGGCACTCCCGGGCGACACAGGGCACCGGGCCCTTAGAGAGTTCCATGGAAAATCCCCCGCCCAGGGCCCCGGTATCCAAGTCTGTCCTTAGCACACTGTCTGTGCGGGGCTGAGAGTGCTGCTGGGCAGTGTGGCCTAGGGGTAATCGCGCGGTCCTCTGAGTGGCAGGGAGGGCTTCTGTTTCCATGGACAGGTGCGCAGGGACCCTGTGAAACTGCTGTGACCTCTCAAGGTCGGGTAACCTGACCCCTCCAGGGTGGGACAGGTGACTTCCCAAGGGTGGGTCACGAGACCCCAAAAGGGTGGGTCACGTGACACCAAAAGGGTGGGTCACGAAACCCCTCAGGGGTGGGTCACGTGACCCCTCAGGGGTGCGTCACGAGACCCCCCAGGGGTGGGTCACGTGACCCCTCAGGGGTGCGTCACGAGACCCCCCAGGGGTGGGTCACGTGACCCCGCAGGTGTGGGTCACGTGACCCCTCAGGGGTGGGTCACGTGACCCCTCAAGGGTGGGTCACGAGACCCCCCAGGGGTGGGTCACGTGACACCTCAGGGGTGGGTCACGAGACCCCCCGGGCGTGGGTCACTTGACCCCTCATGGGTGGGTCAGGAGACACCACAAGGGTGGGCCCCGTGACCCGAGGGAGGCCTGTTGTGGGGAGCCTGAGTGCGCACGCGCGGCCCACGTATGGGCCCGAAAGGAGCCAGCCGCGGCTCGGAGAAAAGCCATCTCCTGGGGGCCTCCCCGTGTTCCTCCACTCCTCAAGGAGGACCCCTTTACGGATGGAAGAAAAGTGGGATCTTCGCAGTGGTGGGTTCGGGCCAGAGGGGTCTGCGGGTTTGCCTGCACGAACGCCAGGTGCTCGCACAACGGCCCCAGGTGTTTGAGCCCCGTGGAGGCAGAGGGCTGCTTATTGCTGGATGATAGTGTCCTGCAGGGTTAAGGGATGGCGTGGGCACTCCCAGGGCGACAGAGGGCACCTGGCCTTTAGAGAGTTCCCTGGAAAATTCCCCCCCCCAGGCCCCTGGTCCACAAGTCTATCCTGCGCACAGTGTCTGTGCGAGGCTGGGAGTGCTTCTGGGGAGTGTTCCCCAGCGGAAATCGCGTGGTCCTTTAGGTGACAGGGAGGGCTCCTGTGTCCTCGGACAGGTGCCCAGGGACCCTGTGGAACTGCTGTGACCTCTAAAGGATGGGTCAGGTGAGCCGAGGAAGGCGTGTGCTTGGGAGCCTGAGTGCGCATGCGCGGCCCACGTATAGGCCCGAAACGAGCCAGCCGCAGCTCGGAGAAAAGCCATCTCCTGGGGGCCTCCCCATGTCCCTCCACTCCCCAGGGAGGGCCCCTTTACGGATGGAAGAAAAGGGGGATCTTCCCAGTGGTGGGTTCGGGCCAGAGGGGTCTGGGGTTTGCCTCCACGTACGCCAGGTTCCCGCACACCGGGCCCAGGTGTTTGAGCCCCGTGGAGGCAGACGGCTGCTTATTGCTGGATGCAAGTGTCCTGCGGGGTCAAGGAAGGGCTTGGGCACTCCCGGGCGACACAGGGCACCGGGCCCTTAGAGAGTTCCATGGAAAATCCCCCGCCCAGGGCCCCGGTATCAAAGTCTGTCCTTAGCACACTGTCTGTGCGGGGCTGAGAGTCCTGCTGGGCAGTGTGGCCTAGGGGAAATCGCACGGTCCTCTGAGTGGCAGGGAGGGCTTCTGTTTCCATGGACAGGTGCGCAGGGACCCTGTGAAACTGCTGTGACCTCTCAAGGGCGGGTCACCTGACCCCTCCAGGGTGGGACAGGTGACCTCCCAAGGCTGGGTCACGAGACCCCAAAAGGGTGGGTCACGTGACCCCAAAAGGGTGGGTCACGAAACCCCTCAAGGGTGGGTCACGTGACCCCTCAGAGGTGGGTCACGAGACCCCCCAGGGGTGGGTCACGTGACCCCTCAGGGGTGCGTCACGAGACCCCCCAGGGTTGGGTCACGTGACCCCGCAGGTGTGGGTCACGTGACCCCTCAGGGGTGGGTCACCTGACCCCTCAAGGGTGGGTCACGAGACCCCCCAGGGGTGGGTCACGTGACCCCTCAGGGGTGCGTCACGAGACCCCCCGTGGGTGGGTCACGTGACCCCTCAAGGGTGGGTCAGGAGACACCTCAAGGGTGGGCCCCGTGACCCGAGGGAGGCCTGTTGTGGGGAGCCTGAGTGCGCACGCGCGGCCCACGTATAGGCCCGAAAGGAGCCAGGCGCGGCTCGGAGAAAAGCCATCTCCTGGGGGCTTCCCCGTGTTCCTCCACTCCTCAAGGAGGACCCCTTTACTGATGGAAGAAAAGTGGGATCTTCGCAGTGGTGGGTTCGGGCCAGAGGGGTCTGCGGGTTTGCCTGCACGAACGCCAGGTGCTCGCACAACGGGCCCAGGTTTTTGAGCCCCGTGGAGGCAGAGGGCTGCTTATTGCTGGATGATAGTGTCCTGCAGGGTTAAGGGATGGCGTGGGCACTCCCAGGGCGACAGAGGGCACCTGGCCTTTAGCGAGTTCCCTGGAAAATTTCCCCCCCCAGGCCCCTGGTCCACAAGTCTATCCTGCGCACAGTGTCTGTGCGAGGCTGGGAGTGCTTCTGGGGAGTGTTCCCCAGCGGAAATCGCGTGGTCCTTTAGGTGGCAGGGAGGGCTCCTGTGTCCACGGACTGGTGCCCAGGGACCCTGTGGAACTGCTGTGACCTCTAAAGGGTGGGTCAGGTGAGCCGAGGAAGGCGTGTGCTTTGGAGCCTGAGTGCGCATGCGCGGCCCACGTATAGGCCCGAAACGAGCCAGCCGCGGCTCGGAGAAAAGCCATCTCCTGGGGGCCTCCCCATGTTCCTCCACTCCCCAGGGAGGGCCCCTTTACGGATGGAAGAAAAGGGGGATCTTCGCAGTGGTGGGTTCGGGCCAGAGGGGTCTGGGGGTTTGCCTCCACGTACGCCAGGTTCCCGCACACCGGGCCCAGGTGTTTGAGCCCCGTGGAGGCAGACGGCTGCTTATTGCTGGATGCAAGTGTCCTGCGGGGTCAAGGAAGGGCTTGGGCACTCCCGGGCGACACAGGGCACCGGGCCCTTAGAGAGTTCCATGGAAAATCCCCCGCCCAGGGCCCCGGTATCCAAGTCTGTCCTTAGCACACTGTCTGTGCGGGGCTGAGAGTGCTGCTGGGCAGTGTGGCCTAGGGGTAATCGCGCGGTCCTCTGAGTGGCAGGGAGGGCTTCTGTTTCCATGGACAGGTGCGCAGGGACCCTGTGAAACTGCTGTGACCTCTCAAGGTCGGGTAACCTGACCCCTCCAGGGTGGGACAGGTGACTTCCCAAGGGTGGGTCACGAGACCCCAAAAGGGTGGGTCACGTGACACCAAAAGGGTGGGTCACGAAACCCCTCAGGGGTGGGTCACGTGACCCCTCAGGGGTGCGTCACGAGACCCCCCAGGGGTGGGTCACGTGACCCCTCAGGGGTGCGTCACGAGACCCCCCAGGGGTGGGTCACGTGACCCCGCAGGTGTGGGTCACGTGACCCCTCAGGGGTGGGTCACGTGACCCCTCAAGGGTGGGTCACGAGACCCCCCAGGGGTGGGTCACGTGACACCTCAGGGGTGGGTCACGAGACCCCCCGGGCGTGGGTCACTTGACCCCTCATGGGTGGGTCAGGAGACACCACAAGGGTGGGCCCCGTGACCCGAGGGAGGCCTGTTGTGGGGAGCCTGAGTGCGCACGCGCGGCCCACGTATGGGCCCGAAAGGAGCCAGCCGCGGCTCGGAGAAAAGCCATCTCCTGGGGGCCTCCCCGTGTTCCTCCACTCCTCAAGGAGGACCCCTTTACGGATGGAAGAAAAGTGGGATCTTCGCAGTGGTGGGTTCGGGCCAGAGGGGTCTGCGGGTTTGCCTGCACGAACGCCAGGTGCTCGCACAACGGCCCCAGGTGTTTGAGCCCCGTGGAGGCAGAGGGCTGCTTATTGCTGGATGATAGTGTCCTGCAGGGTTAAGGGATGGCGTGGGCACTCCCAGGGCGACAGAGGGCACCTGGCCTTTAGCGAGTTCCCTGGAAAATTCCCCCCCCCAGGCCCCTGGTCCACAAGTCTATCCTGCGCACAGTGTCTGTGCGAGGCTGGGAGTGCTTCTGGGGAGTGTTCCCCAGCGGAAATCGCGTGGTCCTTTAGGTGGCAGGGAGGGCTCCTGTGTCCACGGACTGGTGCCCAGGGACCCTGTGGAACTGCTGTGACCTCTAAAGGGTGGGTCAGGTGAGCCGAGGAAGGCGTGTGCTTTGGAGCCTGAGTGCGCATGCGCGGCCCACGTATAGGCCTGAAACCAGCCAGCCGCGGCTCGGAGAAAAGCCATCTCCTGGGGGCCTCCCCATGTTCCTCCACTCCCCAGGGAGGGCCCCTTTACGGATGGAAGAAAAGGGGGATCTTCGCAGTGGTGGGTTCGGGCCAGAGGGGTCTGGGGGTTTGCCTCCACGTACGCCAGGTTCCCGCACACCGGGCCCAGGTGTTTGAGCCCCGTGGAGGCAGACGGCTGCTTATTGCTGGATGCAAGTGTCCTGCGGGGTCAAGGAAGGGCTTGGGCACTCCCGGGCGACACAGGGCACCGGGCCCTTAGAGAGTTCCATGGAAAATCCCCCGCCCAGGGCCCCGGTATCCAAGTCTGTCCTTAGCACACTGTCTGTGCGGGGCTGAGAGTGCTGCTGGGCAGTGTGGCCTAGGGGTAATCGCGCGGTCCTCTGAGTGGCAGGGAGGGCTTCTGTTTCCATGGACAGGTGCGCAGGGACCCTGTGAAACTGCTGTGACCTCTCAAGGTCGGGTAACCTGACCCCTCCAGGGTGGGACAGGTGACTTCCCAAGGGTGGGTCACGAGACCCCAAAAGGGTGGGTCACGTGACACCAAAAGGGTGGGTCACGAAACCCCTCAAGGGTGGGTCACGTGACCCCTCAGGGGTGCGTCACGAGACCCCCCAGGGGTGGGTCACGTGACCCCTCAGGGGTGCGTCACGAGACCCCCCAGGGGTGGGTCACGTGACCCCGCAGGTGTGGGTCACGTGACCCCTCAGGGGTGGGTCACGTGACCCCTCAAGGGTGGGTCACGAGACCCCCCAGGGGTGGGTCACGTGACACCTCAGGGGTGGGTCACGAGACCCCCCGGGCGTGGGTCACTTGACCCCTCATGGGTGGGTCAGGAGACACCACAAGGGTGGGCCCCGTGACCCGAGGGAGGCCTGTTGTGGGGAGCCTGAGTGCGCACGCGCGGCCCACGTATGGGCCCGAAAGGAGCCAGCCGCGGCTCGGAGAAAAGCCATCTCCTGGGGGCCTCCCCGTGTTCCTCCACTCCCCAGGGAGGGCCCCTTTACGGATGGAAGAAAAGGGGGATCTTCGCAGTGGTGGGTTCGGGCCAGAGGGGTCTGGGGGTTTGCCTCCACGTACGCCAGGTTCCCGCACACCGGGCCCAGGTGTTTGAGCCCCGTGGAGGCAGACGGCTGCTTATTGCTGGAGGCAAGTGTCCTGCGGGGTCAAGGAAGGGCATGGGCACTCCCGGGCGACACAGGGCACCGGGCCCTTAGAGAGTTCCATGGAAAATCCCCCGCCCAGGGCCCCGGTATCCAAGTCTGTCCTTAGCACACTGTCTGTGCGGGGCTGAGAGTCCTGCTGGGCAGTGTGGCCTAGGGGAAATCGCACGGTCCTCTGAGTGGCAGGGAGGGCTTCTGTTTCCATGGACAGGTGCGCAGGGACCCTGTGAAACTGCTGTGACCTCTCAAGGGCGGGTCACCTGACCCCTCCAGGGTGGGACAGGTGACCTCCCAAGGCTGGGTCACGAGACCCCAAAAGGGTGGGTCACGTGACCCCAAAAGGGTGGGTCACGAAACCCCTCAAGGGTGGGTCACGTGACCCCTCAGGGGTGGGTCACGAGACCCCCCAGGGGTGGGTCACGTGACCCCTCAGGGGTGCGTCACGAGACCCCCCAGGGTTGGGTCACGTGACCCCGCAGGTGTGGGTCACGTGACCCCTCAGGGGTGGGTCACGTGACCCCTCAGGGGTGCGTCACGAGACCCCCCAGGGTTGGGTCACGTGACCCCTCAAGGGTGGGTCACGAGACCCCCCAGGGGTGGGTCACGTGACCCCTCAGGGGTGCGTCACGAGACCCCCCCGGGGGTGGGTCACGTGACCCCTCAAGGGTGGGTCAGGAGACACCTCAAGGGTGGGCCCCGTGACCCGAGGGAGGCCTGTTGTGGGGAGCCTGATTGCGCACGCGCGGCCCACGTATAGGCCCGAAAGGAGCCAGGCGCGGCTCGGAGAAAAGCCATCTCCTGGGGGCTTCCCCGTGTTCCTCCACTCCTCAAGGAGGACCCCTTTACTGATGGAAGAAAAGTGGGATCTTCGCAGTGGTGGGTTCGGGCCAGAGGGGTCTGCGGGTTTGCCTGCACGAACGCCAGGTGCTCGCACAACGGGCCCAGGTTTTTGAGCCCCGTGGAGGCAGAGGGCTGCTTATTGCTGGATGATAGTGTCCTGCAGGGTTAAGGGATGGCGTGGGCACTCCCAGGGCGACAGAGGGCACCTGGCCTTTAGCGAGTTCCCTGGAAAATTCCCCCCCCCAGGCCCCTGGTCCACAAGTCTATCCTGCGCACAGTGTCTGTGCGAGGCTGGGAGTGCTTCTGGGGAGTGTTCCCCAGCGGAAATCGCGTGGTCCTTTAGGTGACAGGGAGGGCTCCTGTGTCCTCGGACAGGTGCCCAGGGACCCTGTGGAACTGCTGTGACCTCTAAAGGATGGGTCAGGTGAGCCGAGGAAGGCGTGTGCTTGGGAGCCTGAGTGCGCATGCGCGGCCCACGTATAGGCCCGAAACGAGCCAGCCGCGGCTCGGAGAAAAGCCATCTCCTGGGGGCCTCCCCATGTCCCTCCACTCCCCAGGGAGGGCCCCTTTACGGATGGAAGAAAAGGGGGATCTTCCCAGTGGTGGGTTCGGGCCAGAGGGGTCTGGGGTTTGCCTCCACGTACGCCAGGTTCCCGCACACCGGGCCCAGGTGTTTGAGCCCCGTGGAGGCAGACGGCTGCTTATTGCTGGATGCAAGTGTCCTGCGGGGTCAAGGAAGGGCTTGGGCACTCCCGGGCGACACAGGGCACCGGGCCCTTAGAGAGTTCCATGGAAAATCCCCCGCCCAGGGCCCCGGTATCCAAGTCTGTCCTTAGCACACTGTCTGTGCGGGGCTGAGAGTGCTGCTGGGCAGTGTGGCCTAGGGGTAATCGCGCGGTCCTCTGAGTGGCAGGGAGGGCTTCTGTTTCCATGGACAGGTGCGCAGGGACCCTGTGAAACTGCTGTGACCTCTCAAGGTCGGGTAACCTGACCCCTCCAGGGTGGGACAGGTGACTTCCCAAGGGTGGGTCACGAGACCCCAAAAGGGTGGGTCACGTGACACCAAAAGGGTGGGTCACGAAACCCCTCAAGGGTGGGTCACGTGACCCCTCAGGGGTGCGTCACGAGACCCCCCAGGGGTGGGTCACGTGACCCCTCAGGGGTGCGTCACGAGACCCCCCAGGGGTGGGTCACGTGACCCCGCAGGGGTGGGTCACGTGACCCCTCAGGGGTGGGTCACGTGACCCCTCAAGGGTGGGTCACGAGACCCCCCAGGGGTGGGTCACGTGACACCTCAGGGGTGGGTCACGAGACCCCCCGGGCGTGGGTCACTTGACCCCTCATGGGTGGGTCAGGAGACACCACAAGGGTGGGCCCCGTGACCCGAGGGAGGCCTGTTGTGGGGAGCCTGAGTGCGCACGCGCGGCCCACGTATGGGCCCGAAAGGAGCCAGCCGCGGCTCGGAGAAAAGCCATCTCCTGGGGGCCTCCCCGTGTTCCTCCACTCCTCAAGGAGGACCCCTTTACGGATGGAAGAAAAGTGGGATCTTCGCAGTGGTGGGTTCGGGCCAGAGGGGTCTGCGGGTTTGCCTGCACGAACGCCAGGTGCTCGCACAACGGCCCCAGGTGTTTGAGCCCCGTGGAGGCAGAGGGCTGCTTATTGCTGGATGATAGTGTCCTGCAGGGTTAAGGGATGGCGTGGGCACTCCCAGGGCGACAGAGGGCACCTGGCCTTTAGCGAGTTCCCTGGAAAATTCCCCCCCCCAGGCCCCTGGTCCACAAGTCTATCCTGCGCACAGTGTCTGTGCGAGGCTGGGAGTGCTTCTGGGGAGTGTTCCCCAGCGGAAATCGCGTGGTCCTTTAGGTGGCAGGGAGGGCTCCTGTGTCCACGGACTGGTGCCCAGGGACCCTGTGGAACTGCTGTGACCTCTAAAGGGTGGGTCAGGTGAGCCGAGGAAGGCGTGTGCTTTGGAGCCTGAGTGCGCATGCGCGGCCCACGTATAGGCCCGAAACGAGCCAGCCGCGGCTCGGAGAAAAGCCATCTCCTGGGGGCCTCCCCATGTTCCTCCACTCCCCAGGGAGGGCCCCTTTACGGATGGAAGAAAAGGGGGATCTTCGCAGTGGTGGGTTCGGGCCAGAGGGGTCTGGGGGTTTGCCTCCACGTACGCCAGGTTCCCGCACACCGGGCCCAGGTGTTTGAGCCCCGTGGAGGCAGACGGCTGCTTATTGCTGGATGCAAGTGTCCTGCGGGGTCAAGGAAGGGCTTGGGCACTCCCGGGCGACACAGGGCACCGGGCCCTTAGAGAGTTCCATGGAAAATCCCCCGCCCAGGGCCCCGGTATCCAAGTCTGTCCTTAGCACACTGTCTGTGCGGGGCTGAGAGTGCTGCTGGGCAGTGTGGCCTAGGGGTAATCGCGCGGTCCTCTGAGTGGCAGGGAGGGCTTCTGTTTCCATGGACAGGTGCGCAGGGACCCTGTGAAACTGCTGTGACCTCTCAAGGTCGGGTAACCTGACCCCTCCAGGGTGGGACAGGTGACTTCCCAAGGGTGGGTCACGAGACCCCAAAAGGGTGGGTCACGTGACACCAAAAGGGTGGGTCACGAAACCCCTCAAGGGTGGGTCACGTGACCCCTCAGGGGTGCGTCACGAGACCCCCCAGGGGTGGGTCACGTGACCCCTCAGGGGTGCGTCACGAGACCCCCCAGGGGTGGGTCACGTGACCCCGCAGGTGTGGGTCACGTGACCCCTCAGGGGTGGGTCACGTGACCCCTCAAGGGTGGGTCACGAGACCCCCCAGGGGTGGGTCACGTGACACCTCAGGGGTGGGTCACGAGACCCCCCGGGCGTGGGTCACTTGACCCCTCATGGGTGGGTCAGGAGACACCACAAGGGTGGGCCCCGTGACCCGAGGGAGGCCTGTTGTGGGGAGCCTGAGTGCGCACGCGCGGCCCACGTATGGGCCCGAAAGGAGCCAGCCGCGGCTCGGAGAAAAGCCATCTCCTGGGGGCCTCCCCGTGTTCCTCCACTCCCCAGGGAGGGCCCCTTTACGGATGGAAGAAAAGGGGGATCTTCGCAGTGGTGGGTTCGGGCCAGAGGGGTCTGGGGGTTTGCCTCCACGTACGCCAGGTTCCCGCACACCGGGCCCAGGTGTTTGAGCCCCGTGGAGGCAGACGGCTGCTTATTGCTGGAGGCAAGTGTCCTGCGGGGTCAAGGAAGGGCATGGGCACTCCCGGGCGACACAGGGCACCGGGCCCTTAGAGAGTTCCATGGAAAATCCCCCGCCCAGGGCCCCGGTATCCAAGTCTGTCCTTAGCACACTGTCTGTGCGGGGCTGAGAGTCCTGCTGGGCAGTGTGGCCTAGGGGAAATCGCACGGTCCTCTGAGTGGCAGGGAGGGCTTCTGTTTCCATGGACAGGTGCGCAGGGACCCTGTGAAACTGCTGTGACATCTCAAGGGCGGGTCACCTGACCCCTCCAGGGTGGGACAGGTGACCTCCCAAGGCTGGGTCACGAGACCCCAAAAGGGTGGGTCACGTGACCCCAAAAGGGTGGGTCACGAAACCCCTCAAGGGTGGGTCACGTGACCCCTCAGGGGTGGGTCACGAGACCCCCCAGGGGTGGGTCACGTGACCCCTCAGGGGTGCGTCACGAGACCCCCCAGGGTTGGGTCACGTGACCCCGCAGGTGTGGGTCACGTGACCCCTCAGGGGAGGGTCACGTGACCCCTCAGGGGTGCGTCACGAGACCCCCCAGGGTTGGGTCACGTGACCCCTCAAGTGTGGGTCACGAGACCCCCCAGGGGTGGGTCACGTGACCCCTCAGGGGTGCGTCACGAGACCCCCCGGGGGTGGGTCACGTGACCCCTCAAGGGTGGGTCAGGAGACACCTCAAGGGTGGGCCCCGTGACCCGAGGGAGGCCTGTTGTGGGGAGCCTGATTGCGCACGCGCGGCCCACGTATAGGCCCGAAAGGAGCCAGGCGCGGCTCGGAGAAAAGCCATCTCCTGGGGGCTTCCCCGTGTTCCTCCACTCCTCAAGGAGGACCCCTTTACTGATGGAAGAAAAGTGGGATCTTCGCAGTGGTGGGTTCGGGCCAGAGGGGTCTGCGGGTTTGCCTGCACGAACGCCAGGTGCTCGCACAACGGGCCCAGGTTTTTGAGCCCCGTGGAGGCAGAGGGCTGCTTATTGCTGGATGATAGTGTCCTGCAGGGTTAAGGGATGGCGTGGGCACTCCCAGGGCGACAGAGGGCACCTGGCCTTTAGCGAGTTCCCTGGAAAATTCCCCCCCCCAGGCCCCTGGTCCACAAGTCTATCCTGCGCACAGTGTCTGTGCGAGGCTGGGAGTGCTTCTGGGGAGTGTTCCCCAGCGGAAATCGCGTGGTCCTTTAGGTGACAGGGAGGGCTCCTGTGTCCTCGGACAGGTGCCCAGGGACCCTGTGGAACTGCTGTGACCTCTAAAGGATGGGTCAGGTGAGCCGAGGAAGGCGTGTGCTTGGGAGCCTGAGTGCGCATGCGCGGCCCACGTATAGGCCCGAAACGAGCCAGCCGCAGCTCGGAGAAAAGCCATCTCCTGGGGGCCTCCCCATGTCCCTCCACTCCCCAGGGAGGGCCCCTTTACGGATGGAAGAAAAGGGGGATCTTCCCAGTGGTGGGTTCGGGCCAGAGGGGTCTGGGGTTTGCCTCCACGTACGCCAGGTTCCCGCACACCGGGCCCAGGTGTTTGAGCCCCGTGGAGGCAGACGGCTGCTTATTGCTGGATGCAAGTGTCCTGCGGGGTCAAGGAAGGGCTTGGGCACTCCCGGGCGACACAGGGCACCGGGCCCTTAGAGAGTTCCATGGAAAATCCCCCGCCCAGGGCCCCGGTATCCAAGTCTGTCCTTAGCACACTGTCTGTGCGGGGCTGAGAGTGCTGCTGGGCAGTGTGGCCTAGGGGTAATCGCGCGGTCCTCTGAGTGGCAGGGAGGGCTTCTGTTTCCATGGACAGGTGCGCAGGGACCCTGTGAAACTGCTGTGACCTCTCAAGGTCGGGTAACCTGACCCCTCCAGGGTGGGACAGGTGACTTCCCAAGGGTGGGTCACGAGACCCCAAAAGGGTGGGTCACGTGACACCAAAAGGGTGGGTCACGAAACCCCTCAAGGGTGGGTCACGTGACCCCTCAGGGGTGCGTCACGAGACCCCCCAGGGGTGGGTCACGTGACCCCTCAGGGGTGCGTCACGAGACCCCCCAGGGGTGGGTCACGTGACCCCGCAGGGGTGGGTCACGTGACCCCTCAGGGGTGGGTCACGTGACCCCTCAAGGGTGGGTCACGAGACCCCCCAGGGGTGGGTCACGTGACACCTCAGGGGTGGGTCACGAGACCCCCCGGGCGTGGGTCACTTGACCCCTCATGGGTGGGTCAGGAGACACCACAAGGGTGGGCCCCGTGACCCGAGGGAGGCCTGTTGTGGGGAGCCTGAGTGCGCACGCGCGGCCCACGTATGGGCCCGAAAGGAGCCAGCCGCGGCTCGGAGAAAAGCCATCTCCTGGGGGCCTCCCCGTGTTCCTCCACTCCTCAAGGAGGACCCCTTTACGGATGGAAGAAAAGTGGGATCTTCGCAGTGGTGGGTTCGGGCCAGAGGGGTCTGCGGGTTTGCCTGCACGAACGCCAGGTGCTCGCACAACGGCCCCAGGTGTTTGAGCCCCGTGGAGGCAGAGGGCTGCTTATTGCTGGATGATAGTGTCCTGCAGGGTTAAGGGATGGCGTGGGCACTCCCAGGGCGACAGAGGGCACCTGGCCTTTAGCGAGTTCCCTGGAAAATTACCCCCCCCAGGCCCCTGGTCCACAAGTCTATCCTGCGCACAGTGTCTGTGCGAGGCTGGGAGTGCTTCTGGGGAGTGTTCCCCAGCGGAAATCGCGTGGTCCTTTAGGTGGCAGGGAGGGCTCCTGTGTCCACGGACTGGTGCCCAGGGACCCTGTGGAACTGCTGTGACCTCTAAAGGGTGGGTCAGGTGAGCCGAGGAAGGCGTGTGCTTTGGAGCCTGAGTGCGCATGCGCGGCCCACGTATAGGCCCGAAACGAGCCAGCCGCGGCTCGGAGAAAAGCCATCTCCTGGGGGCCTCCCCATGTTCCTCCACTCCCCAGGGAGGGCCCCTTTACGGATGGAAGAAAAGGGGGATCTTCGCAGTGGTGGGTTCGGGCCAGAGGGGTCTGGGGGTTTGCCTCCACGTACGCCAGGTTCCCGCACACCGGGCCCAGGTGTTTGAGCCCCGTGGAGGCAGACGGCTGCTTATTGCTGGATGCAAGTGTCCTGCGGGGTCAAGGAAGGGCTTGGGCACTCCCGGGCGACACAGGGCACCGGGCCCTTAGAGAGTTCCATGGAAAATCCCCCGCCCAGGGCCCCGGTATCCAAGTCTGTCCTTAGCACACTGTCTGTGCGGGGCTGAGAGTGCTGCTGGGCAGTGTGGCCTAGGGGTAATCGCGCGGTCCTCTGAGTGGCAGGGAGGGCTTCTGTTTCCATGGACAGGTGCGCAGGGACCCTGTGAAACTGCTGTGACCTCTCAAGGTCGGGTAACCTGACCCCTCCAGGGTGGGACAGGTGACTTCCCAAGGGTGGGTCACGAGACCCCAAAAGGGTGGGTCACGTGACACCAAAAGGGTGGGTCACGAAACCCCTCAAGGGTGGGTCACGTGACCCCTCAGGGGTGCGTCACGAGACCCCCCAGGGGTGGGTCACGTGACCCCTCAGGGGTGCGTCACGAGACCCCCCAGGGGTGGGTCACGTGACCCCGCAGGTGTGGGTCACGTGACCCCTCAGGGGTGGGTCACGTGACCCCTCAAGGGTGGGTCACGAGACCCCCCAGGGGTGGGTCACGTGACACCTCAGGGGTGGGTCACGAGACCCCCCGGGCGTGGGTCACTTGACCCCTCATGGGTGGGTCAGGAGACACCACAAGGGTGGGCCCCGTGACCCGAGGGAGGCCTGTTGTGGGGAGCCTGAGTGCGCACGCGCGGCCCACGTATGGGCCCGAAAGGAGCCAGCCGCGGCTCGGAGAAAAGCCATCTCCTGGGGGCCTCCCCGTGTTCCTCCACTCCCCAGGGAGGGCCCCTTTACGGATGGAAGAAAAGGGGGATCTTCGCAGTGGTGGGTTCGGGCCAGAGGGGTCTGGGGGTTTGCCTCCACGTACGCCAGGTTCCCGCACACCGGGCCCAGGTGTTTGAGCCCCGTGGAGGCAGACGGCTGCTTATTGCTGGAGGCAAGTGTCCTGCGGGGTCAAGGAAGGGCATGGGCACTCCCGGGCGACACAGGGCACCGGGCCCTTAGAGAGTTCCATGGAAAATCCCCCGCCCAGGGCCCCGGTATCCAAGTCTGTCCTTAGCACACTGTCTGTGCGGGGCTGAGAGTCCTGCTGGGCAGTGTGGCCTAGGGGAAATCGCACGGTCCTCTGAGTGGCAGGGAGGGCTTCTGTTTCCATGGACAGGTGCGCAGGGACCCTGTGAAACTGCTGTGACCTCTCAAGGGCGGGTCACCTGACCCCTCCAGGGTGGGACAGGTGACCTCCCAAGGCTGGGTCACGAGACCCCAAAAGGGTGGGTCACGTGACCCCAAAAGGGTGGGTCACGAAACCCCTCAAGGGTGGGTCACGTGACCCCTCAGGGGTGGGTCACGAGACCCCCCAGGGGTGGGTCACGTGACCCCTCAGGGGTGCGTCACGAGACCCCCCAGGGTTGGGTCACGTGACCCCGCAGGTGTGGGTCACGTGACCCCTCAGGGGTGGGTCACGTGACCCCTCAGGGGTGCGTCACGAGACCCCCCAGGGTTGGGTCACGTGACCCCTCAAGTGTGGGTCACGAGACCCCCCAGGGGTGGGTCACGTGACCCCTCAGGGGTGCGTCACGAGACCCCCCGGGGGTGGGTCACGTGACCCCTCAAGGGTGGGTCAGGAGACACCTCAAGGGTGGGCCCCGTGACCCGAGGGAGGCCTGTTGTGGGGAGCCTGATTGCGCACGCGCGGCCCACGTATAGGCCCGAAAGGAGCCAGGCGCGGCTCGGAGAAAAGCCATCTCCTGGGGGCTTCCCCGTGTTCCTCCACTCCTCAAGGAGGACCCCTTTACTGATGGAAGAAAAGTGGGATCTTTGCAGTGGTGGGTTCGGGCCAGAGGGGTCTGCGGGTTTGCCTGCAGGAACGCCAGGTGCTCGCACAACGGGCCCAGGTTTTTGAGCCCCGTGGAGGCAGAGGGCTGCTTATTGCTGGATGATAGTGTCCTGCAGGGTTAAGGGATGGCGTGGGCACTCCCAGGGCGACAGAGGGCACCTGGCCTTTAGCGAGTTCCCTGGAAAATTCCCCCCCCCAGGCCCCTGGTCCACAAGTCTATCCTGCGCACAGTGTCTGTGCGAGGCTGGGAGTGCTTCTGGGGAGTGTTCCCCAGCGGAAATCGCGTGGTCCTTTAGGTGGCAGGGAGGGCTCCTGTGTCCACGGACTGGTGCCCAGGGACCCTGTGGAACTGCTGTGACCTCTAAAGGGTGGGTCAGGTGAGCCGAGGAAGGCGTGTGCTTTGGAGCCTGAGTGCGCATGCGCGGCCCACGTATAGGCCCGAAACGAGCCAGCCGCGGCTCGGAGAAAAGCCATCTCCTGGGGGCCTCCCCATGTTCCTCCACTCCCCAGGGAGGGCCCCTTTACGGATGGAAGAAAAGGGGGATCTTCGCAGTGGTGGGTTCGGGCCAGAGGTGTCTGGGGGTTTGCCTCCACGTACGCCAGGTTCCCGCACACCGGGCCCAGGTGTTTGAGCCCCGTGGAGGCAGACGGCTGCTTATTGCTGGAGGCAAGTGTCCTGCGGGGTCAAGGAAGGGCATGGGCACTCCCGGGCGACACAGGGCACCGGGCCCTTAGAGAGTTCCATGGAAAATCCCCCGCCCAGGGCCCCGGTATCCAAGTCTGTCCTTAGCACACTGTCTGTGCGGGGCTGAGAGTCCTGCTGGGCAGTGTGGCCTAGGGGAAATCGCACGGTCCTCTGAGTGGCAGGGAGGGCTTCTGTTTCCATGGACAGGTGCGCAGGGACCCTGTGAAACTGCTGTGACCTCTCAAGGGCGGGTCACCTGACCCCTCCAGGGTGGGACAGGTGACCTCCCAAGGCTGGGTCACGAGACCCCAAAAGGGTGGGTCACGTGACCCCAAAAGGGTGGGTCACGAAACCCCTCAAGGGTGGGTCACGTGACCCCTCAGGGGTGGGTCACGAGACCCCCCAGGGGTGGGTCACGTGACCCCTCAGGGGTGCGTCACGAGACCCCCCAGGGTTGGGTCACGTGACCCCGCAGGTGTGGGTCACGTGACCCCTCAGGGGTGGGTCACGTGACCCCTCAGGGGTGCGTCACGAGACCCCCCAGGGTTGGGTCACGTGACCCCTCAAGTGTGGGTCACGAGACCCCCCAGGGGTGGGTCACGTGACCCCTCAGGGGTGCGTCACGAGACCCCCCGGGGGTGGGTCACGTGACCCCTCAAGGGTGGGTCAGGAGACACCTCAAGGGTGGGCCCCGTGACCCGAGGGAGGCCTGTTGTGGGGAGCCTGATTGCGCACGCGCGGCCCACGTATAGGCCCGAAAGGAGCCAGGCGCGGCTCGGAGAAAAGCCATCTCCTGGGGGCTTCCCCGTGTTCCTCCACTCCTCAAGGAGGACCCCTTTACTGATGGAAGAAAAGTGGGATCTTCGCAGTGGTGGGTTCGGGCCAGAGGGGTCTGCGGGTTTGCCTGCACGAACGCCAGGTGCTCGCACAACGGGCCCAGGTTTTTGAGCCCCGTGGAGGCAGAGGGCTGCTTATTGCTGGATGATAGTGTCCTGCAGGGTTAAGGGATGGCGTGGGCACTCCCAGGGCGACAGAGGGCACCTGGCCTTTAGCGAGTTCCCTGGAAAATTCCCCCCCCCAGGCCCCTGGTCCACAAGTCTATCCTGCGCACAGTGTCTGTGCGAGGCTGGGAGTGCTTCTGGGGAGTGTTCCCCAGCGGAAATCGCGTGGTCCTTTAGGTGGCAGGGAGGGCTCCTGTGTCCACGGACTGGTGCCCAGGGACCCTGTGGAACTGCTGTGACCTCTAAAGGGTGGGTCAGGTGAGCCGAGGAAGGCGTGTGCTTTGGAGCCTGAGTGCGCATGCGCGGCCCACGTATAGGCCCGAAACGAGCCAGCCGCGGCTCGGAGAAAAGCCATCTCCTGGGGGCCTCCCCATGTTCCTCCACTCCCCAGGGAGGGCCCCTTTACGGATGGAAGAAAAGGGGGATCTTCGCAGTGGTGGGTTCGGGCCAGAGGGGTCTGGGGGTTTGCCTCCACGTACGCCAGGTTCCCGCACACCGGGCCCAGGTGTTTGAGCCCCGTGGAGGCAGACGGCTGCTTATTGCTGGATGCAAGTGTCCTGCGGGGTCAAGGAAGGGCTTGGGCACTCCCGGGCGACACAGGGCACCGGGCCCTTAGAGAGTTCCATGGAAAATCCCCCGCCCAGGGCCCCGGTATCCAAGTCTGTCCTTAGCACACTGTCTGTGCGGGGCTGAGAGTGCTGCTGGGCAGTGTGGCCTAGGGGTAATCGCGCGGTCCTCTGAGTGGCAGGGAGGGCTTCTGTTTCCATGGACAGGTGCGCAGGGACCCTGTGAAACTGCTGTGACCTCTCAAGGTCGGGTAACCTGACCCCTCCAGGGTGGGACAGGTGACTTCCCAAGGGTGGGTCACGAGACCCCAAAAGGGTGGGTCACGTGACACCAAAAGGGTGGGTCACGAAACCCCTCAAGGGTGGGTCACGTGACCCCTCAGGGGTGCGTCACGAGACCCCCCAGGGGTGGGTCACGTGACCCCTCAGGGGTGCGTCACGAGACCCCCCAGGGGTGGGTCACGTGACCCCGCAGGTGTGGGTCACGTGACCCCTCAGGGGTGGGTCACGTGACCCCTCAAGGGTGGGTCACGAGACCCCCCAGGGGTGGGTCACGTGACACCTCAGGGGTGGGTCACGAGACCCCCCGGGCGTGGGTCACTTGACCCCTCATGGGTGGGTCAGGAGACACCACAAGGGTGGGCCCCGTGACCCGAGGGAGGCCTGTTGTGGGGAGCCTGAGTGCGCACGCGCGGCCCACGTATGGGCCCGAAAGGAGCCAGCCGCGGCTCGGAGAAAAGCCATCTCCTGGGGGCCTCCCCGTGTTCCTCCACTCCTCAAGGAGGACCCCTTTACGGATGGAAGAAAAGTGGGATCTTCGCAGTGGTGGGTTCGGGCCAGAGGGGTCTGCGGGTTTGCCTGCACGAACGCCAGGTGCTCGCACAACGGCCCCAGGTGTTTGAGCCCCGTGGAGGCAGAGGGCTGCTTATTGCTGGATGATAGTGTCCTGCAGGGTTAAGGGATGGCGTGGGCACTCCCAGGGCGACAGAGGGCACCTGGCCTTTAGCGAGTTCCCTGGAAAATTCCCCCCCCCAGGCCCCTGGTCCACAAGTCTATCCTGCGCACAGTGTCTGTGCGAGGCTGGGAGTGCTTCTGGGGAGTGTTCCCCAGCGGAAATCGCGTGGTCCTTTAGGTGGCAGGGAGGGCTCCTGTGTCCACGGACTGGTGCCCAGGGACCCTGCGGAACTGCTGTGACCTCTAAAGGGTGGGTCAGGTGAGCCGAGGAAGGCGTGTGCTTTGGAGCCTGAGTGCGCATGCGCGGCCCACGTATAGGCCCGAAACGAGCCAGCCGCGGCTCGGAGAAAAGCCATCTCCTGGGGGCCTCCCCATGTTCCTCCACTCCCCAGGGAGGGCCCCTTTACGGATGGAAGAAAAGGGGGATCTTCGCAGTGGTGGGTTCGGGCCAGAGGGGTCTGGGGGTTTGCCTCCACGTACGCCAGGTTCCCGCACACCGGGCCCAGGTGTTTGAGCCCCGTGGAGGCAGACGGCTGCTTATTGCTGGATGCAAGTGTCCTGCGGGGTCAAGGAAGGGCTTGGGCACTCCCGGGCGACACAGGGCACCGGGCCCTTAGAGAGTTCCATGGAAAATCCCCCGCCCAGGGCCCCGGTATCAAAGTCTGTCCTTAGCACACTGTCTGTGCGGGGCTGAGAGTGCTGCTGGGCAGTGTGGCCTAGGGGTAATCGCGCGGTCCTCTGAGTGGCAGGGAGGGCTTCTGTTTCCATGGACAGGTGCGCAGGGACCCTGTGAAACTGCTGTGACCTCTCAAGGTCGGGTAACCTGACCCCTCCAGGGTGGGACAGGTGACTTCCCAAGGGTGGGTCACGAGACCCCAAAAGGGTGGGTCACGTGACACCAAAAGGGTGGGTCACGAAACCCCTCAAGGGTGGGTCACGTGACCCCTCAGGGGTGCGTCACGAGACCCCCCAGGGGTGGGTCACGTGACCCCTCAGGGGTGCGTCACGAGACCCCCCAGGGGTGGGTCACGTGACCCCGCAGGTGTGGGTCACGTGACCCCTCAGGGGTGGGTCACGTGACCCCTCAAGGGTGGGTCACGAGACCCCCCAGGGGTGGGTCACGTGACACCTCAGGGGTGGGTCACGAGACCCCCCGGGCGTGGGTCACTTGACCCCTCATGGGTGGGTCAGGAGACACCACAAGGGTGGGCCCCGTGACCCGAGGGAGGCCTGTTGTGGGGAGCCTGAGTGCGCACGCGCGGCCCACGTTTGGGCCCGAAAGGAGCCAGCCGCGGCTCGGAGAAAAGCCATCTCCTGGGGGCCTCCCCGTGTTCCTCCACTCCTCAAGGAGGACCCCTTTACGGATGGAAGAAAAGTGGGATCTTCGCAGTGGTGGGTTCGGGCCAGAGGGGTCTGCGGGTTTGCCTGCACGAACGCCAGGTGCTCGCACAACGGCCCCAGGTGTTTGAGCCCCGTGGAGGCAGAGGGTTGCTTATTGCTGGATGATAGTGTCCTGCAGGGTTAAGGGATGGCGTGGGCACTCCCAGGGCGACAGAGGGCACCTGGCCTTTAGAGAGTTCCCTGGAAAATTCCCCCCCCCAGGCCCCTGGTCCACAAGTCTATCCTGCGCACAGTGTCTGTGCGAGGCTGGGAGTGCTTCTGGGGAGTGTTCCCCAGCGGAAATCGCGTGGTCCTTTAGGTGACAGGGAGGGCTCCTGTGTCCTCGGACAGGTGCCCAGGGACCCTGTGGAACTGCTGTGACCTCTAAAGGATGGGTCAGGTGAGCCGAGGAAGGCGTGTGCTTGGGAGCCTGAGTGCGCATGCGCGGCCCACGTATAGGCCCGAAACGAGCCAGCCGCAGCTCGGAGAAAAGCCATCTCCTGGGGGCCTCCCCATGTCCCTCCACTCCCCAGGGAGGGCCCCTTTACGGATGGAAGAAAAGGGGGATCTTCCCAGTGGTGGGTTCGGGCCAGAGGGGTCTGGGGTTTGCCTCCACGTACGCCAGGTTCCCGCACACCGGGCCCAGGTGTTTGAGCCCCGTGGAGGCAGACGGCTGCTTATTGCTGGATGCAAGTGTCCTGCGGGGTCAAGGAAGGGCTTGGGCACTCCCGGGCGACACAGGGCACCGGGCCCTTAGAGAGTTCCATGGAAAATCCCCCGCCCAGGGCCCCAGTATCAAAGTCTGTCCTTAGCACACTGTCTGTGCGGGGCTGAGAGTGCTGCTGGGCAGTGTGGCCTAGGGGTAATCGCGCGGTCCTCTGAGTGGCAGGGAGGGCTTCTGTTTCCATGGACAGGTGCGCAGGGACCCTGTGAAACTGCTGTGACCTCTCAAGGGCGGGTCACCTGACCCCTCCAGGGTGGGACAGGTGACCTCCCAAGGCTGGGTCACGAGACCCCAAAAGGGTGGGTCACGTGACCCCAAAAGGGTGGGTCACGAAACCCCTCAAGGGTGGGTCACGTGACCCCTCAGGGGTGGGTCACGAGACCCCCCAGGGGTGGGTCACGTGACCCCTCAGGGGTGCGTCACGAGACCCCCCAGGGTTGGGTCACGTGACCCCGCAGGTGTGGGTCACATGACCCCTCAGGGGTGGGTCACCTGACCCCTCAAGGGTGGGTCACGAGACCCCCCAGGGGTGGGTCACGTGACCCCTCAGGGGTGCGTCACGAGACCCCCCGTGGGTGGGTCACGTGACCCCTCAAGGGTGGGTCAGGAGACACCTCAAGGGTGGGCCCCGTGACCCGAGGGAGGCCTGTTGTGGGGAGCCTGAGTGCGCACGCGCGGCCCACGTATAGGCCCGAAAGGAGCCAGGCGCGGCTCGGAGAAAAGCCATCTCCTGGGGGCTTCCCCGTGTTCCTCCACTCCTCAAGGAGGACCCCTTTACTGATGGAAGAAAAGTGGGATCTTCGCAGTGGTGGGTTCGGGCCAGAGGGGTCTGCGGGTTTGCCTGCACGAACGCCAGGTGCTCGCACAACGGGCCCAGGTTTTTGAGCCCCGTGGAGGCAGAGGGCTGCTTATTGCTGGATGATAGTGTCCTGCAGGGTTAAGGGATGGCGTGGGCACTCCCAGGGCGACAGAGGGCACCTGGCCTTTAGCGAGTTCCCTGGAAAATTCCCCCCCCCAGGCCCCTGGTCCACAAGTCTATCCTGCGCACAGTGTCTGTGCGAGGCTGGGAGTGCTTCTGGGGAGTGTTCCCCAGCGGAAATCGCGTGGTCCTTTAGGTGGCAGGGAGGGCTCCTGTGTCCACGGACTGGTGCCCAGGGACCCTGTGGAACTGCTGTGACCTCTAAAGGGTGGGTCAGGTGAGCCGAGGAAGGCGTGTGCTTTGGAGCCTGAGTGCGCATGCGCGGCCCACGTATAGGCCCGAAACGAGCCAGCCGCGGCTCGGAGAAAAGCCATCTCCTGGGGGCCTCCCCATGTTCCTCCACTCCCCAGGGAGGGCCCCTTTACGGATGGAAGAAAAGGGGGATCTTCGCAGTGGTGGGTTCGGGCCAGAGGGGTCTGGGGGTTTGCCTCCACGTACGCCAGGTTCCCGCACACCGGGCCCAGGTGTTTGAGCCCCGTGGAGGCAGACGGCTGCTTATTGCTGGATGCAAGTGTCCTGCGGGGTCAAGGAAGGGCTTGGGCACTCCCTGGCGACACAGGGCACCGGGCCCTTAGAGAGTTCCATGGAAAATCCCCCGCCCAGGGCCCCGGTATCCAAGTCTGTCCTTAGCACACTGTCTGTGCGGGGCTGAGAGTGCTGCTGGGCAGTGTGGCCTAGGGGTAATCGCGCGGTCCTCTGAGTGGCAGGGAGGGCTTCTGTTTCCATGGACAGGTGCGCAGGGACCCTGTGAAACTGCTGTGACCTCTCAAGGTCGGGTAACCTGACCCCTCCAGGGTGGGACAGGTGACTTCCCAAGGGTGGGTCACGAGACCCCAAAAGGGTGGGTCACGTGACACCAAAAGGGTGGGTCACGAAACCCCTCAAGGGTGGGTCACGTGACCCCTCAGGGGTGCGTCACGAGACCCCCCAGGGGTGGGTCACGTGACCCCTCAGGGGTGCGTCACGAGACCCCCCAGGGGTGGGTCACGTGACCCCGCAGGTGTGGGTCACGTGACCCCTCAGGGGTGGGTCACGTGACCCCTCAAGGGTGGGTCACGAGACCCCCCAGGGGTGGGTCACGTGACACCTCAGGGGTGGGTCACGAGACCCCCCGGGCGTGGGTCACTTGACCCCTCATGGGTGGGTCAGGAGACACCACAAGGGTGGGCCCCGTGACCCGAGGGAGGCCTGTTGTGGGGAGCCTGAGTGCGCACGCGCGGCCCACGTATGGGCCCGAAAGGAGCCAGCCGCGGCTCGGAGAAAAGCCATCTCCTGGGGGCCTCCCCGTGTTCCTCCACTCCTCAAGGAGGACCCCTTTACGGATGGAAGAAAAGTGGGATCTTCGCAGTGGTGGGTTCGGGCCAGAGGGGTCTGCGGGTTTGCCTGCACGAACGCCAGGTGCTCGCACAACGGCCCCAGGTGTTTGAGCCCCGTGGAGGCAGAGGGCTGCTTATTGCTGGATGATAGTGTCCTGCAGGGTTAAGGGATGGCGTGGGCACTCCCAGGGCGACAGAGGGCACCTGGCCTTTAGCGAGTTCCCTGGAAAATTCCCC
Organism: Desmodus rotundus; assembly: GCF_022682495.2. Classification (NCBI taxonomy): domain Eukaryota; kingdom Metazoa; phylum Chordata; class Mammalia; order Chiroptera; family Phyllostomidae; genus Desmodus; species Desmodus rotundus. The sequence continues at coordinate 187,110 of NW_026527643.1, read as the reverse complement.
CCCCCAGGCCCCTGGTCCACAAGTCTATCCTGCGCACAGTGTCTGTGCGAGGCTGGGAGTGCTTCTGGGGAGTGTTCCCCAGCGGAAATCGCGTGGTCCTTTAGGTGGCAGGGAGGGCTCCTGTGTCCACGGACTGGTGCCCAGGGACCCTGTGGAACTGCTGTGACCTCTAAAGGGTGGGTCAGGTGAGCCGAGGAAGGCGTGTGCTTTGGAGCCTGAGTGCGCATGCGCGGCCCACGTATAGGCCCGAAACGAGCCAGCCGCGGCTCGGAGAAAAGCCATCTCCTGGGGGCCTCCCCATGTTCCTCCACTCCCCAGGGAGGGCCCCTTTACGGATGGAAGAAAAGGGGGATCTTCGCAGTGGTGGGTTCGGGCCAGAGGGGTCTGGGGGTTTGCCTCCACGTACGCCAGGTTCCCGCACACCGGGCCCAGGTGTTTGAGCCCCGTGGAGGCAGACGGCTGCTTATTGCTGGATGCAAGTGTCCTGCGGGGTCAAGGAAGGGCTTGGGCACTCCCGGGCGACACAGGGCACCGGGCCCTTAGAGAGTTCCATGGAAAATCCCCCGCCCAGGGCCCCGGTATCAAAGTCTGTCCTTAGCACACTGTCTGTGCGGGGCTGAGAGTGCTGCTGGGCAGTGTGGCCTAGGGGTAATCGCGCGGTCCTCTGAGTGGCAGGGAGGGCTTCTGTTTCCATGGACAGGTGCGCAGGGACCCTGTGAAACTGCTGTGACCTCTCAAGGTCGGGTAACCTGACCCCTCCAGGGTGGGACAGGTGACTTCCCAAGGGTGGGTCACGAGACCCCAAAAGGGTGGGTCACGTGACACCAAAAGGGTGGGTCACGAAACCCCTCAAGGGTGGGTCACGTGACCCCTCAGGGGTGCGTCACGAGACCCCCCAGGGGTGGGTCACGTGACCCCTCAGGGGTGCGTCACGAGACCCCCCAGGGGTGGGTCACGTGACCCCGCAGGTGTGGTCACGTGACCCCTCAGGGGTGGGTCACGTGACCCCTCAAGGGTGGGTCACGAGACCCCCCAGGGGTGGGTCACGTGACACCTCAGGGGTGGGTCACGAGACCCCCCGGGCGTGGGTCACTTGACCCCTCATGGGTGGGTCAGGAGACACCACAAGGGTGGGCCCCGTGACCCGAGGGAGGCCTGTTGTGGGGAGCCTGAGTGCGCACGCGCGGCCCACGTATGGGCCCGAAAGGAGCCAGCCGCGGCTCGGAGAAAAGCCATCTCCTGGGGGCCTCCCCGTGTTCCTCCACTCCCCAGGGAGGGCCCCTTTACGGATGGAAGAAAAGGGGGATCTTCGCAGTGGTGGGTTCGGGCCAGAGGGGTCTGGGGGTTTGCCTCCACGTACGCCAGGTTCCCGCACACCGGGCCCAGGTGTTTGAGCCCCGTGGAGGCAGACGGCTGCTTATTGCTGGAGGCAAGTGTCCTGCGGGGTCAAGGAAGGGCATGGGCACTCCCGGGCGACACAGGGCACGGGGCCCTTAGAGAGTTCCATGGAAAATCCCCCGCCCAGGGCCCCGGTATCCAAGTCTGTCCTTAGCACACTGTCTGTGCGGGGCTGAGAGTCCTGCTGGGCAGTGTGGCCTAGGGGAAATCGCACGGTCCTCTGAGTGGCAGGGAGGGCTTCTGTTTCCATGGACAGGTGCGCAGGGACCCTGTGAAACTGCTGTGACCTCTCAAGGGCGGGTCACCTGACCCCTCCAGGGTGGGACAGGTGACCTCCCAAGGCTGGGTCACGAGACCCCAAAAGGGTGGGTCACGTGACCCCAAAAGGGTGGGTCACGAAACCCCTCAAGGGTGGGTCACGTGACCCCTCAGGGGTGGGTCACGAGACCCCCCAGGGGTGGGTCACGTGACCCCTCAGGGGTGCGTCACGAGACCCCCCAGGGTTGGGTCACGTGACCCCGCAGGTGTGGGTCACATGACCCCTCAGGTGTGGGTCACCTGACCCCTCAAGGGTGGGTCACGAGACCCCCCAGGGGTGGGTCACGTGACCCCTCAGGGGTGCGTCACGAGACCCCCCGGGGGTGGGTCACGTGACCCCTCAAGGGTGGGTCAGGAGACACCTCAAGGGTGGGCCCCGTGACCCGAGGGAGGCCTGTTGTGGGGAGCCTGAGTGCGCACGCGCGGCCCACGTATAGGCCCGAAAGGAGCCAGGCGCGGCTCGGAGAAAAGCCATCTCCTGGGGGCTTCCCCGTGTTCCTCCACTCCTCAAGGAGGACCCCTTTACTGATGGAAGAAAAGTGGGATCTTCGCAGTGGTGGGTTCGGGCCAGAGGGGTCTGCGGGTTTGCCTGCACGAACGCCAGGTGCTCGCACAACGGGCCCAGGTTTTTGAGCCCCGTGGAGGCAGAGGGCTGCTTATTGCTGGATGATAGTGTCCTGCAGGGTTAAGGGATGGCGTGGGCACTCCCAGGGCGACAGAGGGCACCTGGCCTTTAGCGAGTTCCCTGGAAAATTCCCCCCCCCAGGCCCCTGGTCCACAAGTCTATCCTGCGCACAGTGTCTGTGCGAGGCTGGGAGTGCTTCTGGGGAGTGTTCCCCAGCGGAAATCGCGTGGTCCTTTAGGTGGCAGGGAGGGCTCCTGTGTCCACGGACTGGTGCCCAGGGACCCTGTGGAACTGCTGTGACCTCTAAAGGGTGGGTCAGGTGAGCCGAGGAAGGCGTGTGCTTTGGAGCCTGAGTGCGCATGCGCGGCCCACGTATAGGCCCGAAACGAGCCAGCCGCGGCTCGGAGAAAAGCCATCTCCTGGGGGCCTCCCCATGTTCCTCCACTCCCCAGGGAGGGCCCCTTTACGGATGGAAGAAAAGGGGGATCTTCGCAGTGGTGGGTTCGGGCCAGAGGGGTCTGGGGGTTTGCCTCCACGTACGCCAGGTTCCCGCACACCGGGCCCAGGTGTTTGAGCCCCGTGGAGGCAGACGGCTGCTTATTGCTGGATGCAAGTGTCCTGCGGGGTCAAGGAAGGGCTTGGGCACTCCCGGGCGACACAGGGCACCGGGCCCTTAGAGAGTTCCATGGAAAATCCCCCGCCCAGGGCCCCGGTATCCAAGTCTGTCCTTAGCACACTGTCTGTGCGGGGCTGAGAGTGCTGCTGGGCAGTGTGGCCTAGGGGTAATCGCGCGGTCCTCTGAGTGGCAGGGAGGGCTTCTGTTTCCATGGACAGGTGCGCAGGGACCCTGTGAAACTGCTGTGACCTCTCAAGGTCGGGTAACCTGACCCCTCCAGGGTGGGACAGGTGACTTCCCAAGGGTGGGTCACGAGACCCCAAAAGGGTGGGTCACGTGACACCAAAAGGGTGGGTCACGAAACCCCTCAAGGGTGGGTCACGTGACCCCTCAGGGGTGCGTCACGAGACCCCCCAGGGGTGGGTCACGTGACCCCTCAGGGGTGCGTCACGAGACCCCCCAGGGTTGGGTCACGTGACCCCGCAGGTGTGGGTCACATGACCCCTCAGGTGTGGGTCACCTGACCCCTCAAGGGTGGGTCACGAGACCCCCCAGGGGTGGGTCACGTGACCCCTCAGGGGTGCGTCACGAGACCCCCCGTGGGTGGGTCACGTGACCCCTCAAGGGTGGGTCAGGAGACACCTCAAGGGTGGGCCCCGTGACCCGAGGGAGGCCTGTTGTGGGGAGCCTGAGTGCGCACGCGCGGCCCACGTATAGGCCCGAAAGGAGCCAGGCGCGGCTCGGAGAAAAGCCATCTCCTGGGGGCTTCCCCGTGTTCCTCCACTCCTCAAGGAGGACCCCTTTACTGATGGAAGAAAAGTGGGATCTTCGCAGTGGTGGGTTCGGGCCAGAGGGGTCTGCGGGTTTGCCTGCACGAACGCCAGGTGCTCGCACAACGGGCCCAGGTTTTTGAGCCCCGTGGAGGCAGAGGGCTGCTTATTGCTGGATGATAGTGTCCTGCAGGGTTAAGGGATGGCGTGGGCACTCCCAGGGCGACAGAGGGCACCTGGCCTTTAGCGAGTTCCCTGGAAAATTCCCCCCCCCAGGCCCCTGGTCCACAAGTCTATCCTGCGCACAGTGTCTGTGCGAGGCTGGGAGTGCTTCTGGGGAGTGTTCCCCAGCGGAAATCGCGTGGTCCTTTAGGTGGCAGGGAGGGCTCCTGTGTCCACGGACTGGTGCCCAGGGACCCTGTGGAACTGCTGTGACCTCTAAAGGGTGGGTCAGGTGAGCCGAGGAAGGCGTGTGCTTTGGAGCCTGAGTGCGCATGCGCGGCCCACGTATAGGCCCGAAACGAGCCAGCCGCGGCTCGGAGAAAAGCCATCTCCTGGGGGCCTCCCCATGTTCCTCCACTCCCCAGGGAGGGCCCCTTTACGGATGGAAGAAAAGGGGGATCTTCGCAGTGGTGGGTTCGGGCCAGAGGGGTCTGGGGGTTTGCCTCCACGTACGCCAGGTTCCCGCACACCGGGCCCAGGTGTTTGAGCCCCGTGGAGGCAGACGGCTGCTTATTGCTGGATGCAAGTGTCCTGCGGGGTCAAGGAAGGGCTTGGGCACTCCCGGGCGACACAGGGCACCGGGCCCTTAGAGAGTTCCATGGAAAATCCCCCGCCCAGGGCCCCGGTATCCAAGTCTGTCCTTAGCACACTGTCTGTGCGGGGCTGAGAGTGCTGCTGGGCAGTGTGGCCTAGGGGTAATCGCGCGGTCCTCTGAGTGGCAGGGAGGGCTTCTGTTTCCATGGACAGGTGCGCAGGGACCCTGTGAAACTGCTGTGACCTCTCAAGGTCGGGTAACCTGACCCCTCCAGGGTGGGACAGGTGACTTCCCAAGGGTGGGTCACGAGACCCCAAAAGGGTGGGTCACGTGACACCAAAAGGGTGGGTCACGAAACCCCTCAAGGGTGGGTCACGTGACCCCTCAGGGGTGCGTCACGAGACCCCCCAGGGGTGGGTCACGTGACCCCTCAGGGGTGCGTCACGAGACCCCCCAGGGGTGGGTCACGTGACCCCGCAGGTGTGGGTCACGTGACCCCTCAGGGGTGGGTCACGTGACCCCTCAAGTGTGGGTCACGAGACCCCCCAGGGGTGGGTCACGTGACACCTCAGGGGTGGGTCACGAGACCCCCCGGGCGTGGGTCACTTGACCCCTCATGGGTGGGTCAGGAGACACCACAAGGGTGGGCCCCGTGACCCGAGGGAGGCCTGTTGTGGGGAGCCTGAGTGCGCACGCGCGGCCCACGTATGGGCCCGAAAGGAGCCAGCCGCGGCTCGGAGAAAAGCCATCTCCTGGGGGCCTCCCCGTGTTCCTCCACTCCTCAAGGAGGACCCCTTTACGGATGGAAGAAAAGTGGGATCTTCGCAGTGGTGGGTTCGGGCCAGAGGGGTCTGCGGGTTTGCCTGCACGAACGCCAGGTGCTCGCACAACGGCCCCAGGTGTTTGAGCCCCGTGGAGGCAGAGGGCTGCTTATTGCTGGATGATAGTGTCCTGCAGGGTTAAGGGATGGCGTGGGCACTCCCAGGGCGACAGAGGGCACCTGGCCTTTAGCGAGTTCCCTGGAAAATTCCCCCCCCCAGGCCCCTGGTCCACAAGTCTATCCTGCGCACAGTGTCTGTGCGAGGCTGGGAGTGCTTCTGGGGAGTGTTCCCCAGCGGAAATCGCGTGGTCCTTTAGGTGGCAGGGAGGGCTCCTGTGTCCACGGACTGGTGCCCAGGGACCCTGTGGAACTGCTGTGACCTCTAAAGGGTGGGTCAGGTGAGCCGAGGAAGGCGTGTGCTTTGGAGCCTGAGTGCGCACGCGCGGCCCACGTATGGGCCCGAAAGGAGCCAGCCGCGGCTCGGAGAAAAGCCATCTCCTGGGGGCCTCCCCGTGTTCCTCCACTCCCCAGGGAGGGCCCCTTTACGGATGGAAGAAAAGGGGGATCTTCGCAGTGGTGGGTTCGGGCCAGAGGGGTCTGGGGGTTTGCCTCCACGTACGCCAGGTTCCCGCACACCGGGCCCAGGTGTTTGAGCCCCGTGGAGGCAGACGGCTGCTTATTGCTGGAGGCAAGTGTCCTGCGGGGTCAAGGAAGGGCTTGGGCACTCCCGGGCGACACAGGGCACCGGGCCCTTAGAGAGTTCCATGGAAAATCCCCCGCCCAGGGCCCCGGTATCCAAGTCTGTCCTTAGCACACTGTCTGTGCGGGGCTGAGAGTCCTGCTGGGCAGTGTGGCCTAGGGGAAATCGCACGGTCCTCTGAGTGGCAGGGAGGGCTTCTGTTTCCATGGACAGGTGCGCAGGGACCCTGTGAAACTGCTGTGACCTCTCAAGGGCGGGTCACCTGACCCCTCCAGGGTGGGACAGGTGACCTCCCAAGGCTGGGTCACGAGACCCCAAAAGGGTGGGTCACGTGACCCCAAAAGGGTGGGTCACGAAACCCCTCAAGGGTGGGTCACGTGACCCCTCAGGGGTGGGTCACGAGACCCCCCAGGGGTGGGTCACGTGACCCCTCAGGGGTGCGTCACGAGACCCCCCAGGGTTGGGTCACGTGACCCCGCAGGTGTGGGTCACGTGACCCCTCAGGGGTGGGTCACGTGACCCCTCAGGGGTGCGTCACGAGACCCCCCAGGGTTGGGTCACGTGACCCCTCAAGTGTGGGTCACGAGACCCCCCAGGGATGGGTCACGTGACCCCTCAGGGGTGCGTCACGAGACCCCCCGGGGGTGGGTCACGTGACCCCTCAAGGGTGGGTCAGGAGACACCTCAAGGGTGGGCCCCGTGACCCGAGGGAGGCCTGTTGTGGGGAGCCTGATTGCGCACGCGCGGCCCACGTATAGGCCCGAAAGGAGCCAGGCGCGGCTCGGAGAAAAGCCATCTCCTGGGGGCTTCCCCGTGTTCCTCCACTCCTCAAGGAGGACCCCTTTACTGATGGAAGAAATGTGGGATCTTCGCAGTGGTGGGTTCGGGCCAGAGGGGTCTGCGGGTTTGCCTGCACGAACGCCAGGTGCTCGCACAACGGGCCCAGGTTTTTGAGCCCCGTGGAGGCAGAGGGCTGCTTATTGCTGGATGATAGTGTCCTGCAGGGTTAAGGGATGGCGTGGGCACTCCCAGGGCGACAGAGGGCACCTGGCCTTTAGCGAGTTCCCTGGAAAATTCCCCCCCCCAGGCCCCTGGTCCACAAGTCTATCCTGCGCACAGTGTCTGTGCGAGGCTGGGAGTGCTTCTGGGGAGTGTTCCCCAGCGGAAATCGCGTGGTCCTTTAGGTGGCAGGGAGGGCTCCTGTGTCCACGGACTGGTGCCCAGGGACCCTGTGGAACTGCTGTGACCTCTAAAGGGTGGGTCAGGTGAGCCGAGGAAGGCGTGTGCTTTGGAGCCTGAGTGCGCATGCGCGGCCCACGTATAGGCCCGAAACGAGCCAGCCGCGGCTCGGAGAAAAGCCATCTCCTGGGGGCCTCCCCATGTTCCTCCACTCCCCAGGGAGGGCCCCTTTACGGATGGAAGAAAAGGGGGATCTTCGCAGTGGTGGGTTCGGGCCAGAGGTGTCTGGGGGTTTGCCTCCACGTACGCCAGGTTCCCGCACACCGGGCCCAGGTGTTTGAGCCCCGTGGAGGCAGACGGCTGCTTATTGCTGGAGGCAAGTGTCCTGCGGGGTCAAGGAAGGGCATGGGCACTCCCGGGCGACACAGGGCACCGGGCCCTTAGAGAGTTCCATGGAAAATCCCCCGCCCAGGGCCCCGGTATCCAAGTCTGTCCTTAGCACACTGTCTGTGCGGGGCTGAGAGTCCTGCTGGGCAGTGTGGCCTAGGGGAAATCGCACGGTCCTCTGAGTGGCAGGGAGGGCTTCTGTTTCCATGGACAGGTGCGCAGGGACCCTGTGAAACTGCTGTGACCTCTCAAGGGCGGGTCACCTGACCCCTCCAGGGTGGGACAGGTGACCTCCCAAGGCTGGGTCACGAGACCCCAAAAGGGTGGGTCACGTGACCCCAAAAGGGTGGGTCACGAAACCCCTCAAGGGTGGGTCACGTGACCCCTCAGGGGTGGGTCACGAGACCCCCCAGGGGTGGGTCACGTGACCCCTCAGGGGTGCGTCACGAGACCCCCCAGGGTTGGGTCACGTGACCCCGCAGGTGTGGGTCACGTGACCCCTCAGGGGTGGGTCACGTGACCCCTCAGGGGTGCGTCACGAGACCCCCCAGGTTTGGGTCACGTGACCCCTCAAGTGTGGGTCACGAGACCCCACAGGGGTGGGTCACGTGACCCCTCAGGGGTGCGTAACGAGACCCCCCGGGGGTGGGTCACGTGACCCCTCAAGGGTGGGTCAGGAGACACCTCAAGGGTGGGCCCCGTGACCCGAGGGAGGCCTGTTGTGGGGAGCCTGATTGCGCACGCGCGGCCCACGTATAGGCCCGAAAGGAGCCAGGCGCGGCTCGGAGAAAAGCCATCTCCTGGGGGCTTCCCCGTGTTCCTCCACTCCTCAAGGAGGACCCCTTTACTGATGGAAGAAAAGTGGGATCTTCGCAGTGGTGGGTTCGGGCCAGAGGGGTCTGCGGGTTTGCCTGCACGAACGCCAGGTGCTCGCACAACGGGCCCAGGTTTTTGAGCCCCGTGGAGGCAGAGGGCTGCTTATTGCTGGATGATAGTGTCCTGCAGAGTTAAGGGATGGCGTGGGCACTCCCAGGGCGACAGAGGGCACCTGGCCTTTAGCGAGTTCCCTGGAAAATTCCCCCCCCCAGGCCCCTGGTCCACAAGTCTATCCTGCGCACAGTGTCTGTGCGAGGCTGGGAGTGCTTCTGGGGAGTGTTCCCCAGCGGAAATCGCGTGGTCCTTTAGGTGGCAGGGAGGGCTCCTGTGTCCACGGACTGGTGCCCAGGGACTCTGTGGAACTGCTGTGACCTCTAAAGGGTGGGTCAGGTGAGCCGAGGAAGGCGTGTGCTTTGGAGCCTGAGTGCGCATGCGCGGCCCACGTATAGGCCCGAAACGAGCCAGCCGCGGCTCGGAGAAAAGCCATCTCCTGGGGGCCTCCCCATGTTCCTCCACTCCCCAGGGAGGGCCCCTTTACGGATGGAAGAAAAGGGGGATCTTCGAGTGGTGGGTTCGGGCCAGAGGGGTCTGGGGGTTTGCCTCCACGTACGCCAGGTTCCCGCACACCGGGCCCAGGTGTTTGAGCCCCGTGGAGGCAGACGGCTGCTTATTGCTGGATGCAAGTGTCCTGCGGGGTCAAGGAAGGGCTTGGGCACTCCCGGGCGACACAGGGCACCGGGCCCTTAGAGAGTTCCATGGAAAATCCCCCGCCCAGGGCCCCGGTATCCAAGTCTGTCCTTAGCACACTGTCTGTGCGGGGCTGAGAGTGCTGCTGGGCAGTGTGGCCTAGGGGTAATCGCGCGGTCCTCTGAGTGGCAGGGAGGGCTTCTGTTTCCATGGACAGGTGCGCAGGGACCCTGTGAAACTGCTGTGACCTCTCAAGGTCGGGTAACCTGACCCCTCCAGGGTGGGACAGGTGACTTCCCAAGGGTGGGTCACGAGACCCCAAAAGGGTGGGTCACGTGACACCAAAAGGGTGGGTCACGAAACCCCTCAAGGGTGGGTCACGTGACCCCTCAGGGGTGCGTCACGAGACCCCCCAGGGGTGGGTCACGTGACCCCTCAGGGGTGCGTCACGAGACCCCCCAGGGGTGGGTCACGTGACCCCGCAGGTGTGGGTCACGTGACCCCTCAGGGGTGGGTCACGTGACCCCTCAAGGGTGGGTCACGAGACCCCCCAGGGGTGGGTCACGTGACACCTCAGGGGTGGGTCACGAGACCCCCCGGGCGTGGGTCACTTGACCCCTCATGGGTGGGTCAGGAGACACCACAAGGGTGGGCCCCGTGACCCGAGGGAGGCCTGTTGTGGGGAGCCTGAGTGCGCACGCGCGGCCCACGTATGGGCCCGAAAGGAGCCAGCCGCGGCTCGGAGAAAAGCCATCTCCTGGGGGCCTCCCCGTGTTCCTCCACTCCTCAAGGAGGACCCCTTTACGGATGGAAGAAAAGTGGGATCTTCGCAGTGGTGGGTTCGGGCCAGAGGGGTCTGCGGGTTTGCCTGCACGAACGCCAGGTGCTCGCACAACGGCCCCAGGTGTTTGAGCCCCGTGGAGGCAGAGGGCTGCTTATTGCTGGATGATAGTGTCCTGCAGGGTTAAGGGATGGCGTGGGCACTCCCAGGGCGACAGAGGGCACCTGGCCTTTAGCGAGTTCCCTGGAAAATTCCCCCCCCCAGGCCCCTGGTCCACAAGTCTATCCTGCGCACAGTGTCTGTGCGAGGCTGGGAGTGCTTCTGGGGAGTGTTCCCCAGCGGAAATCGCGTGGTCCTTTAGGTGGCAGGGAGGGCTCCTGTGTCCACGGACTGGTGCCCAGGGACCCTGTGGAACTGCTGTGACCTCTAAAGGGTGGGTCAGGTGAGCCGAGGAAGGCGTGTGCTTTGGAGCCTGAGTGCGCATGCGCGGCCCACGTATAGGCCCGAAACGAGCCAGCCGCGGCTCGGAGAAAAGCCATCTCCTGGGGGCCTCCCCATGTTCCTCCACTCCCCAGGGAGGGCCCCTTTACGGATGGAAGAAAAGGGGGATCTTCGCAGTGGTGGGTTCGGGCCAGAGGGGTCTGGGGGTTTGCCTCCACGTACGCCAGGTTCCCGCACACCGGGCCCAGGTGTTTGAGCCCCGTGGAGGCAGACGGCTGCTTATTGCTGGATGCAAGTGTCCTGCGGGGTCAAGGAAGGGCTTGGGCACTCCCGGGCGACACAGGGCACCGGGCCCTTAGAGAGTTCCATGGAAAATCCCCCGCCCAGGGCCCCGGTATCAAAGTCTGTCCTTAGCACACTGTCTGTGCGGGGCTGAGAGTGCTGCTGGGCAGTGTGGCCTAGGGGTAATCGCGCGGTCCTCTGAGTGGCAGGGAGGGCTTCTGTTTCCATGGACAGGTGCGCAGGGACCCTGTGAAACTGCTGTGACCTCTCAAGGTCGGGTAACCTGACCCCTCCAGGGTGGGACAGGTGACTTCCCAAGGGTGGGTCACGAGACCCCAAAAGGGTGGGTCACGTGACACCAAAAGGGTGGGTCACGAAACCCCTCAAGGGTGGGTCACGTGACCCCTCAGGGGTGCGTCACGAGACCCCCCAGGGGTGGGTCACGTGACCCCTCAGGGGTGCGTCACGAGACCCCCCAGGGGTGGGTCACGTGACCCCGCAGGTGTGGGTCACGTGACCCCTCAGGGGTGGGTCACGTGACCCCTCAAGGGTGGGTCACGAGACCCCCCAGGGGTGGGTCACGTGACACCTCAGGGGTGGGTCACGAGACCCCCCGGGCGTGGGTCACTTGACCCCTCATGGGTGGGTCAGGAGACACCACAAGGGTGGGCCCCGTGACCCGAGGGAGGCCTGTTGTGGGGAGCCTGAGTGCGCACGCGCGGCCCACGTTTGGGCCCGAAAGGAGCCAGCCGCGGCTCGGAGAAAAGCCATCTCCTGGGGGCCTCCCCGTGTTCCTCCACTCCTCAAGGAGGACCCCTTTACGGATGGAAGAAAAGTGGGATCTTCGCAGTGGTGGGTTCGGGCCAGAGGGGTCTGCGGGTTTGCCTGCACGAACGCCAGGTGCTCGCACAACGGCCCCAGGTGTTTGAGCCCCGTGGAGGCAGAGGGCTGCTTATTGCTGGATGATAGTGTCCTGCAGGGTTAAGGGATGGCGTGGGCACTCCCAGGGCGACAGAGGGCACCTGGCCTTTAGAGAGTTCCCTGGAAAATTCCCCCCCCCAGGCCCCTGGTCCACAAGTCTATCCTGCGCACAGTGTCTGTGCGAGGCTGGGAGTGCTTCTGGGGAGTGTTCCCCAGCGGAAATCGCGTGGTCCTTTAGGTGACAGGGAGGGCTCCTGTGTCCTCGGACAGGTGCCCAGGGACCCTGTGGAACTGCTGTGACCTCTAAAGGATGGGTCAGGTGAGCCGAGGAAGGCGTGTGCTTGGGAGCCTGAGTGCGCATGCGCGGCCCACGTATAGGCCCGAAACGAGCCAGCCGCAGCTCGGAGAAAAGCCATCTCCTGGGGGCCTCCCCATGTCCCTCCACTCCCCAGGGAGGGCCCCTTTACGGATGGAAGAAAAGGGGGATCTTCCCAGTGGTGGGTTCGGGCCAGAGGGGTCTGGGGTTTGCCTCCACGTACGCCAGGTTCCCGCACACCGGGCCCAGGTGTTTGAGCCCCGTGGAGGCAGACGGCTGCTTATTGCTGGATGCAAGTGTCCTGCGGGGTCAAGGAAGGGCTTGGGCACTCCCGGGCGACACAGGGCACCGGGCCCTTAGAGAGTTCCATGGAAAATCCCCCGCCCAGGGCCCCGGTATCAAAGTCTGTCCTTAGCACACTGTCTGTGCGGGGCTGAGAGTGCTGCTGGGCAGTGTGGCCTAGGGGTAATCGCGCGGTCCTCTGAGTGGCAGGGAGGGCTTCTGTTTCCATGGACAGGTGCGCAGGGACCCTGTGAAACTGCTGTGACCTCTCAAGGGCGGGTCACCTGACCCCTCCAGGGTGGGACAGGTGACCTCCCAAGGCTGGGTCACGAGACCCCAAAAGGGTGGGTCACGTGACCCCAAAAGGGTGGGTCACGAAACCCCTCAAGGGTGGGTCACGTGACCCCTCAGGGGTGGGTCACGAGACCCCCCAGGGGTGGGTCACGTGACCCCTCAGGGGTGCGTCACGAGACCCCCCAGGGTTGGGTCACGTGACCCCGCAGGTGTGGGTCACATGACCCCTCAGGGGTGGGTCACCTGACCCCTCAAGGGTGGGTCACGAGACCCCCCAGGGGTGGGTCACGTGACCCCTCAGGGGTGCGTCAGGAGACACCTCAAGGGTGGGCCCCGTGACCCGAGGGAGGCCTGTTGTGGGGAGCCTGAGTGCGCACGCGCGGCCCACGTATAGGCCCGAAAGGAGCCAGGCGCGGCTCGGAGAAAAGCCATCTCCTGGGGGCTTCCCCGTGTTCCTCCACTCCTCAAGGAGGACCCCTTTACTGATGGAAGAAAAGTGGGATCTTCGCAGTGGTGGGTTCGGGCCAGAGGGGTCTGCGGGTTTGCCTGCACGAACGCCAGGTGCTCGCACAACGGGCCCAGGTTTTTGAGCCCCGTGGAGGCAGAGGGCTGCTTATTGCTGGATGATAGTGTCCTGCAGGGTTAAGGGATGGCGTGGGCACTCCCAGGGCGACAGAGGGCACCTGGCCTTTAGCGAGTTCCCTGGAAAATTCCCCCCCCCAGGCCCCTGGTCCACAAGTCTATCCTGCGCACAGTGTCTGTGCGAGGCTGGGAGTGCTTCTGGGGAGTGTTCCCCAGCGGAAATCGCGTGGTCCTTTAGGTGGCAGGGAGGGCTCCTGTGTCCACGGACTGGTGCCCAGGGACTCTGTGGAACTGCTGTGACCTCTAAAGGGTGGGTCAGGTGAGCCGAGGAAGGCGTGTGCTTTGGAGCCTGAGTGCGCATGCGCGGCCCACGTATAGGCCCGAAACGAGCCAGCCGCGGCTCGGAGAAAAGCCATCTCCTGGGGGCCTCCCCATGTTCCTCCACTCCCCAGGGAGGGCCCCTTTACGGATGGAAGAAAAGGGGGATCTTCGAGTGGTGGGTTCGGGCCAGAGGGGTCTGGGGGTTTGCCTCCACGTACGCCAGGTTCCCGCACACCGGGCCCAGGTGTTTGAGCCCCGTGGAGGCAGACGGCTGCTTATTGCTGGATGCAAGTGTCCTGCGGGGTCAAGGAAGGGCTTGGGCACTCCCTGGCGACACAGGGCACCGGGCCCTTAGAGAGTTCCATGGAAAATCCCCCGCCCAGGGCCCCGGTATCCAAGTCTGTCCTTAGCACACTGTCTGTGCGGGGCTGAGAGTGCTGCTGGGCAGTGTGGCCTAGGGGTAATCGCGCGGTCCTCTGAGTGGCAGGGAGGGCTTCTGTTTCCATGGACAGGTGCGCAGGGACCCTGTGAAACTGCTGTGACCTCTCAAGGTCGGGTAACCTGACCCCTCCAGGGTGGGACAGGTGACTTCCCAAGGGTGGGTCACGAGACCCCAAAAGGGTGGGTCACGTGACACCAAAAGGGTGGGTCACGAAACCCCTCAAGGGTGGGTCACGTGACCCCTCAGGGGTGCGTCACGAGACCCCCCAGGGGTGGGTCACGTGACCCCTCAGGGGTGCGTCACGAGACCCCCCAGGGGTGGGTCACGTGACCCCGCAGGTGTGGGTCACGTGACCCCTCAGGGGTGGGTCACGTGACCCCTCAAGGGTGGGTCACGAGACCCCCCAGGGGTGGGTCACGTGACACCTCAGGGGTGGGCCACGAGACCCCCCGGGCGTGGGTCACTTGACCCCTCATGGGTGGGTCAGGAGACACCACAAGGGTGGGCCCCGTGACCCGAGGGAGGCCTGTTGTGGGGAGCCTGAGTGCGCACGCGCGGCCCACGTATGGGCCCGAAAGGAGCCAGCCGCGGCTCGGAGAAAAGCCATCTCCTGGGGGCCTCCCCGTGTTCCTCCACTCCTCAAGGAGGACCCCTTTACGGATGGAAGAAAAGTGGGATCTTCGCAGTGGTGGGTTCGGGCCAGAGGGGTCTGCGGGTTTGCCTGCACGAACGCCAGGTGCTCGCACAACGGCCCCAGGTGTTTGAGCCCCGTGGAGGCAGAGGGCTGCTTATTGCTGGATGATAGTGTCCTGCAGGGTTAAGGGATGGCGTGGGCACTCCCAGGGCGACAGAGGGCACCTGGCCTTTAGCGAGTTCCCTGGAAAATTCCCCCCCCCAGGCCCCTGGTCCACAAGTCTATCCTGCGCACAGTGTCTGTGCGAGGCTGGGAGTGCTTCTGGGGAGTGTTCCCCAGCGGAAATCGCGTGGTCCTTTAGGTGGCAGGGAGGGCTCCTGTGTCCACGGACTGGTGCCCAGGGACCCTGTGGAACTGCTGTGACCTCTAAAGGGTGGGTCAGGTGAGCCGAGGAAGGCGTGTGCTTTGGAGCCTGAGTGCGCATGCGCGGCCCACGTATAGGCCCGAAACGAGCCAGCCGCGGCTCGGAGAAAAGCCATCTCCTGGGGGCCTCCCCATGTTCCTCCACTCCCCAGGGAGGGCCCCTTTACGGATGGAAGAAAAGGGGGATCTTCGCAGTGGTGGGTTCGGGCCAGAGGGGTCTGGGGGTTTGCCTCCACGTACGCCAGGTTCCCGCACACCGGGCCCAGGTGTTTGAGCCCCGTGGAGGCAGACGGCTGCTTATTGCTGGATGCAAGTGTCCTGCGGGGTCAAGGAAGGGCTTGGGCACTCCCGGGCGACACAGGGCACCGGGCCCTTAGAGAGTTCCATGGAAAATCCCCCGCCCAGGGCCCCGGTATCAAAGTCTGTCCTTAGCACACTGTCTGTGCGGGGCTGAGAGTGCTGCTGGGCAGTGTGGCCTAGGGGTAATCGCGCGGTCCTCTGAGTGGCAGGGAGGGCTTCTGTTTCCATGGACAGGTGCGCAGGGACCCTGTGAAACTGCTGTGACCTCTCAAGGTCGGGTAACCTGACCCCTCCAGGGTGGGACAGGTGACTTCCCAAGGGTGGGTCACGAGACCCCAAAAGGGTGGGTCACGTGACACCAAAAGGGTGGGTCACGAAACCCCTCAAGGGTGGGTCACGTGACCCCTCAGGGGTGCGTCACGAGACCCCCCAGGGGTGGGTCACGTGACCCCTCAGGGGTGCGTCACGAGACCCCCCAGGGGTGGGTCACGTGACCCCGCAGGTGTGGGTCACGTGACCCCTCAGGGGTGGGTCACGTGACCCCTCAAGTGTGGGTCACGAGACCCCCCAGGGGTGGGTCACGTGACACCTCAGGGGTGGGTCACGAGACCCCCCGGGCGTGGGTCACTTGACCCCTCATGGGTGGGTCAGGAGACACCACAAGGGTGGGCCCCGTGACCCGAGGGAGGCCTGTTGTGGGGAGCCTGAGTGCGCACGCGCGGCCCACGTATGGGCCCGAAAGGAGCCAGCCGCGGCTCGGAGAAAAGCCATCTCCTGGGGGCCTCCCCGTGTTCCTCCACTCCCCAGGGAGGGCCCCTTTACGGATGGAAGAAAAGGGGGATCTTCGCAGTGGTGGGTTCGGGCCAGAGGGGTCTGGGGGTTTGCCTCCACGTACGCCAGGTTCCCGCACACCGGGCCCAGGTGTTTGAGCCCCGTGGAGGCAGACGGCTGCTTATTGCTGGAGGCAAGTGTCCTGCGGGGTCAAGGAAGGGCATGGGCACTCCCGGGCGACACAGGGCACGGGGCCCTTAGAGAGTTCCATGGAAAATCCCCCGCCCAGGGCCCCGGTATCCAAGTCTGTCCTTAGCACACTGTCTGTGCGGGGCTGAGAGTCCTGCTGGGCAGTGTGGCCTAGGGGAAATCGCACGGTCCTCTGAGTGGCAGGGAGGGCTTCTGTTTCCATGGACAGGTGCGCAGGGACCCTGTGAAACTGCTGTGACCTCTCAAGGGCGGGTCACCTGACCCCTCCAGGGTGGGACAGGTGACCTCCCAAGGCTGGGTCACGAGACCCCAAAAGGGTGGGTCACGTGACCCCAAAAGGGTGGGTCACGAAACCCCTCAAGGGTGGGTCACGTGACCCCTCAGGGGTGGGTCACGAGACCCCCCAGGGGTGGGTCACGTGACCCCTCAGGGGTGCGTCACGAGACCCCCCAGGGTTGGGTCACGTGACCCCGCAGGTGTGGGTCACATGACCCCTCAGGGGTGGGTCACCTGACCCCTCAAGGGTGGGTCACGAGACCCCCCAGGGGTGGGTCACGTGACCCCTCAGGGGTGCGTCACGAGACCCCCCGTGGGTGGGTCACGTGACCCCTCAAGGGTGGGTCAGGAGACACCTCAAGGGTGGGCCCCGTGACCCGAGGGAGGCCTGTTGTGGGGAGCCTGAGTGCGCACGCGCGGCCCACGTATAGGCCCGAAAGGAGCCAGGCGCGGCTCGGAGAAAAGCCATCTCCTGGGGGCTTCCCCGTGTTCCTCCACTCCTCAAGGAGGACCCCTTTACTGATGGAAGAAAAGTGGGATCTTCGCAGTGGTGGGTTCGGGCCAGAGGGGTCTGCGGGTTTGCCTGCACGAACGCCAGGTGCTCGCACAACGGGCCCAGGTTTTTGAGCCCCGTGGAGGCAGAGGGCTGCTTATTGCTGGATGATAGTGTCCTGCAGGGTTAAGGGATGGCGTGGGCACTCCCAGGGCGACAGAGGGCACCTGGCCTTTAGCGAGTTCCCTGGAAAATTCCCCCCCCCAGGCCCCTGGTCCACAAGTCTATCCTGCGCACAGTGTCTGTGCGAGGCTGGGAGTGCTTCTGGGGAGTGTTCCCCAGCGGAAATCGCGTGGTCCTTTAGGTGGCAGGGAGGGCTCCTGTGTCCACGGACTGGTGCCCAGGGACCCTGTGGAACTGCTGTGACCTCTAAAGGGTGGGTCAGGTGAGCCGAGGAAGGCGTGTGCTTTGGAGCCTGAGTGCGCATGCGCGGCCCACGTATAGGCCCGAAACGAGCCAGCCGCGGCTCGGAGAAAAGCCATCTCCTGGGGGCCTCCCCATGTTCCTCCACTCCCCAGGGAGGGCCCCTTTACGGATGGAAGAAAAGGGGTATCTTCGCAGTGGTGGGTTCGGGCCAGAGGGGTCTGGGGGTTTGCCTCCACGTACGCCAGGTTCCCGCACACCGGGCCCAGGTGTTTGAGCCCCGTGGAGGCAGACGGCTGCTTATTGCTGGATGCAAGTGTCCTGCGGGGTCAAGGAAGGGCTTGGGCACTCCCTGGCGACACAGGGCACCGGGCCCTTAGAGAGTTCCATGGAAAATCCCCCGCCCAGGGCCCCGGTATCCAAGTCTGTCCTTAGCACACTGTCTGTGCGGGGCTGAGAGTGCTGCTGGGCAGTGTGGCCTAGGGGTAATCGCGCGGTCCTCTGAGTGGCAGGGAGGGCTTCTGTTTCCATGGACAGGTGCGCAGGGACCCTGTGAAACTGCTGTGACCTCTCAAGGTCGGGTAACCTGACCCCTCCAGGGTGGGACAGGTGACTTCCCAAGGGTGGGTCACGAGACCCCAAAAGGGTGGGTCACGTGACACCAAAAGGGTGGGTCACGAAACCCCTCAAGGGTGGGTCACGTGACCCCTCAGGGGTGCGTCACGAGACCCCCCAGGGGTGGGTCACGTGACCCCTCAGGGGTGCGTCACGAGACCCCCCAGGGGTGGGTCACGTGACCCCGCAGGTGTGGGTCACGTGACCCCTCAGGGGTGGGTCACGTGACCCCTCAAGGGTGGGTCACGAGACCCCCCAGGGGTGGGTCACGTGACACCTCAGGGGTGGGTCACGAGACCCCCCGGGCGTGGGTCACTTGACCCCTCATGGGTGGGTCAGGAGACACCACAAGGGTGGGCCCCGTGACCCGAGGGAGGCCTGTTGTGGGGAGCCTGAGTGCGCACGCGCGGCCCACGTATGGGCCCGAAAGGAGCCAGCCGCGGCTCGGAGAAAAGCCATCTCCTGGGGGCCTCCCCGTGTTCCTCCACTCCTCAAGGAGGACCCCTTTACGGATGGAAGAAAAGTGGGATCTTCGCAGTGGTGGGTTCGGGCCAGAGGGGTCTGCGGGTTTGCCTGCACGAACGCCAGGTGCTCGCACAACGGCCCCAGGTGTTTGAGCCCCGTGGAGGCAGAGGGCTGCTTATTGCTGGATGATAGTGTCCTGCAGGGTTAAGGGATGGCGTGGGCACTCCCAGGGCGACAGAGGGCACCTGGCCTTTAGCGAGTTCCCTGGAAAATTCCCCCCCCCAGGCCCCTGGTCCACAAGTCTATCCTGCGCACAGTGTCTGTGCGAGGCTGGGAGTGCTTCTGGGGAGTGTTCCCCAGCGGAAATCGCGTGGTCCTTTAGGTGGCAGGGAGGGCTCCTGTGTCCACGGACTGGTGCCCAGGGACCCTGTGGAACTGCTGTGACCTCTAAAGGGTGGGTCAGGTGAGCCGAGGAAGGCGTGTGCTTTGGAGCCTGAGTGCGCATGCGCGGCCCACGTATAGGCCCGAAACGAGCCAGCCGCGGCTCGGAGAAAAGCCATCTCCTGGGGGCCTCCCCATGTTCCTCCACTCCCCAGGGAGGGCCCCTTTACGGATGGAAGAAAAGGGGGATCTTCGCAGTGGTGGGTTCGGGCCAGAGGGGTCTGGGGGTTTGCCTCCACGTACGCCAGGTTCCCGCACACCGGGCCCAGGTGTTTGAGCCCCGTGGAGGCAGACGGCTGCTTATTGCTGGATGCAAGTGTCCTGCGGGGTCAAGGAAGGGCTTGGGCACTCCCGGGCGACACAGGGCACCGGGCCCTTAGAGAGTTCCATGGAAAATCCCCCGCCCAGGGCCCCGGTATCAAAGTCTGTCCTTAGCACACTGTCTGTGCGGGGCTGAGAGTGCTGCTGGGCAGTGTGGCCTAGGGGTAATCGCGCGGTCCTCTGAGTGGCAGGGAGGGCTTCTGTTTCCATGGACAGGTGCGCAGGGACCCTGTGAAACTGCTGTGACCTCTCAAGGTCGGGTAACCTGACCCCTCCAGGGTGGGACAGGTGACTTCCCAAGGGTGGGTCACGAGACCCCAAAAGGGTGGGTCACGTGACACCAAAAGGGTGGGTCACGAAACCCCTCAAGGGTGGGTCACGTGACCCCTCAGGGGTGCGTCACGAGACCCCCCAGGGGTGGGTCACGTGACCCCTCAGGGGTGCGTCACGAGACCCCCCAGGGGTGGGTCACGTGACCCCGCAGGTGTGGGTCACGTGACCCCTCAGGGGTGGGTCACGTGACCCCTCAAGGGTGGGTCACGAGACCCCCCAGGGGTGGGTCACGTGACACCTCAGGGGTGGGTCACGAGACCCCCCGGGCGTGGGTCACTTGACCCCTCATGGGTGGGTCAGGAGACACCACAAGGGTGGGCCCCGTGACCCGAGGGAGGCCTGTTGTGGGGAGCCTGAGTGCGCACGCGCGGCCCACGTATGGGCCCGAAAGGAGCCAGCCGCGGCTCGGAGAAAAGCCATCTCCTGGGGGCCTCCCCGTGTTCCTCCACTCCCCAGGGAGGGCCCCTTTACGGATGGAAGAAAAGGGGGATCTTCGCAGTGGTGGGTTCGGGCCAGAGGGGTCTGGGGGTTTGCCTCCACGTACGCCAGGTTCCCGCACACCGGGCCCAGGTGTTTGAGCCCCGTGGAGGCAGACGGCTGCTTATTGCTGGAGGCAAGTGTCCTGCGGGGTCAAGGAAGGGCATGGGCACTCCCGGGCGACACAGGGCACGGGGCCCTTAGAGAGTTCCATGGAAAATCCCCCGCCCAGGGCCCCGGTATCCAAGTCTGTCCTTAGCACACTGTCTGTGCGGGGCTGAGAGTCCTGCTGGGCAGTGTGGCCTAGGGGAAATCGCACGGTCCTCTGAGTGGCAGGGAGGGCTTCTGTTTCCATGGACAGGTGCGCAGGGACCCTGTGAAACTGCTGTGACCTCTCAAGGGCGGGTCACCTGACCCCTCCAGGGTGGGACAGGTGACCTCCCAAGGCTGGGTCACGAGACCCCAAAAGGGTGGGTCACGTGACCCCAAAAGGGTGGGTCACGAAACCCCTCAAGGGTGGGTCACGTGACCCCTCAGGGGTGGGTCACGAGACCCCCCAGGGGTGGGTCACGTGACCCCTCAGGGGTGGGTCACGAGACCCCCCAGGGTTGGGTCACGTGACCCCGCAGGTGTGGGTCACATGACCCCTCAGGGGTGGGTCACCTGACCCCTCAAGGGTGGGTCACGAGACCCCCCAGGGGTGGGTCACGTGACCCCTCAGGGGTGCGTCACGAGACCCCCCGTGGGTGGGTCACGTGACCCCTCAAGGGTGGGTCAGGAGACACCTCAAGGGTGGGCCCCGTGACCCGAGGGAGGCCTGTTGTGGGGAGCCTGAGTGCGCACGCGCGGCCCACGTATAGGCCCGAAAGGAGCCAGGCGCGGCTCGGAGAAAAGCCATCTCCTGGGGGCTTCCCCGTGTTCCTCCACTCCTCAAGGAGGACCCCTTTACTGATGGAAGAAAAGTGGGATCTTCGCAGTGGTGGGTTCGGGCCAGAGGGGTCTGCGGGTTTGCCTGCACGAACGCCAGGTGCTCGCACAACGGGCCCAGGTTTTTGAGCCCCGTGGAGGCAGAGGGCTGCTTATTGCTGGATGATAGTGTCCTGCAGGGTTAAGGGATGGCGTGGGCACTCCCAGGGCGACAGAGGGCACCTGGCCTTTAGCGAGTTCCCTGGAAAATTCCCCCCCCCAGGCCCCTGGTCCACAAGTCTATCCTGCGCACAGTGTCTGTGCGAGGCTGGGAGTGCTTCTGGGGAGTGTTCCCCAGCGGAAATCGCGTGGTCCTTTAGGTGGCAGGGAGGGCTCCTGTGTCCACGGACTGGTGCCCAGGGACCCTGTGGAACTGCTGTGACCTCTAAAGGGTGGGTCAGGTGAGCCGAGGAAGGCGTGTGCTTTGGAGCCTGAGTGCGCATGCGCGGCCCACGTATAGGCCCGAAACGAGCCAGCCGCGGCTCGGAGAAAAGCCATCTCCTGGGGGCCTCCCCATGTTCCTCCACTCCCCAGGGAGGGCCCCTTTACGGATGGAAGAAAAGGGGGATCTTCGCAGTGGTGGGTTCGGGCCAGAGGGGTCTGGGGGTTTGCCTCCACGTACGCCAGGTTCCCGCACACCGGGCCCAGGTGTTTGAGCCCCGTGGAGGCAGACGGCTGCTTATTGCTGGATGCAAGTGTCCTGCGGGGTCAAGGAAGGGCTTGGGCACTCCCGGGCGACACAGGGCACCGGGCCCTTAGAGAGTTCCATGGAAAATCCCCCGCCCAGGGCCCCGGTATCAAAGTCTGTCCTTAGCACACTGTCTGTGCGGGGCTGAGAGTGCTGCTGGGCAGTGTGGCCTAGGGGTAATCGCGCGGTCCTCTGAGTGGCAGGGAGGGCTTCTGTTTCCATGGACAGGTGCGCAGGGACCCTGTGAAACTGCTGTGACCTCTCAAGGTCGGGTAACCTGACCCCTCCAGGGTGGGACAGGTGACTTCCCAAGGGTGGGTCACGAGACCCCAAAAGGGTGGGTCACGTGACACCAAAAGGGTGGGTCACGAAACCCCTCAAGGGTGGGTCACGTGACCCCTCAGGGGTGCGTCACGAGACCCCCCAGGGGTGGGTCACGTGACCCCTCAGGGGTGCGTCACGAGACCCCCCAGGGGTGGGTCACGTGACCCCGCAGGTGTGGGTCACGTGACCCCTCAGGGGTGGGTCACGTGACCCCTCAAGGGTGGGTCACGAGACCCCCCAGGGGTGGGTCACGTGACACCTCAGGGGTGGGTCACGAGACCCCCCGGGCGTGGGTCACTTGACCCCTCATGGGTGGGTCAGGAGACACCACAAGGGTGGGCCCCGTGACCCGAGGGAGGCCTGTTGTGGGGAGCCTGAGTGCGCACGCGCGGCCCACGTATGGGCCCGAAAGGAGCCAGCCGCGGCTCGGAGAAAAGCCATCTCCTGGGGGCCTCCCCGTGTTCCTCCACTCCCCAGGGAGGGCCCCTTTACGGATGGAAGAAAAGGGGGATCTTCGCAGTGGTGGGTTCGGGCCAGAGGGGTCTGGGGGTTTGCCTCCACGTACGCCAGGTTCCCGCACACCGGGCCCAGGTGTTTGAGCCCCGTGGAGGCAGACGGCTGCTTATTGCTGGAGGCAAGTGTCCTGCGGGGTCAAGGAAGGGCATGGGCACTCCCGGGCGACACAGGGCACGGGGCCCTTAGAGAGTTCCATGGAAAATCCCCCGCCCAGGGCCCCGGTATCCAAGTCTGTCCTTAGCACACTGTCTGTGCGGGGCTGAGAGTCCTGCTGGGCAGTGTGGCCTAGGGGAAATCGCACGGTCCTCTGAGTGGCAGGGAGGGCTTCTGTTTCCATGGACAGGTGCGCAGGGACCCTGTGAAACTGCTGTGACCTCTCAAGGGCGGGTCACCTGACCCCTCCAGGGTGGGACAGGTGACCTCCCAAGGCTGGGTCACGAGACCCCAAAAGGGTGGGTCACGTGACCCCAAAAGGGTGGGTCACGAAACCCCTCAAGGGTGGGTCACGTGACCCCTCAGGGGTGGGTCACGAGACCCCCCAGGGGTGGGTCACGTGACCCCTCAGGGGTGGGTCACGAGACCCCCCAGGGTTGGGTCACGTGACCCCGCAGGTGTGGGTCACATGACCCCTCAGGGGTGGGTCACCTGACCCCTCAAGGGTGGGTCACGAGACCCCCCAGGGGTGGGTCACGTGACCCCTCAGGGGTGCGTCACGAGACCCCCCGTGGGTGGGTCACGTGACCCCTCAAGGGTGGGTCAGGAGACACCTCAAGGGTGGGCCCCGTGACCCGAGGGAGGCCTGTTGTGGGGAGCCTGAGTGCGCACGCGCGGCCCACGTATAGGCCCGAAAGGAGCCAGGCGCGGCTCGGAGAAAAGCCATCTCCTGGGGGCTTCCCCGTGTTCCTCCACTCCTCAAGGAGGACCCCTTTACTGATGGAAGAAAAGTGGGATCTTCGCAGTGGTGGGTTCGGGCCAGAGGGGTCTGCGGGTTTGCCTGCACGAACGCCAGGTGCTCGCACAACGGGCCCAGGTTTTTGAGCCCCGTGGAGGCAGAGGGCTGCTTATTGCTGGATGATAGTGTCCTGCAGGGTTAAGGGATGGCGTGGGCACTCCCAGGGCGACAGAGGGCACCTGGCCTTTAGCGAGTTCCCTGGAAAATTCCCCCCCCCAGGCCCCTGGTCCACAAGTCTATCCTGCGCACAGTGTCTGTGCGAGGCTGGGAGTGCTTCTGGGGAGTGTTCCCCAGCGGAAATCGCGTGGTCCTTTAGGTGGCAGGGAGGGCTCCTGTGTCCACGGACTGGTGCCCAGGGACCCTGTGGAACTGCTGTGACCTCTAAAGGGTGGGTCAGGTGAGCCGAGGAAGGCGTGTGCTTTGGAGCCTGAGTGCGCATGCGCGGCCCACGTATAGGCCCGAAACGAGCCAGCCGCGGCTCGGAGAAAAGCCATCTCCTGGGGGCCTCCCCATGTTCCTCCACTCCCCAGGGAGGGCCCCTTTACGGATGGAAGAAAAGGGGGATCTTCGCAGTGGTGGGTTCGGGCCAGAGGGGTCTGGGGGTTTGCCTCCACGTACGCCAGGTTCCCGCACACCGGGCCCAGGTGTTTGAGCCCCGTGGAGGCAGACGGCTGCTTATTGCTGGATGCAAGTGTCCTGCGGGGTCAAGGAAGGGCTTGGGCACTCCCGGGCGACACAGGGCACCGGGCCCTTAGAGAGTTCCATGGAAAATCCCCCGCCCAGGGCCCCGGTATCAAAGTCTGTCCTTAGCACACTGTCTGTGCGGGGCTGAGAGTGCTGCTGGGCAGTGTGGCCTAGGGGTAATCGCGCGGTCCTCTGAGTGGCAGGGAGGGCTTCTGTTTCCATGGACAGGTGCGCAGGGACCCTGTGAAACTGCTGTGACCTCTCAAGGTCGGGTAACCTGACCCCTCCAGGGTGGGACAGGTGACTTCCCAAGGGTGGGTCACGAGACCCCAAAAGGGTGGGTCACGTGACACCAAAAGGGTGGGTCACGAAACCCCTCAAGGGTGGGTCACGTGACCCCTCAGGGGTGCGTCACGAGACCCCCCAGGGGTGGGTCACGTGACCCCTCAGGGGTGCGTCACGAGACCCCCCAGGGGTGGGTCACGTGACCCCGCAGGTGTGGGTCACGTGACCCCTCAGGGGTGGGTCACGTGACCCCTCAAGTGTGGGTCACGAGACCCCCCAGGGGTGGGTCACGTGACACCTCAGGGGTGGGTCACGAGACCCCCCGGGCGTGGGTCACTTGACCCCTCATGGGTGGGTCAGGAGACACCACAAGGGTGGGCCCCGTGACCCGAGGGAGGCCTGTTGTGGGGAGCCTGAGTGCGCACGCGCGGCCCACGTATGGGCCCGAAAGGAGCCAGCCGCGGCTCGGAGAAAAGCCATCTCCTGGGGGCCTCCCCGTGTTCCTCCACTCCTCAAGGAGGACCCCTTTACGGATGGAAGAAAAGTGGGATCTTCGCAGTGGTGGGTTCGGGCCAGAGGGGTCTGCGGGTTTGCCTGCACGAACGCCAGGTGCTCGCACAACGGCCCCAGGTGTTTGAGCCCCGTGGAGGCAGAGGGCTGCTTATTGCTGGATGATAGTGTCCTGCAGGGTTAAGGGATGGCGTGGGCACTCCCAGGGCGACAGAGGGCACCTGGCCTTTAGCGAGTTCCCTGGAAAATTCCCCCCCCCAGGCCCCTGGTCCACAAGTCTATCCTGCGCACAGTGTCTGTGCGAGGCTGGGAGTGCTTCTGGGGAGTGTTCCCCAGCGGAAATCGCGTGGTCCTTTAGGTGGCAGGGAGGGCTCCTGTGTCCACGGACTGGTGCCCAGGGACCCTGTGGAACTGCTGTGACCTCTAAAGGGTGGGTCAGGTGAGCCGAGGAAGGCGTGTGCTTTGGAGCCTGAGTGCGCATGCGCGGCCCACGTATAGGCCCGAAACGAGCCAGCCGCGGCTCGGAGAAAAGCCATCTCCTGGGGGCCTCCCCATGTTCCTCCACTCCCCAGGGAGGGCCCCTTTACGGATGGAAGAAAAGGGGGATCTTCGCAGTGGTGGGTTCGGGCCAGAGGGGTCTGGGGGTTTGCCTCCACGTACGCCAGGTTCCCGCACACCGGGCCCAGGTGTTTGAGCCCCGTGGAGGCAGACGGCTGCTTATTGCTGGATGCAAGTGTCCTGCGGGGTCAAGGAAGGGCTTGGGCACTCCCGGGCGACACAGGGCACCGGGCCCTTAGAGAGTTCCATGGAAAATCCCCCGCCCAGGGCCCCGGTATCAAAGTCTGTCCTTAGCACACTGTCTGTGCGGGGCTGAGAGTGCTGCTGGGCAGTGTGGCCTAGGGGTAATCGCGCGGTCCTCTGAGTGGCAGGGAGGGCTTCTGTTTCCATGGACAGGTGCGCAGGGACCCTGTGAAACTGCTGTGACCTCTCAAGGTCGGGTAACCTGACCCCTCCAGGGTGGGACAGGTGACTTCCCAAGGGTGGGTCACGAGACCCCAAAAGGGTGGGTCACGTGACACCAAAAGGGTGGGTCACGAAACCCCTCAAGGGTGGGTCACGTGACCCCTCAGGGGTGCGTCACGAGACCCCCCAGGGGTGGGTCACGTGACCCCTCAGGGGTGCGTCACGAGACCCCCCAGGGGTGGGTCACGTGACCCCGCAGGTGTGGGTCACGTGACCCCTCAGGGGTGGGTCACGTGACCCCTCAAGGGTGGGTCACGAGACCCCCCAGGGGTGGGTCACGTGACACCTCAGGGGTGGGTCACGAGACCCCCCGGGCGTGGGTCACTTGACCCCTCATGGGTGGGTCAGGAGACACCACAAGGGTGGGCCCCGTGACCCGAGGGAGGCCTGTTGTGGGGAGCCTGAGTGCGCACGCGCGGCCCACGTATGGGCCCGAAAGGAGCCAGCCGCGGCTCGGAGAAAAGCCATCTCCTGGGGGCCTCCCCGTGTTCCTCCACTCCCCAGGGAGGGCCCCTTTACGGATGGAAGAAAAGGGGGATCTTCGCAGTGGTGGGTTCGGGCCAGAGGGGTCTGGGGGTTTGCCTCCACGTACGCCAGGTTCCCGCACACCGGGCCCAGGTGTTTGAGCCCCGTGGAGGCAGACGGCTGCTTATTGCTGGAGGCAAGTGTCCTGCGGGGTCAAGGAAGGGCATGGGCACTCCCGGGCGACACAGGGCACGGGGCCCTTAGAGAGTTCCATGGAAAATCCCCCGCCCAGGGCCCCGGTATCCAAGTCTGTCCTTAGCACACTGTCTGTGCGGGGCTGAGAGTCCTGCTGGGCAGTGTGGCCTAGGGGAAATCGCACGGTCCTCTGAGTGGCAGGGAGGGCTTCTGTTTCCATGGACAGGTGCGCAGGGACCCTGTGAAACTGCTGTGACCTCTCAAGGGCGGGTCACCTGACCCCTCCAGGGTGGGACAGGTGACCTCCCAAGGCTGGGTCACGAGACCCCAAAAGGGTGGGTCACGTGACCCCAAAAGGGTGGGTCACGAAACCCCTCAAGGGTGGGTCACGTGACCCCTCAGGGGTGGGTCACGAGACCCCCCAGGGGTGGGTCACGTGACCCCTCAGGGGTGGGTCACGAGACCCCCCAGGGTTGGGTCACGTGACCCCGCAGGTGTGGGTCACATGACCCCTCAGGGGTGGGTCACCTGACCCCTCAAGGGTGGGTCACGAGACCCCCCAGGGGTGGGTCACGTGACCCCTCAGGGGTGCGTCACGAGACCCCCCGTGGGTGGGTCACGTGACCCCTCAAGGGTGGGTCAGGAGACACCTCAAGGGTGGGCCCCGTGACCCGAGGGAGGCCTGTTGTGGGGAGCCTGAGTGCGCACGCGCGGCCCACGTATAGGCCCGAAAGGAGCCAGGCGCGGCTCGGAGAAAAGCCATCTCCTGGGGGCTTCCCCGTGTTCCTCCACTCCTCAAGGAGGACCCCTTTACTGATGGAAGAAAAGTGGGATCTTCGCAGTGGTGGGTTCGGGCCAGAGGGGTCTGCGGGTTTGCCTGCACGAACGCCAGGTGCTCGCACAACGGGCCCAGGTTTTTGAGCCCCGTGGAGGCAGAGGGCTGCTTATTGCTGGATGATAGTGTCCTGCAGGGTTAAGGGATGGCGTGGGCACTCCCAGGGCGACAGAGGGCACCTGGCCTTTAGCGAGTTCCCTGGAAAATTCCCCCCCCCAGGCCCCTGGTCCACAAGTCTATCCTGCGCACAGTGTCTGTGCGAGGCTGGGAGTGCTTCTGGGGAGTGTTCCCCAGCGGAAATCGCGTGGTCCTTTAGGTGGCAGGGAGGGCTCCTGTGTCCACGGACTGGTGCCCAGGGACCCTGTGGAACTGCTGTGACCTCTAAAGGGTGGGTCAGGTGAGCCGAGGAAGGCGTGTGCTTTGGAGCCTGAGTGCGCATGCGCGGCCCACGTATAGGCCCGAAACGATCCAGCCGCGGCTCGGAGAAAAGCCATCTCCTGGGGGCCTCCCCATGTTCCTCCACTCCCCAGGGAGGGCCCCTTTACGGATGGAAGAAAAGGGGGATCTTCGCAGTGGTGGGTTCGGGCCAGAGGGGTCTGGGGGTTTGCCTCCACGTACGCCAGGTTCCCGCACACCGGGCCCAGGTGTTTGAGCCCCGTGGAGGCAGACGGCTGCTTATTGCTGGATGCAAGTGTCCTGCGGGGTCAAGGAAGGGCTTGGGCACTCCCGGGCGACACAGGGCACCGGGCCCTTAGAGAGTTCCATGGAAAATCCCCCGCCCAGGGCCCCGGTATCCAAGTCTGTCCTTAGCACACTGTCTGTGCGGGGCTGAGAGTGCTGCTGGGCAGTGTGGCCTAGGGGTAATCGCGCGGTCCTCTGAGTGGCAGGGAGGGCTTCTGTTTCCATGGACAGGTGCGCAGGGACCCTGTGAAACTGCTGTGACCTCTCAAGGTCGGGTAACCTGACCCCTCCAGGGTGGGACAGGTGACTTCCCAAGGGTGGGTCACGAGACCCCAAAAGGGTGGGTCACGTGACACCAAAAGGGTGGGTCACGAAACCCCTCAAGGGTGGGTCACGTGACCCCTCAGGGGTGCGTCACGAGACCCCCCAGGGGTGGGTCACGTGACCCCTCAGGGGTGCGTCACGAGACCCCCCAGGGGTGGGTCACGTGACCCCGCAGGTGTGGGTCACGTGACCCCTCAGGGGTGGGTCACGTGACCCCTCAAGTGTGGGTCACGAGACCCCCCAGGGGTGGGTCACGTGACACCTCAGGGGTGGGTCACGAGACCCCCCGGGCGTGGGTCACTTGACCCCTCATGGGTGGGTCAGGAGACACCACAAGGGTGGGCCCCGTGACCCGAGGGAGGCCTGTTGTGGGGAGCCTGAGTGCGCACGCGCGGCCCACGTATGGGCCCGAAAGGAGCCAGCCGCGGCTCGGAGAAAAGCCATCTCCTGGGGGCCTCCCCGTGTTCCTCCACTCCTCAAGGAGGACCCCTTTACGGATGGAAGAAAAGTGGGATCTTCGCAGTGGTGGGTTCGGGCCAGAGGGGTCTGCGGGTTTGCCTGCACGAACGCCAGGTGCTCGCACAACGGCCCCAGGTGTTTGAGCCCCGTGGAGGCAGAGGGCTGCTTATTGCTGGATGATAGTGTCCTGCAGGGTTAAGGGATGGCGTGGGCACTCCCAGGGCGACAGAGGGCACCTGGCCTTTAGCGAGTTCCCTGGAAAATTCCCCCCCCCAGGCCCCTGGTCCACAAGTCTATCCTGCGCACAGTGTCTGTGCGAGGCTGGGAGTGCTTCTGGGGAGTGTTCCCCAGCGGAAATCGCGTGGTCCTTTAGGTGGCAGGGAGGGCTCCTGTGTCCACGGACTGGTGCCCAGGGACCCTGTGGAACTGCTGTGACCTCTAAAGGGTGGGTCAGGTGAGCCGAGGAAGGCGTGTGCTTTGGAGCCTGAGTGCGCACGCGCGGCCCACGTATGGGCCCGAAAGGAGCCAGCCGCGGCTCGGAGAAAAGCCATCTCCTGGGGGCCTCCCCGTGTTCCTCCACTCCCCAGGGAGGGCCCCTTTACGGATGGAAGAAAAGGGGGATCTTCGCAGTGGTGGGTTCGGGCCAGAGGGGTCTGGGGGTTTGCCTCCACGTACGCCAGGTTCCCGCACACCGGGCCCAGGTGTTTGAGCCCCGTGGAGGCAGACGGCTGCTTATTGCTGGAGGCAAGTGTCCTGCGGGGTCAAGGAAGGGCATGGGCACTCCCGGGCGACACAGGGCACGGGGCCCTTAGAGAGTTCCATGGAAAATCCCCCGCCCAGGGCCCCGGTATCCAAGTCTGTCCTTAGCACACTGTCTGTGCGGGGCTGAGAGTCCTGCTGGGCAGTGTGGCCTAGGGGAAATCGCACGGTCCTCTGAGTGGCAGGGAGGGCTTCTGTTTCCATGGACAGGTGCGCAGGGACCCTGTGAAACTGCTGTGACCTCTCAAGGGCGGGTCACCTGACCCCTCCAGGGTGGGACAGGTGACCTCCCAAGGCTGGGTCACGAGACCCCAAAAGGGTGGGTCACGTGACCCCAAAAGGGTGGGTCACGAAACCCCTCAAGGGTGGGTCACGTGACCCCTCAGGGGTGGGTCACGAGACCCCCCAGGGGTGGGTCACGTGACCCCTCAGGGGTGCGTCACGAGACCCCCCAGGGTTCGGTCACGTGACCCCGCAGGTGTGGGTCACGTGACCCCTCAGGGGTGGGTCACGTGACCCCTCAGGGGTGCGTCACGAGACCCCCCAGGGTTGGGTCACGTGACCCCTCAAGTGTGGGTCACGAGACCCCCCAGGGGTGGGTCACGTGACCCCTCAGGGGTGCGTCACGAGACCCCCCGGGGGTGGGTCACGTGACCCCTCAAGGGTGGGTCAGGAGACACCTCAAGGGTGGGCCCCGTGACCCGAGGGAGGCCTGTTGTGGGGAGCCTGATTGCGCACGCGCGGCCCACGTATAGGCCCGAAAGGAGCCAGGCGCGGCTCGGAGAAAAGCCATCTCCTGGGGGCTTCCCCGTGTTCCTCCACTCCTCAAGGAGGACCCCTTTACTGATGGAAGAAATGTGGGATCTTCGCAGTGGTGGGTTCGGGCCAGAGGGGTCTGCGGGTTTGCCTGCACGAACGCCAGGTGCTCGCACAACGGGCCCAGGTTTTTGAGCCCCGTGGAGGCAGAGGGCTGCTTATTGCTGGATGATAGTGTCCTGCAGGGTTAAGGGATGGCGTGGGCACTCCCAGGGCGACAGAGGGCACCTGGCCTTTAGCGAGTTCCCTGGAAAATTCCCCCCCCCAGGCCCCTGGTCCACAAGTCTATCCTGCGCACAGTGTCTGTGCGAGGCTGGGAGTGCTTCTGGGGAGTGTTCCCCAGCGGAAATCGCGTGGTCCTTTAGGTGGCAGGGAGGGCTCCTGTGTCCACGGACTGGTGCCCAGGGACCCTGTGGAACTGCTGTGACCTCTAAAGGGTGGGTCAGGTGAGCCGAGGAAGGCGTGTGCTTTGGAGCCTGAGTGCGCATGCGCGGCCCACGTATAGGCCCGAAACGAGCCAGCCGCGGCTCGGAGAAAAGCCATCTCCTGGGGGCCTCCCCATGTTCCTCCACTCCCCAGGGAGGGCCCCTTTACGGATGGAAGAAAAGGGGGATCTTCGCAGTGGTGGGTTCGGGCCAGAGGTGTCTGGGGGTTTGCCTCCACGTACGCCAGGTTCCCGCACACCGGGCCCAGGTGTTTGAGCCCCGTGGAGGCAGACGGCTGCTTATTGCTGGAGGCAAGTGTCCTGCGGGGTCAAGGAAGGGCATGGGCACTCCCGGGCGACACAGGGCACCGGGCCCTTAGAGAGTTCCATGGAAAATCCCCCGCCCAGGGCCCCGGTATCCAAGTCTGTCCTTAGCACACTGTCTGTGCGGGGCTGAGAGTCCTGCTGGGCAGTTTGGCCTAGGGGAAATCGCACGGTCCTCTGAGTGGCAGGGAGGGCTTCTGTTTCCATGGACAGGTGCGCAGGGACCCTGTGAAACTGCTGTGACCTCTCAAGGGCGGGTCACCTGACCCCTCCAGGGTGGGACAGGTGACCTCCCAAGGCTGGGTCACGAGACCCCAAAAGGGTGGGTCACGTGACCCCAAAAGGGTGGGTCACGAAACCCCTCAAGGGTGGGTCACGTGACCCCTCAGGGGTGGGTCACGAGACCCCACAGGGGTGGGTCACGTGACCCCTCAGGGGTGCGTCACGAGACCCCCCAGGGTTGGGTCACGTGACCCCGCAGGTGTGGGTCACGTGACCCCTCATGGGTGGGTCACGTGACCCCTCAGGGGTGCGTCACGAGACCCCCCAGGTTTGGGTCACGTGACCCCTCAAGTGTGGGTCACGAGACCCCACAGGGGTGGGTCACGTGACCCCTCAGGGGTGCGTAACGAGACCCCCCGGGGGTGGGTCACGTGACCCCTCAAGGGTGGGTCAGGAGACACCTCAAGGGTGGGCCCCGTGACCCGAGGGAGGCCTGTTGTGGGGAGCCTGATTGCGCACGCGCGGCCCACGTATAGGCCCGAAAGGAGCCAGGCGCGGCTCGGAGAAAAGCCATCTCCTGGGGGCTTCCCCGTGTTCCTCCACTCCTCAAGGAGGACCCCTTTACTGATGGAAGAAAAGTGGGATCTTCGCAGTGGTGGGTTCGGGCCAGAGGGGTCTGCGGGTTTGCCTGCACGAACGCCAGGTGCTCGCACAACGGGCCCAGGTTTTTGAGCCCCGTGGAGGCAGAGGGCTGCTTATTGCTGGATGATAGTGTCCTGCAGAGTTAAGGGATGGCGTGGGCACTCCCAGGGCGACAGAGGGCACCTGGCCTTTAGCGAGTTCCCTGGAAAATTCCCCCCCCCAGGCCCCTGGTCCACAAGTCTATCCTGCGCACAGTGTCTGTGCGAGGCTGGGAGTGCTTCTGGGGAGTGTTCCCCAGCGGAAATCGCGTGGTCCTTTAGGTGGCAGGGAGGGCTCCTGTGTCCACGGACTGGTGCCCAGGGACTCTGTGGAACTGCTGTGACCTCTAAAGGGTGGGTCAGGTGAGCCGAGGAAGGCGTGTGCTTTGGAGCCTGAGTGCGCATGCGCGGCCCACGTATAGGCCCGAAACGAGCCAGCCGCGGCTCGGAGAAAAGCCATCTCCTGGGGGCCTCCCCATGTTCCTCCACTCCCCAGGGAGGGCCCCTTTACGGATGGAAGAAAAGGGGGATCTTCGCAGTGGTGGGTTCGGGCCAGAGGGGTCTGGGGGTTTGCCTCCACGTACGCCAGGTTCCCGCACACCGGGCCCACGTGTTTGAGCCCCGTGGAGGCAGACGGCTGCTTATTGCTGGATGCAAGTGTCCTGCGGGGTCAAGGAAGGGCTTGGGCACTCCCGGGCGACACAGGGCACCGGGCCCTTAGAGAGTTCCATGGAAAATCCCCCGCCCAGGGCCCCGGTATCAAAGTCTGTCCTTAGCACACTGTCTGTGCGGGGCTGAGAGTGCTGCTGGGCAGTGTGGCCTAGGGGTAATCGCGCGGTCCTCTGAGTGGCAGGGAGGGCTTCTGTTTCCATGGACAGGTGCGCAGGGACCCTGTGAAACTGCTGTGACCTCTCAAGGTCGGGTAACCTGACCCCTCCAGGGTGGGACAGGTGACTTCCCAAGGGTGGGTCACGAGACCCCAAAAGGGTGGGTCACGTGACACCAAAAGGGTGGGTCACGAAACCCCTCAAGGGTGGGTCACGTGACCCCTCAGGGGTGCGTCACGAGACCCCCCAGGGGTGGGTCACGTGACCCCTCAGGGGTGCGTCACGAGACCCCCCAGGGGTGGGTCACGTGACCCCGCAGGTGTGGGTCACGTGACCCCTCAGGGGTGGGTCACGTGACCCCTCAAGGGTGGGTCACGAGACCCCCCAGGGGTGGGTCACGTGACACCTCAGGGGTGGGTCACGAGACCCCCCGGGCGTGGGTCACTTGACCCCTCATGGGTGGGTCAGGAGACACCACAAGGGTGGGCCCCGTGACCCGAGGGAGGCCTGTTGTGGGGAGCCTGAGTGCGCACGCGCGGCCCACGTTTGGGCCCGAAAGGAGCCAGCCGCGGCTCGGAGAAAAGCCATCTCCTGGGGGCCTCCCCGTGTTCCTCCACTCCTCAAGGAGGACCCCTTTACGGATGGAAGAAAAGTGGGATCTTCGCAGTGGTGGGTTCGGGCCAGAGGGGTCTGCGGGTTTGCCTGCACGAACGCCAGGTGCTCGCACAACGGCCCCAGGTGTTTGAGCCCCGTGGAGGCAGAGGGCTGCTTATTGCTGGATGATAGTGTCCTGCAGGGTTAAGGGATGGCGTGGGCACTCCCAGGGCGACAGAGGGCACCTGGCCTTTAGCGAGTTCCCTGGAAAATTCCCCCCCCCAGGCCCCTGGTCCACAAGTCTATCCTGCGCACAGTGTCTGTGCGAGGCTGGGAGTGCTTCTGGGGAGTGTTCCCCAGCGGAAATCGCGTGGTCCTTTAGGTGGCAGGGAGGGCTCCTGTGTCCACGGACTGGTGCCCAGGGACCCTGTGGAACTGCTGTGACCTCTAAAGGGTGGGTCAGGTGAGCCGAGGAAGGCGTGTGCTTTGGAGCCTGAGTGCGCATGCGCGGCCCACGTATAGGCCCGAAACGAGCCAGCCGCGGCTCGGAGAAAAGCCATCTCCTGGGGGCCTCCCCATGTTCCTCCACTCCCCAGGGAGGGCCCCTTTACGGATGGAAGAAAAGGGGGATCTTCGCAGTGGTGGGTTCGGGCCAGAGGTGTCTGGGGGTTTGCCTCCACGTACGCCAGGTTCCCGCACACCGGGCCCAGGTGTTTGAGCCCCGTGGAGGCAGACGGCTGCTTATTGCTGGAGGCAAGTGTCCTGCGGGGTCAAGGAAGGGCATGGGCACTCCCGGGCGACACAGGGCACCGGGCCCTTAGAGAGTTCCATGGAAAATCCCCCGCCCAGGGCCCCGGTATCCAAGTCTGTCCTTAGCACACTGTCTGTGCGGGGCTGAGAGTCCTGCTGGGCAGTTTGGCCTAGGGGAAATCGCACGGTCCTCTGAGTGGCAGGGAGGGCTTCTGTTTCCATGGACAGGTGCGCAGGGACCCTGTGAAACTGCTGTGACCTCTCAAGGGCGGGTCACCTGACCCCTCCAGGGTGGGACAGGTGACCTCCCAAGGCTGGGTCACGAGACCCCAAAAGGGTGGGTCACGTGACCCCAAAAGGGTGGGTCACGAAACCCCTCAAGGGTGGGTCACGTGACCCCTCAGGGGTGGGTCACGAGACCCCACAGGGGTGGGTCACGTGACCCCTCAGGGGTGCGTCACGAGACCCCCCAGGGTTGGGTCACGTGACCCCGCAGGTGTGGGTCACGTGACCCCTCAGGGGTGGGTCACGTGACCCCTCAGGGGTGCGTCACGAGACCCCCCAGGTTTGGGTCACGTGACCCCTCAAGTGTGGGTCACGAGACCCCACAGGGGTGGGTCACGTGACCCCTCAGGGGTGCGTAACGAGACCCCCCGGGGGTGGGTCACGTGACCCCTCAAGGGTGGGTCAGGAGACACCTCAAGGGTGGGCCCCGTGACCCGAGGGAGGCCTGTTGTGGGGAGCCTGATTGCGCACGCGCGGCCCACGTATAGGCCCGAAAGGAGCCAGGCGCGGCTCGGAGAAAAGCCATCTCCTGGGGGCTTCCCCGTGTTCCTCCACTCCTCAAGGAGGACCCCTTTACTGATGGAAGAAAAGTGGGATCTTCGCAGTGGTGGGTTCGGGCCAGAGGGGTCTGCGGGTTTGCCTGCACGAACGCCAGGTGCTCGCACAACGGGCCCAGGTTTTTGAGCCCCGTGGAGGCAGAGGGCTGCTTATTGCTGGATGATAGTGTCCTGCAGAGTTAAGGGATGGCGTGGGCACTCCCAGGGCGACAGAGGGCACCTGGCCTTTAGCGAGTTCCCTGGAAAATTCCCCCCCCCAGGCCCCTGGTCCACAAGTCTATCCTGCGCACAGTGTCTGTGCGAGGCTGGGAGTGCTTCTGGGGAGTGTTCCCCAGCGGAAATCGCGTGGTCCTTTAGGTGGCAGGGAGGGCTCCTGTGTCCACGGACTGGTGCCCAGGGACTCTGTGGAACTGCTGTGACCTCTAAAGGGTGGGTCAGGTGAGCCGAGGAAGGCGTGTGCTTTGGAGCCTGAGTGCGCATGCGCGGCCCACGTATAGGCCCGAAACGAGCCAGCCGCGGCTCGGAGAAAAGCCATCTCCTGGGGGCCTCCCCATGTTCCTCCACTCCCCAGGGAGGGCCCCTTTACGGATGGAAGAAAAGGGGGATCTTCGAGTGGTGGGTTCGGGCCAGAGGGGTCTGGGGGTTTGCCTCCACGTACGCCAGGTTCCCGCACACCGGGCCCAGGTGTTTGAGCCCCGTGGAGGCAGACGGCTGCTTATTGCTGGATGCAAGTGTCCTGCGGGGTCAAGGAAGGGCTTGGGCACTCCCGGGCGACACAGGGCACCGGGCCCTTAGAGAGTTCCATGGAAAATCCCCCGCCCAGGGCCCCGGTATCCAAGTCTGTCCTTAGCACACTGTCTGTGCGGGGCTGAGAGTGCTGCTGGGCAGTGTGGCCTAGGGGTAATCGCGCGGTCCTCTGAGTGGCAGGGAGGGCTTCTGTTTCCATGGACAGGTGCGCAGGGACCCTGTGAAACTGCTGTGACCTCTCAAGGTCGGGTAACCTGACCCCTCCAGGGTGGGACAGGTGACTTCCCAAGGGTGGGTCACGAGACCCCAAAAGGGTGGGTCACGTGACACCAAAAGGGTGGGTCACGAAACCCCTCAAGGGTGGGTCACGTGACCCCTCAGGGGTGCGTCACGAGACCCCCCAGGGGTGGGTCACGTGACCCCTCAGGGGTGCGTCACGAGACCCCCCAGGGGTGGGTCACGTGACCCCGCAGGTGTGGGTCACGTGACCCCTCAGGGGTGGGTCACGTGACCCCTCAAGGGTGGGTCACGAGACCCCCCAGGGGTGGGTCACGTGACACCTCAGGGGTGGGTCACGAGACCCCCCGGGCGTGGGTCACTTGACCCCTCATGGGTGGGTCAGGAGACACCACAAGGGTGGGCCCCGTGACCCGAGGGAGGCCTGTTGTGGGGAGCCTGAGTGCGCACGCGCGGCCCACGTATGGGCCCGAAAGGAGCCAGCCGCGGCTCGGAGAAAAGCCATCTCCTGGGGGCCTCCCCGTGTTCCTCCACTCCTCAAGGAGGACCCCTTTACGGATGGAAGAAAAGTGGGATCTTCGCAGTGGTGGGTTCGGGCCAGAGGGGTCTGCGGGTTTGCCTGCACGAACGCCAGGTGCTCGCACAACGGCCCCAGGTGTTTGAGCCCCGTGGAGGCAGAGGGCTGCTTATTGCTGGATGATAGTGTCCTGCAGGGTTAAGGGATGGCGTGGGCACTCCCAGGGCGACAGAGGGCACCTGGCCTTTAGCGAGTTCCCTGGAAAATTCCCCCCCCCAGGCCCCTGGTCCACAAGTCTATCCTGCGCACAGTGTCTGTGCGAGGCTGGGAGTGCTTCTGGGGAGTGTTCCCCAGCGGAAATCGCGTGGTCCTTTAGGTGGCAGGGAGGGCTCCTGTGTCCACGGACTGGTGCCCAGGGACCCTGTGGAACTGCTGTGACCTCTAAAGGGTGGGTCAGGTGAGCCGAGGAAGGCGTGTGCTTTGGAGCCTGAGTGCGCATGCGCGGCCCACGTATAGGCCCGAAACGAGCCAGCCGCGGCTCGGAGAAAAGCCATCTCCTGGGGGCCTCCCCATGTTCCTCCACTCCCCAGGGAGGGCCCCTTTACGGATGGAAGAAAAGGGGGATCTTCGCAGTGGTGGGTTCGGGCCAGAGGGGTCTGGGGGTTTGCCTCCACGTACGCCAGGTTCCCGCACACCGGGCCCACGTGTTTGAGCCCCGTGGAGGCAGACGGCTGCTTATTGCTGGATGCAAGTGTCCTGCGGGGTCAAGGAAGGGCTTGGGCACTCCCGGGCGACACAGGGCACCGGGCCCTTAGAGAGTTCCATGGAAAATCCCCCGCCCAGGGCCCCGGTATCAAAGTCTGTCCTTAGCACACTGTCTGTGCGGGGCTGAGAGTGCTGCTGGGCAGTGTGGCCTAGGGGTAATCGCGCGGTCCTCTGAGTGGCAGGGAGGGCTTCTGTTTCCATGGACAGGTGCGCAGGGACCCTGTGAAACTGCTGTGACCTCTCAAGGTCGGGTAACCTGACCCCTCCAGGGTGGGACAGGTGACTTCCCAAGGGTGGGTCACGAGACCCCAAAAGGGTGGGTCACGTGACACCAAAAGGGTGGGTCACGAAACCCCTCAAGGGTGGGTCACGTGACCCCTCAGGGGTGCGTCACGAGACCCCCCAGGGGTGGGTCACGTGACCCCTCAGGGGTGCGTCACGAGACCCCCCAGGGGTGGGTCACGTGACCCCGCAGGTGTGGGTCACGTGACCCCTCAGGGGTGGGTCACGTGACCCCTCAAGGGTGGGTCACGAGACCCCCCAGGGGTGGGTCACGTGACACCTCAGGGGTGGGTCACGAGACCCCCCGGGCGTGGGTCACTTGACCCCTCATGGGTGGGTCAGGAGACACCACAAGGGTGGGCCCCGTGACCCGAGGGAGGCCTGTTGTGGGGAGCCTGAGTGCGCACGCGCGGCCCACGTTTGGGCCCGAAAGGAGCCAGCCGCGGCTCGGAGAAAAGCCATCTCCTGGGGGCCTCCCCGTGTTCCTCCACTCCTCAAGGAGGACCCCTTTACGGATGGAAGAAAAGTGGGATCTTCGCAGTGGTGGGTTCGGGCCAGAGGGGTCTGCGGGTTTGCCTGCACGAACGCCAGGTGCTCGCACAACGGCCCCAGGTGTTTGAGCCCCGTGGAGGCAGAGGGCTGCTTATTGCTGGATGATAGTGTCCTGCAGGGTTAAGGGATGGCGTGGGCACTCCCAGGGCGACAGAGGGCACCTGGCCTTTAGAGAGTTCCCTGGAAAATTCCCCCCCCCAGGCCCCTGGTCCACAAGTCTATCCTGCGCACAGTGTCTGTGCGAGGCTGGGAGTGCTTCTGGGGAGTGTTCCCCAGCGGAAATCGCGTGGTCCTTTAGGTGACAGGGAGGGCTCCTGTGTCCTCGGACAGGTGCCCAGGGACCCTGTGGAACTGCTGTGACCTCTAAAGGATGGGTCAGGTGAGCCGAGGAAGGCGTGTGCTTGGGAGCCTGAGTGCGCATGCGCGGCCCACGTATAGGCCCGAAACGAGCCAGCCGCAGCTCGGAGAAAAGCCATCTCCTGGGGGCCTCCCCATGTCCCTCCACTCCCCAGGGAGGGCCCCTTTACGGATGGAAGAAAAGGGGGATCTTCCCAGTGGTGGGTTCGGGCCAGAGGGGTCTGGGGTTTGCCTCCACGTACGCCAGGTTCCCGCACACCGGGCCCAGGTGTTTGAGCCCCGTGGAGGCAGACGGCTGCTTATTGCTGGATGCAAGTGTCCTGCGGGGTCAAGGAAGGGCTTGGGCACTCCCGGGCGACACAGGGCACCGGGCCCTTAGAGAGTTCCATGGAAAATCCCCCGCCCAGGGCCCCGGTATCCAAGTCTGTCCTTAGCACACTGTCTGTGCGGGGCTGAGAGTGCTGCTGGGCAGTGTGGCCTAGGGGTAATCGCGCGGTCCTCTGAGTGGCAGGGAGGGCTTCTGTTTCCATGGACAGGTGCGCAGGGACCCTGTGAAACTGCTGTGACCTCTCAAGGTCGGGTAACCTGACCCCTCCAGGGTGGGACAGGTGACTTCCCAAGGGTGGGTCACGAGACCCCAAAAGGGTGGGTCACGTGACACCAAAAGGGTGGGTCACGAAACCCCTCAAGGGTGGGTCACGTGACCCCTCAGGGGTGCGTCACGAGACCCCCCAGGGGTGGGTCACGTGACCCCTCAGGGGTGCGTCACGAGACCCCCCAGGGGTGGGTCACGTGACCCCGCAGGTGTGGGTCACGTGACCCCTCAGGGGTGGGTCACGTGACCCCTCAAGGGTGGGTCACGAGACCCCCCAGGGGTGGGTCACGTGACACCTCAGGGGTGGGTCACGAGACCCCCCGGGCGTGGGTCACTTGACCCCTCATGGGTGGGTCAGGAGACACCACAAGGGTGGGCCCCGTGACCCGAGGGAGGCCTGTTGTGGGGAGCCTGAGTGCGCACGCGCGGCCCACGTATGGGCCCGAAAGGAGCCAGCCGCGGCTCGGAGAAAAGCCATCTCCTGGGGGCCTCCCCGTGTTCCTCCACTCCTCAAGGAGGACCCCTTTACGGATGGAAGAAAAGTGGGATCTTCGCAGTGGTGGGTTCGGGCCAGAGGGGTCTGCGGGTTTGCCTGCACGAACGCCAGGTGCTCGCACAACGGCCCCAGGTGTTTGAGCCCCGTGGAGGCAGAGGGCTGCTTATTGCTGGATGATAGTGTCCTGCAGGGTTAAGGGATGGCGTGGGCACTCCCAGGGCGACAGAGGGCACCTGGCCTTTAGCGAGTTCCCTGGAAAATTCCCCCCCCCAGGCCCCTGGTCCACAAGTCTATCCTGCGCACAGTGTCTGTGCGAGGCTGGGAGTGCTTCTGGGGAGTGTTCCCCAGCGGAAATCGCGTGGTCCTTTAGGTGGCAGGGAGGGCTCCTGTGTCCACGGACTGGTGCCCAGGGACCCTGTGGAACTGCTGTGACCTCTAAAGGGTGGGTCAGGTGAGCCGAGGAAGGCGTGTGCTTTGGAGCCTGAGTGCGCATGCGCGGCCCACGTATAGGCCCGAAACGAGCCAGCCGCGGCTCGGAGAAAAGCCATCTCCTGGGGGCCTCCCCATGTTCCTCCACTCCCCAGGGAGGGCCCCTTTACGGATGGAAGAAAAGGGGGATCTTCGCAGTGGTGGGTTCGGGCCAGAGGGGTCTGGGGGTTTGCCTCCACGTACGCCAGGTTCCCGCACACCGGGCCCAGGTGTTTGAGCCCCGTGGAGGCAGACGGCTGCTTATTGCTGGATGCAAGTGTCCTGCGGGGTCAAGGAAGGGCTTGGGCACTCCCGGGCGACACAGGGCACCGGGCCCTTAGAGAGTTCCATGGAAAATCCCCCGCCCAGGGCCCCGGTATCAAAGTCTGTCCTTAGCACACTGTCTGTGCGGGGCTGAGAGTGCTGCTGGGCAGTGTGGCCTAGGGGTAATCGCGCGGTCCTCTGAGTGGCAGGGAGGGCTTCTGTTTCCATGGACAGGTGCGCAGGGACCCTGTGAAACTGCTGTGACCTCTCAAGGTCGGGTAACCTGACCCCTCCAGGGTGGGACAGGTGACTTCCCAAGGGTGGGTCACGAGACCCCAAAAGGGTGGGTCACGTGACACCAAAAGGGTGGGTCACGAAACCCCTCAAGGGTGGGTCACGTGACCCCTCAGGGGTGCGTCACGAGACCCCCCAGGGGTGGGTCACGTGACCCCTCAGGGGTGCGTCACGAGACCCCCCAGGGGTGGGTCACGTGACCCCGCAGGTGTGGGTCACGTGACCCCTCAGGGGTGGGTCACGTGACCCCTCAAGGGTGGGTCACGAGACCCCCCAGGGGTGGGTCACGTGACACCTCAGGGGTGGGTCACGAGACCCCCCGGGCGTGGGTCACTTGACCCCTCATGGGTGGGTCAGGAGACACCACAAGGGTGGGCCCCGTGACCCGAGGGAGGCCTGTTGTGGGGAGCCTGAGTGCGCACGCGCGGCCCACGTATGGGCCCGAAAGGAGCCAGCCGCGGCTCGGAGAAAAGCCATCTCCTGGGGGCCTCCCCGTGTTCCTCCACTCCTCAAGGAGGACCCCTTTACGGATGGAAGAAAAGTGGGATCTTCGCAGTGGTGGGTTCGGGCCAGAGGGGTCTGCGGGTTTGCCTGCACGAACGCCAGGTGCTCGCACAACGGCCCCAGGTGTTTGAGCCCCGTGGAGGCAGAGGGCTGCTTATTGCTGGATGATAGTGTCCTGCAGGGTTAAGGGATGGCGTGGGCACTCCCAGGGCGACAGAGGGCACCTGGCCTTTAGCGAGTTCCCTGGAAAATTCCCCCCCCCAGGCCCCTGGTCCACAAGTCTATCCTGCGCACAGTGTCTGTGCGAGGCTGGGAGTGCTTCTGGGGAGTGTTCCCCAGCGGAAATCGCGTGGTCCTTTAGGTGGCAGGGAGGGCTCCTGTGTCCACGGACTGGTGCCCAGGGACCCTGTGGAACTGCTGTGACCTCTAAAGGGTGGGTCAGGTGAGCCGAGGAAGGCGTGTGCTTTGGAGCCTGAGTGCGCATGCGCGGCCCACGTATAGGCCCGAAACGAGCCAGCCGCGGCTCGGAGAAAAGCCATCTCCTGGGGGCCTCCCCATGTTCCTCCACTCCCCAGGGAGGGCCCCTTTACGGATGGAAGAAAAGGGGGATCTTCGCAGTGGTGGGTTCGGGCCAGAGGGGTCTGGGGGTTTGCCTCCACGTACGCCAGGTTCCCGCACACCGGGCCCACGTGTTTGAGCCCCGTGGAGGCAGACGGCTGCTTATTGCTGGATGCAAGTGTCCTGCGGGGTCAAGGAAGGGCTTGGGCACTCCCGGGCGACACAGGGCACCGGGCCCTTAGAGAGTTCCATGGAAAATCCCCCGCCCAGGGCCCCGGTATCAAAGTCTGTCCTTAGCACACTGTCTGTGCGGGGCTGAGAGTGCTGCTGGGCAGTGTGGCCTAGGGGTAATCGCGCGGTCCTCTGAGTGGCAGGGAGGGCTTCTGTTTCCATGGACAGGTGCGCAGGGACCCTGTGAAACTGCTGTGACCTCTCAAGGTCGGGTAACCTGACCCCTCCAGGGTGGGACAGGTGACTTCCCAAGGGTGGGTCACGAGACCCCAAAAGGGTGGGTCACGTGACACCAAAAGGGTGGGTCACGAAACCCCTCAAGGGTGGGTCACGTGACCCCTCAGGGGTGCGTCACGAGACCCCCCAGGGGTGGGTCACGTGACCCCTCAGGGGTGCGTCACGAGACCCCCCAGGGGTGGGTCACGTGACCCCGCAGGTGTGGGTCACGTGACCCCTCAGGGGTGGGTCACGTGACCCCTCAAGGGTGGGTCACGAGACCCCCCAGGGGTGGGTCACGTGACACCTCAGGGGTGGGTCACGAGACCCCCCGGGCGTGGGTCACTTGACCCCTCATGGGTGGGTCAGGAGACACCACAAGGGTGGGCCCCGTGACCCGAGGGAGGCCTGTTGTGGGGAGCCTGAGTGCGCACGCGCGGCCCACGTTTGGGCCCGAAAGGAGCCAGCCGCGGCTCGGAGAAAAGCCATCTCCTGGGGGCCTCCCCGTGTTCCTCCACTCCTCAAGGAGGACCCCTTT
This sequence comes from Desmodus rotundus, assembly GCF_022682495.2. Classification (NCBI taxonomy): domain Eukaryota; kingdom Metazoa; phylum Chordata; class Mammalia; order Chiroptera; family Phyllostomidae; genus Desmodus; species Desmodus rotundus. The sequence goes on along the minus strand of NW_026527643.1, from coordinate 144,367 downwards.
ACGGATGGAAGAAAAGTGGGATCTTCGCAGTGGTGGGTTCGGGCCAGAGGGGTCTGCGGGTTTGCCTGCACGAACGCCAGGTGCTCGCACAACGGCCCCAGGTGTTTGAGCCCCGTGGAGGCAGAGGGCTGCTTATTGCTGGATGATAGTGTCCTGCAGGGTTAAGGGATGGCGTGGGCACTCCCAGGGCGACAGAGGGCACCTGGCCTTTAGAGAGTTCCCTGGAAAATTCCCCCCCCCAGGCCCCTGGTCCACAAGTCTATCCTGCGCACAGTGTCTGTGCGAGGCTGGGAGTGCTTCTGGGGAGTGTTCCCCAGCGGAAATCGCGTGGTCCTTTAGGTGACAGGGAGGGCTCCTGTGTCCTCGGACAGGTGCCCAGGGACCCTGTGGAACTGCTGTGACCTCTAAAGGATGGGTCAGGTGAGCCGAGGAAGGCGTGTGCTTGGGAGCCTGAGTGCGCATGCGCGGCCCACGTATAGGCCCAAAACGAGCCAGCCGCAGCTCGGAGAAAAGCCATCTCCTGGGGGCCTCCCCATGTCCCTCCACTCCCCAGGGAGGGCCCCTTTACGGATGGAAGAAAAGGGGGATCTTCCCAGTGGTGGGTTCGGGCCAGAGGGGTCTGGGGTTTGCCTCCACGTACGCCAGGTTCCCGCACACCGGGCCCAGGTGTTTGAGCCCCGTGGAGGCAGACGGCTGCTTATTGCTGGATGCAAGTGTCCTGCGGGGTCAAGGAAGGGCTTGGGCACTCCCGGGCGACACAGGGCACCGGGCCCTTAGAGAGTTCCATGGAAAATCCCCCGCCCAGGGCCCCGGTATCCAAGTCTGTCCTTAGCACACTGTCTGTGCGGGGCTGAGAGTGCTGCTGGGCAGTGTGGCCTAGGGGTAATCGCGCGGTCCTCTGAGTGGCAGGGAGGGCTTCTGTTTCCATGGACAGGTGCGCAGGGACCCTGTGAAACTGCTGTGACCTCTCAAGGTCGGGTAACCTGACCCCTCCAGGGTGGGACAGGTGACTTCCCAAGGGTGGGTCACGAGACCCCAAAAGGGTGGGTCACGTGACACCAAAAGGGTGGGTCACGAAACCCCTCAAGGGTGGGTCACGTGACCCCTCAGGGGTGCGTCACGAGACCCCCCAGGGGTGGGTCACGTGACCCCTCAGGGGTGCGTCACGAGACCCCCCAGGGGTGGGTCACGTGACCCCGCAGGTGTGGGTCACGTGACCCCTCAGGGGTGGGTCACGTGACCCCTCAAGGGTGGGTCACGAGACCCCCCAGGGGTGGGTCACGTGACACCTCAGGGGTGGGTCACGAGACCCCCCGGGCGTGGGTCACTTGACCCCTCATGGGTGGGTCAGGAGACACCACAAGGGTGGGCCCCGTGACCCGAGGGAGGCCTGTTGTGGGGAGCCTGAGTGCGCACGCGCGGCCCACGTATGGGCCCGAAAGGAGCCAGCCGCGGCTCGGAGAAAAGCCATCTCCTGGGGGCCTCCCCGTGTTCCTCCACTCCTCAAGGAGGACCCCTTTACGGATGGAAGAAAAGTGGGATCTTCGCAGTGGTGGGTTCGGGCCAGAGGGGTCTGCGGGTTTGCCTGCACGAACGCCAGGTGCTCGCACAACGGCCCCAGGTGTTTGAGCCCCGTGGAGGCAGAGGGCTGCTTATTGCTGGATGATAGTGTCCTGCAGGGTTAAGGGATGGCGTGGGCACTCCCAGGGCGACAGAGGGCACCTGGCCTTTAGCGAGTTCCCTGGAAAATTCCCCCCCCCAGGCCCCTGGTCCACAAGTCTATCCTGCGCACAGTGTCTGTGCGAGGCTGGGAGTGCTTCTGGGGAGTGTTCCCCAGCGGAAATCGCGTGGTCCTTTAGGTGGCAGGGAGGGCTCCTGTGTCCACGGACTGGTGCCCAGGGACCCTGTGGAACTGCTGTGACCTCTAAAGGGTGGGTCAGGTGAGCCGAGGAAGGCGTGTGCTTTGGAGCCTGAGTGCGCATGCGCGGCCCACGTATAGGCCCGAAACGAGCCAGCCGCGGCTCGGAGAAAAGCCATCTCCTGGGGGCCTCCCCATGTTCCTCCACTCCCCAGGGAGGGCCCCTTTACGGATGGAAGAAAAGGGGGATCTTCGCAGTGGTGGGTTCGGGCCAGAGGGGTCTGGGGGTTTGCCTCCACGTACGCCAGGTTCCCGCACACCGGGCCCAGGTGTTTGAGCCCCGTGGAGGCAGACGGCTGCTTATTGCTGGATGCAAGTGTCCTGCGGGGTCAAGGAAGGGCTTGGGCACTCCCGGGCGACACAGGGCACCGGGCCCTTAGAGAGTTCCATGGAAAATCCCCCGCCCAGGGCCCCGGTATCAAAGTCTGTCCTTAGCACACTGTCTGTGCGGGGCTGAGAGTGCTGCTGGGCAGTGTGGCCTAGGGGTAATCGCGCGGTCCTCTGAGTGGCAGGGAGGGCTTCTGTTTCCATGGACAGGTGCGCAGGGACCCTGTGAAACTGCTGTGACCTCTCAAGGTCGGGTAACCTGACCCCTCCAGGGTGGGACAGGTGACTTCCCAAGGGTGGGTCACGAGACCCCAAAAGGGTGGGTCACGTGACACCAAAAGGGTGGGTCACGAAACCCCTCAAGGGTGGGTCACGTGACCCCTCAGGGGTGCGTCACGAGACCCCCCAGGGGTGGGTCACGTGACCCCTCAGGGGTGCGTCACGAGACCCCCCAGGGGTGGGTCACGTGACCCCGCAGGTGTGGGTCACGTGACCCCTCAGGGGTGGGTCACGTGACCCCTCAAGGGTGGGTCACGAGACCCCCCAGGGGTGGGTCACGTGACACCTCAGGGGTGGGTCACGAGACCCCCCGGGCGTGGGTCACTTGACCCCTCATGGGTGGGTCAGGAGACACCACAAGGGTGGGCCCCGTGACCCGAGGGAGGCCTGTTGTGGGGAGCCTGAGTGCGCACGCGCGGCCCACGTATGGGCCCGAAAGGAGCCAGCCGCGGCTCGGAGAAAAGCCATCTCCTGGGGGCCTCCCCGTGTTCCTCCACTCCTCAAGGAGGACCCCTTTACGGATGGAAGAAAAGTGGGATCTTCGCAGTGGTGGGTTCGGGCCAGAGGGGTCTGCGGGTTTGCCTGCACGAACGCCAGGTGCTCGCACAACGGCCCCAGGTGTTTGAGCCCCGTGGAGGCAGAGGGCTGCTTATTGCTGGATGATAGTGTCCTGCAGGGTTAAGGGATGGCGTGGGCACTCCCAGGGCGACAGAGGGCACCTGGCCTTTAGCGAGTTCCCTGGAAAATTCCCCCCCCCAGGCCCCTGGTCCACAAGTCTATCCTGCGCACAGTGTCTGTGCGAGGCTGGGAGTGCTTCTGGGGAGTGTTCCCCAGCGGAAATCGCGTGGTCCTTTAGGTGGCAGGGAGGGCTCCTGTGTCCACGGACTGGTGCCCAGGGACCCTGTGGAACTGCTGTGACCTCTAAAGGGTGGGTCAGGTGAGCCGAGGAAGGCGTGTGCTTTGGAGCCTGAGTGCGCATGCGCGGCCCACGTATAGGCCCGAAACGAGCCAGCCGCGGCTCGGAGAAAAGCCATCTCCTGGGGGCCTCCCCATGTTCCTCCACTCCCCAGGGAGGGCCCCTTTACGGATGGAAGAAAAGGGGGATCTTCGCAGTGGTGGGTTCGGGCCAGAGGGGTCTGGGGGTTTGCCTCCACGTACGCCAGGTTCCCGCACACCGGGCCCACGTGTTTGAGCCCCGTGGAGGCAGACGGCTGCTTATTGCTGGATGCAAGTGTCCTGCGGGGTCAAGGAAGGGCTTGGGCACTCCCGGGCGACACAGGGCACCGGGCCCTTAGAGAGTTCCATGGAAAATCCCCCGCCCAGGGCCCCGGTATCAAAGTCTGTCCTTAGCACACTGTCTGTGCGGGGCTGAGAGTGCTGCTGGGCAGTGTGGCCTAGGGGTAATCGCGCGGTCCTCTGAGTGGCAGGGAGGGCTTCTGTTTCCATGGACAGGTGCGCAGGGACCCTGTGAAACTGCTGTGACCTCTCAAGGTCGGGTAACCTGACCCCTCCAGGGTGGGACAGGTGACTTCCCAAGGGTGGGTCACGAGACCCCAAAAGGGTGGGTCACGTGACACCAAAAGGGTGGGTCACGAAACCCCTCAAGGGTGGGTCACGTGACCCCTCAGGGGTGCGTCACGAGACCCCCCAGGGGTGGGTCACGTGACCCCTCAGGGGTGCGTCACGAGACCCCCCAGGGGTGGGTCACGTGACCCCGCAGGTGTGGGTCACGTGACCCCTCAGGGGTGGGTCACGTGACCCCTCAAGGGTGGGTCACGAGACCCCCCAGGGGTGGGTCACGTGACACCTCAGGGGTGGGTCACGAGACCCCCCGGGCGTGGGTCACTTGACCCCTCATGGGTGGGTCAGGAGACACCACAAGGGTGGGCCCCGTGACCCGAGGGAGGCCTGTTGTGGGGAGCCTGAGTGCGCACGCGCGGCCCACGTTTGGGCCCGAAAGGAGCCAGCCGCGGCTCGGAGAAAAGCCATCTCCTGGGGGCCTCCCCGTGTTCCTCCACTCCTCAAGGAGGACCCCTTTACGGATGGAAGAAAAGTGGGATCTTCGCAGTGGTGGGTTCGGGCCAGAGGGGTCTGCGGGTTTGCCTGCACGAACGCCAGGTGCTCGCACAACGGCCCCAGGTGTTTGAGCCCCGTGGAGGCAGAGGGCTGCTTATTGCTGGATGATAGTGTCCTGCAGGGTTAAGGGATGGCGTGGGCACTCCCAGGGCGACAGAGGGCACCTGGCCTTTAGAGAGTTCCCTGGAAAATTCCCCCCCCCAGGCCCCTGGTCCACAAGTCTATCCTGCGCACAGTGTCTGTGCGAGGCTGGGAGTGCTTCTGGGGAGTGTTCCCCAGCGGAAATCGCGTGGTCCTTTAGGTGACAGGGAGGGCTCCTGTGTCCTCGGACAGGTGCCCAGGGACCCTGTGGAACTGCTGTGACCTCTAAAGGATGGGTCAGGTGAGCCGAGGAAGGCGTGTGCTTGGGAGCCTGAGTGCGCATGCGCGGCCCACGTATAGGCCCGAAACGAGCCAGCCGCAGCTCGGAGAAAAGCCATCTCCTGGGGGCCTCCCCATGTCCCTCCACTCCCCAGGGAGGGCCCCTTTACGGATGGAAGAAAAGGGGGATCTTCCCAGTGGTGGGTTCGGGCCAGAGGGGTCTGGGGTTTGCCTCCACGTACGCCAGGTTCCCGCACACCGGGCCCAGGTGTTTGAGCCCCGTGGAGGCAGACGGCTGCTTATTGCTGGATGCAAGTGTCCTGCGGGGTCAAGGAAGGGCTTGGGCACTCCCGGGCGACACAGGGCACCGGGCCCTTAGAGAGTTCCATGGAAAATCCCCCGCCCAGGGCCCCGGTATCCAAGTCTGTCCTTAGCACACTGTCTGTGCGGGGCTGAGAGTGCTGCTGGGCAGTGTGGCCTAGGGGTAATCGCGCGGTCCTCTGAGTGGCAGGGAGGGCTTCTGTTTCCATGGACAGGTGCGCAGGGACCCTGTGAAACTGCTGTGACCTCTCAAGGTCGGGTAACCTGACCCCTCCAGGGTGGGACAGGTGACTTCCCAAGGGTGGGTCACGAGACCCCAAAAGGGTGGGTCACGTGACACCAAAAGGGTGGGTCACGAAACCCCTCAAGGGTGGGTCACGTGACCCCTCAGGGGTGCGTCACGAGACCCCCCAGGGGTGGGTCACGTGACCCCTCAGGGGTGCGTCACGAGACCCCCCAGGGGTGGGTCACGTGACCCCGCAGGTATGGGTCACGTGACCCCTCAGGGGTGGGTCACGTGACCCCTCAAGGGTGGGTCACGAGACCCCCCAGGGGTGGGTCACGTGACACCTCAGGGGTGGGTCACGAGACCCCCCGGGCGTGGGTCACTTGACCCCTCATGGGTGGGTCAGGAGACACCACAAGGGTGGGCCCCGTGACCCGAGGGAGGCCTGTTGTGGGGAGCCTGAGTGCGCACGCGCGGCCCACGTATGGGCCCGAAAGGAGCCAGCCGCGGCTCGGAGAAAAGCCATCTCCTGGGGGCCTCCCCGTGTTCCTCCACTCCTCAAGGAGGACCCCTTTACGGATGGAAGAAAAGTGGGATCTTCGCAGTGGTGGGTTCGGGCCAGAGGGGTCTGCGGGTTTGCCTGCACGAACGCCAGGTGCTCGCACAACGGCCCCAGGTGTTTGAGCCCCGTGGAGGCAGAGGGCTGCTTATTGCTGGATGATAGTGTCCTGCAGGGTTAAGGGATGGCGTGGGCACTCCCAGGGCGACAGAGGGCACCTGGCCTTTAGCGAGTTCCCTGGAAAATTCCCCCCCCCAGGCCCCTGGTCCACAAGTCTATCCTGCGCACAGTGTCTGTGCGAGGCTGGGAGTGCTTCTGGGGAGTGTTCCCCAGCGGAAATCGCGTGGTCCTTTAGGTGGCAGGGAGGGCTCCTGTGTCCACGGACTGGTGCCCAGGGACCCTGTGGAACTGCTGTGACCTCTAAAGGGTGGGTCAGGTGAGCCGAGGAAGGCGTGTGCTTTGGAGCCTGAGTGCGCATGCGCGGCCCACGTATAGGCCCGAAACGAGCCAGCCGCGGCTCGGAGAAAAGCCATCTCCTGGGGGCCTCCCCATGTTCCTCCACTCCCCAGGGAGGGCCCCTTTACGGATGGAAGAAAAGGGGGATCTTCGCAGTGGTGGGTTCGGGCCAGAGGGGTCTGGGGGTTTGCCTCCACGTACGCCAGGTTCCCGCACACCGGGCCCAGGTGTTTGAGCCCCGTGGAGGCAGACGGCTGCTTATTGCTGGATGCAAGTGTCCTGCGGGGTCAAGGAAGGGCTTGGGCACTCCCGGGCGACACAGGGCACCGGGCCCTTAGAGAGTTCCATGGAAAATCCCCCGCCCAGGGCCCCGGTATCAAAGTCTGTCCTTAGCACACTGTCTGTGCGGGGCTGAGAGTGCTGCTGGGCAGTGTGGCCTAGGGGTAATCGCGCGGTCCTCTGAGTGGCAGGGAGGGCTTCTGTTTCCATGGACAGGTGCGCAGGGACCCTGTGAAACTGCTGTGACCTCTCAAGGTCGGGTAACCTGACCCCTCCAGGGTGGGACAGGTGACTTCCCAAGGGTGGGTCACGAGACCCCAAAAGGGTGGGTCACGTGACACCAAAAGGGTGGGTCACGAAACCCCTCAAGGGTGGGTCACGTGACCCCTCAGGGGTGCGTCACGAGACCCCCCAGGGTTGGGTCACGTGACCCCGCAGGTGTGGGTCACGTGACCCCTCAGGGGTGGGTCACGTGACCCCTCAAGGGTGGGTCACGAGACCCCCCAGGGGTGGGTCACGTGACACCTCAGGGGTGGGTCACGAGACCCCCCGGGCGTGGGTCACTTGACCCCTCATGGGTGGGTCAGGAGACACCACAAGGGTGGGCCCCGTGACCCGAGGGAGGCCTGTTGTGGGGAGCCTGAGTGCGCACGCGCGGCCCACGTTTGGGCCCGAAAGGAGCCAGCCGCGGCTCGGAGAAAAGCCATCTCCTGGGGGCCTCCCCGTGTTCCTCCACTCCTCAAGGAGGACCCCTTTACGGATGGAAGAAAAGTGGGATCTTCGCAGTGGTGGGTTCGGGCCAGAGGGGTCTGCGGGTTTGCCTGCACGAACGCCAGGTGCTCGCACAACGGCCCCAGGTGTTTGAGCCCCGTGGAGGCAGAGGGCTGCTTATTGCTGGATGATAGTGTCCTGCAGGGTTAAGGGATGGCGTGGGCACTCCCAGGGCGACAGAGGGCACCTGGCCTTTAGAGAGTTCCCTGGAAAATTCCCCCCCCCAGGCCCCTGGTCCACAAGTCTATCCTGCGCACAGTGTCTGTGCGAGGCTGGGAGTGCTTCTGGGGAGTGTTCCCCAGCGGAAATCGCGTGGTCCTTTAGGTGACAGGGAGGGCTCCTGTGTCCTCGGACAGGTGCCCAGGGACCCTGTGGAACTGCTGTGACCTCTAAAGGATGGGTCAGGTGAGCCGAGGAAGGCGTGTGCTTGGGAGCCTGAGTGCGCATGCGCGGCCCACGTATAGGCCCGAAACGAGCCAGCCGCGGCTCGGAGAAAAGCCATCTCCTGGGGGCCTCCCCATGTTCCTCCACTCCCCAGGGAGGGCCCCTTTACGGATGGAAGAAAAGGGGGATCTTCGAGTGGTGGGTTCGGGCCAGAGGGGTCTGGGGGTTTGCCTCCACGTACGCCAGGTTCCCGCACACCGGGCCCAGGTGTTTGAGCCCCGTGGAGGCAGACGGCTGCTTATTGCTGGATGCAAGTGTCCTGCGGGGTCAAGGAAGGGCTTGGGCACTCCCGGGCGACACAGGGCACCGGGCCCTTAGAGAGTTCCATGGAAAATCCCCCGCCCAGGGCCCCGGTATCCAAGTCTGTCCTTAGCACACTGTCTGTGCGGGGCTGAGAGTGCTGCTAGGCAGTGTGGCCTAGGGGTAATCGCGCGGTCCTCTGAGTGGCAGGGAGGGCTTCTGTTTCCATGGACAGGTGCGCAGGGACCCTGTGAAACTGCTGTGACCTCTCAAGGTCGGGTAACCTGACCCCTCCAGGGTGGGACAGGTGACTTCCCAAGGGTGGGTCACGAGACCCCAAAAGGGTGGGTCACGTGACACCAAAAGGGTGGGTCACGAAACCCCTCAAGGGTGGGTCACGTGACCCCTCAGGGGTGCGTCACGAGACCCCCCAGGGGTGGGTCACGTGACCCCTCAGGGGTGCGTCACGAGACCCCCCAGGGGTGGGTCACGTGACCCCGCAGGTGTGGGTCACGTGACCCCTCAGGGGTGGGTCACGTGACCCCTCAAGGGTGGGTCACGAGACCCCCCAGGGGTGGGTCACGTGACACCTCAGGGGTGGGTCACGAGACCCCCCGGGCGTGGGTCACTTGACCCCTCATGGGTGGGTCAGGAGACACCACAAGGGTGGGCCCCGTGACCCGAGGGAGGCCTGTTGTGGGGAGCCTGAGTGCGCACGCGCGGCCCACGTATAGGCCCGAAAGGAGCCAGGCGCGGCTCGGAGAAAAGCCATCTCCTGGGGGCTTCCCCGTGTTCCTCCACTCCTCAAGGAGGACCCCTTTACTGATGGAAGAAAAGTGGGATCTTCGCAGTGGTGGGTTCGGGCCAGAGGGGTCTGCGGGTTTGCCTGCACGAACGCCAGGTGCTCGCACAACGGCCCCAGGTGTTTGAGCCCCGTGGAGGCAGAGGGCTGCTTATTGCTGGATGATAGTGTCCTGCAGGGTTAAGGGATGGCGTGGGCACTCCCAGGGCGACAGAGGGCACCTGGCCTTTAGCGAGTTCCCTGGAAAATTCCCCCCCCCAGGCCCCTGGTCCACAAGTCTATCCTGCGCACAGTGTCTGTGCGAGGCTGGGAGTGCTTCTGGGGAGTGTTCCCCAGCGGAAATCGCGTGGTCCTTTAGGTGGCAGGGAGGGCTCCTGTGTCCACGGACTGGTGCCCAGGGACCCTGTGGAACTGCTGTGACCTCTAAAGGGTGGGTCAGGTGAGCCGAGGAAGGCGTGTGCTTTGGAGCCTGAGTGCGCATGCGCGGCCCACGTATAGGCCCGAAACGAGCCAGCCGCGGCTCGGAGAAAAGCCATCTCCTGGGGGCCTCCCCATGTTCCTCCACTCCCCAGGGAGGGCCCCTTTACGGATGGAAGAAAAGGGGGATCTTCGCAGTGGTGGGTTCGGGCCAGAGGGGTCTGGGGGTTTGCCTCCACGTACGCCAGGTTCCCGCACACCGGGCCCAGGTGTTTGAGCCCCGTGGAGGCAGACGGCTGCTTATTGCTGGATGCAAGTGTCCTGCGGGGTCAAGGAAGGGCTTGGGCACTCCCGGGCGACACAGGGCACCGGGCCCTTAGAGAGTTCCATGGAAAATCCCCCGCCCAGGGCCCCGGTATCAAAGTCTGTCCTTAGCACACTGTCTGTGCGGGGCTGAGAGTGCTGCTGGGCAGTGTGGCCTAGGGGTAATCGCGCGGTCCTCTGAGTGGCAGGGAGGGCTTCTGTTTCCATGGACAGGTGCGCAGGGACCCTGTGAAACTGCTGTGACCTCTCAAGGTCGGGTAACCTGACCCCTCCAGGGTGGGACAGGTGACTTCCCAAGGGTGGGTCACGAGACCCCAAAAGGGTGGGTCACGTGACACCAAAAGGGTGGGTCACGAAACCCCTCAGGGGTGGGTCACGTGACCCCTCAAGGGTGGGTCACGAGACCCCCCAGGGGTGGGTCACGTGACACCTCAGGGGTGGGTCACGAGACCCCCCGGGCGTGGGTCACTTGACCCCTCATGGGTGGGTCAGGAGACACCACAAGGGTGGGCCCCGTGACCCGAGGGAGGCCTGTTGTGGGGAGCCTGAGTGCGCACGCGCGGCCCACGTTTGGGCCCGAAAGGAGCCAGCCGCGGCTCGGAGAAAAGCCATCTCCTGGGGGCCTCCCCGTGTTCCTCCACTCCTCAAGGAGGACCCCTTTACGGATGGAAGAAAAGTGGGATCTTCGCAGTGGTGGGTTCGGGCCAGAGGGGTCTGCGGGTTTGCCTGCACGAACGCCAGGTGCTCGCACAACGGCCCCAGGTGTTTGAGCCCCGTGGAGGCAGAGGGCTGCTTATTGCTGGATGATAGTGTCCTGCAGGGTTAAGGGATGGCGTGGGCACTCCCAGGGCGACAGAGGGCACCTGGCCTTTAGAGAGTTCCCTGGAAAATTCCCCCCCCCAGGCCCCTGGTCCACAAGTCTATCCTGCGCACAGTGTCTGTGCGAGGCTGGGAGTGCTTCTGGGGAGTGTTCCCCAGCGGAAATCGCGTGGTCCTTTAGGTGACAGGGAGGGCTCCTGTGTCCTCGGACAGGTGCCCAGGGACCCTGTGGAACTGCTGTGACCTCTAAAGGATGGGTCAGGTGAGCCGAGGAAGGCGTGTGCTTGGGAGCCTGAGTGCGCATGCGCGGCCCACGTATAGGCCCGAAACGAGCCAGCCGCAGCTCGGAGAAAAGCCATCTCCTGGGGGCCTCCCCATGTCCCTCCACTCCCCAGGGAGGGCCCCTTTACGGATGGAAGAAAAGGGGGATCTTCCCAGTGGTGGGTTCGGGCCAGAGGGGTCTGGGGTTTGCCTCCACGTACGCCAGGTTCCCGCACACCGGGCCCAGGTGTTTGAGCCCCGTGGAGGCAGACGGCTGCTTATTGCTGGATGCAAGTGTCCTGCGGGGTCAAGGAAGGGCTTGGGCACTCCCGGGCGACACAGGGCACCGGGCCCTTAGAGAGTTCCATGGAAAATCCCCCGCCCAGGGCCCCGGTATCAAAGTCTGTCCTTAGCACACTGTCTGTGCGGGGCTGAGAGTGCTGCTGGGCAGTGTGGCCTAGGGGTAATCGCGCGGTCCTCTGAGTGGCAGGGAGGGCTTCTGTTTCCATGGACAGGTGCGCAGGGACCCTGTGAAACTGCTGTGACCTCTCAAGGGCGGGTCACCTGACCCCTCCAGGGTGGGACAGGTGACCTCCCAAGGCTGGGTCACGAGACCCCAAAAGGGTGGGTCACGTGACCCCAAAAGGGTGGGTCACGAAACCCCTCAAGGGTGGGTCACGTGACCCCTCAGGGGTGGGTCACGAGACCCCCCAGGGGTGGGTCACGTGACCCCTCAGGGGTGCGTCACGAGACCCCCCAGGGTTGGGTCACGTGACCCCGCAGGTGTGGGTCACATGACCCCTCAGGGGTGGGTCACCTGACCCCTCAAGGGTGGGTCACGAGACCCCCCAGGGGTGGGTCACGTGACCCCTCAGGGGTGCGTCACGAGACCCCCCGTGGGTGGGTCACGTGACCCCTCAAGGGTGGGTCAGGAGACACCTCAAGGGTGGGCCCCGTGACCCGAGGGAGGCCTGTTGTGGGGAGCCTGAGTGCGCACGCGCGGCCCACGTATAGGCCCGAAAGGAGCCAGGCGCGGCTCGGAGAAAAGCCATCTCCTGGGGGCTTCCCCGTGTTCCTCCACTCCTCAAGGAGGACCCCTTTACTGATGGAAGAAAAGTGGGATCTTCGCAGTGGTGGGTTCGGGCCAGAGGGGTCTGCGGGTTTGCCTGCACGAACGCCAGGTGCTCGCACAACGGCCCCAGGTGTTTGAGCCCCGTGGAGGCAGAGGGCTGCTTATTGCTGGATGATAGTGTCCTGCAGGGTTAAGGGATGGCGTGGGCACTCCCAGGGCGACAGAGGGCACCTGGCCTTTAGCGAGTTCCCTGGAAAATTCCCCCCCCCAGGCCCCTGGTCCACAAGTCTATCCTGCGCACAGTGTCTGTGCGAGGCTGGGAGTGCTTCTGGGGAGTGTTCCCCAGCGGAAATCGCGTGGTCCTTTAGGTGGCAGGGAGGGCTCCTGTGTCCACGGACTGGTGCCCAGGGACCCTGTGGAACTGCTGTGACCTCTAAAGGGTGGGTCAGGTGAGCCGAGGAAGGCGTGTGCTTTGGAGCCTGAGTGCGCATGCGCGGCCCACGTATAGGCCCGAAACGAGCCAGCCGCGGCTCGGAGAAAAGCCATCTCCTGGGGGCCTCCCCATGTTCCTCCACTCCCCAGGGAGGGCCCCTTTACGGATGGAAGAAAAGGGGGATCTTCGCAGTGGTGGGTTCGGGCCAGAGGGGTCTGGGGGTTTGCCTCCACGTACGCCAGGTTCCCGCACACCGGGCCCAGGTGTTTGAGCCCCGTGGAGGCAGACGGCTGCTTATTGCTGGATGCAAGTGTCCTGCGGGGTCAAGGAAGGGCTTGGGCACTCCCGGGCGACACAGGGCACCGGGCCCTTAGAGAGTTCCATGGAAAATCCCCCGCCCAGGGCCCCGGTATCAAAGTCTGTCCTTAGCACACTGTCTGTGCGGGGCTGAGAGTGCTGCTGGGCAGTGTGGCCTAGGGGTAATCGCGCGGTCCTCTGAGTGGCAGGGAGGGCTTCTGTTTCCATGGACAGGTGCGCAGGGACCCTGTGAAACTGCTGTGACCTCTCAAGGTCGGGTAACCTGACCCCTCCAGGGTGGGACAGGTGACTTCCCAAGGGTGGGTCACGAGACCCCAAAAGGGTGGGTCACGTGACACCAAAAGGGTGGGTCACGAAACCCCTCAAGGGTGGGTCACGTGACCCCTCAGGGGTGCGTCACGAGACCCCCCAGGGGTGGGTCACGTGACCCCTCAGGGGTGCGTCACGAGACCCCCCAGGGGTGGGTCACGTGACCCCGCAGGTGTGGGTCACGTGACCCCTCAGGGGTGGGTCACGTGACCCCTCAAGGGTGGGTCACGAGACCCCCCAGGGGTGGGTCACGTGACACCTCAGGGGTGGGTCACGAGACCCCCCGGGCGTGGGTCACTTGACCCCTCATGGGTGGGTCAGGAGACACCACAAGGGTGGGCCCCGTGACCCGAGGGAGGCCTGTTGTGGGGAGCCTGAGTGCGCACGCGCGGCCCACGTTTGGGCCCGAAAGGAGCCAGCCGCGGCTCGGAGAAAAGCCATCTCCTGGGGGCCTCCCCGTGTTCCTCCACTCCTCAAGGAGGACCCCTTTACGGATGGAAGAAAAGTGGGATCTTCGCAGTGGTGGGTTCGGGCCAGAGGGGTCTGCGGGTTTGCCTGCACGAACGCCAGGTGCTCGCACAACGGCCCCAGGTGTTTGAGCCCCGTGGAGGCAGAGGGCTGCTTATTGCTGGATGATAGTGTCCTGCAGGGTTAAGGGATGGCGTGGGCACTCCCAGGGCGACAGAGGGCACCTGGCCTTTAGAGAGTTCCCTGGAAAATTCCCCCCCCCAGGCCCCTGGTCCACAAGTCTATCCTGCGCACAGTGTCTGTGCGAGGCTGGGAGTGCTTCTGGGGAGTGTTCCCCAGCGGAAATCGCGTGGTCCTTTAGGTGACAGGGAGGGCTCCTGTGTCCTCGGACAGGTGCCCAGGGACCCTGTGGAACTGCTGTGACCTCTAAAGGATGGGTCAGGTGAGCCGAGGAAGGCGTGTGCTTGGGAGCCTGAGTGCGCATGCGCGGCCCACGTATAGGCCCGAAACGAGCCAGCCGCAGCTCGGAGAAAAGCCATCTCCTGGGGGCCTCCCCATGTCCCTCCACTCCCCAGGGAGGGCCCCTTTACGGATGGAAGAAAAGGGGGATCTTCCCAGTGGTGGGTTCGGGCCAGAGGGGTCTGGGGTTTGCCTCCACGTACGCCAGGTTCCCGCACACCGGGCCCAGGTGTTTGAGCCCCGTGGAGGCAGACGGCTGCTTATTGCTGGATGCAAGTGTCCTGCGGGGTCAAGGAAGGGCTTGGGCACTCCCGGGCGACACAGGGCACCGGGCCCTTAGAGAGTTCCATGGAAAATCCCCCGCCCAGGGCCCCGGTATCAAAGTCTGTCCTTAGCACACTGTCTGTGCGGGGCTGAGAGTGCTGCTGGGCAGTGTGGCCTAGGGGTAATCGCGCGGTCCTCTGAGTGGCAGGGAGGGCTTCTGTTTCCATGGACAGGTGCGCAGGGACCCTGTGAAACTGCTGTGACCTCTCAAGGGCGGGTCACCTGACCCCTCCAGGGTGGGACAGGTGACCTCCCAAGGCTGGGTCACGAGACCCCAAAAGGGTGGGTCACGTGACCCCAAAAGGGTGGGTCACGAAACCCCTCAAGGGTGGGTCACGTGACCCCTCAGGGGTGGGTCACGAGACCCCCCAGGGGTGGGTCACGTGACCCCTCAGGGGTGCGTCACGAGACCCCCCAGGGTTGGGTCACGTGACCCCGCAGGTGTGGGTCACATGACCCCTCAGGGGTGGGTCACCTGACCCCTCAAGGGTGGGTCACGAGACCCCCCAGGGGTGGGTCACGTGACCCCTCAGGGGTGCGTCACGAGACCCCCCGTGGGTGGGTCACGTGACCCCTCAAGGGTGGGTCAGGAGACACCTCAAGGGTGGGCCCCGTGACCCGAGGGAGGCCTGTTGTGGGGAGCCTGAGTGCGCACGCGCGGCCCACGTATGGGCCCGAAAGGAGCCAGCCGCGGCTCGGAGAAAAGCCATCTCCTGGGGGCCTCCCCGTGTTCCTCCACTCCTCAAGGAGGACCCCTTTACGGATGGAAGAAAAGTGGGATCTTCGCAGTGGTGGGTTCGGGCCAGAGGGGTCTGCGGGTTTGCCTGCACGAACGCCAGGTGCTCGCACAACGGCCCCAGGTGTTTGAGCCCCGTGGAGGCAGAGGGCTGCTTATTGCTGGATGATAGTGTCCTGCAGGGTTAAGGGATGGCGTGGGCACTCCCAGGGCGACAGAGGGCACCTGGCCTTTAGAGAGTTCCCTGGAAAATTCCCCCCCCCAGGCCCCTGGTCCAAAAGTCTATCTTGCGCACAGTGTCTGTGCGAGGCTGGGAGTGCTTCTGGGGAGTGTTCCCCAGCGGAAATCGCGTGGTCCTTTAGGTGACAGGGAGGGCTCCTGTGTCCTCGGACAGGTGCCCAGGGACCCTGTGGAACTGCTGTGACCTCTAAAGGATGGGTCAGGTGAGCCGAGGAAGGCGTGTGCTTGGGAGCCTGAGTGCGCATGCGCGGCCCACGTATAGGCCCGAAACGAGCCGGCCGCAGCTCGGAGAAAAGCCATCTCCTGGGGGCCTCCCCATGTTCCTCCACTCCCCAGGGAGGGCCCCTTTACGGATGGAAGAAAAGGGGGATCTTCGCAGTGGTGGGTTCGGGCCAGAGGGGTCTGGGGGTTTGCCTCCACGTACGCCAGGTTCCCGCACACCGGGCCCAGGTGTTTGAGCCCCGTGGAGGCAGACGGCTGCTTATTGCTGGATGCAAGTGTCCTGCGGGGTCAAGGAAGGGCTTGGGCACTCCCGGGCGACACAGGGCACCGGGCCCTTAGAGAGTTCCATGGAAAATCCCCCGCCCAGGGCCCTGGTATCAAAGTCTGTCCTTAGCACACTGTCTGTGCGGGGCTGAGAGTGCTGCTGGGCAGTGTGGCCTAGGGGTAATCGCGCGGTCCTCTGAGTGGCAGGGAGGGCTTCTGTTTCCATGGACAGGTGCGCAGGGACCCTGTGAAACTGCTGTGACCTCTCAAGGTCGGGTAACCTGACCCCTCCAGGGTGGGACAGGTGACTTCCCAAGGGTGGGTCACGAGACCCCAAAAGGGTGGGTCAAGTGACACCAAAAGGGTGGGTCACGAAACCCCTCAAGGGTGGGTCACGTGACCCCTCAGGGGTGCGTCACGAGACCCCCCAGGGGTGCGTCACGAGACCCCCCAGGGGTGGGTCACGTGACCCCGCAGGTGTGGGTCACGTGACCCCTCAGGGGTGGGTCACGTGACCCCTCAAGTGTGGGTCACGAGACCCCCCAGGGGTGGGTCACGTGACACCTCAGGGGTGGGTCACGAGACCCCCCGGGCGTGGGTCACTTGACCCCTCATGGGTGGGTCAGGAGACACCACAAGGGTGGGCCCCGTGACCCGAGGGAGGCCTGTTGTGGGGAGCCTGAGTGCGCACGCGCGGCCCACGTATGGGCCCGAAAGGAGCCAGCCGCGGCTCGGAGAAAAGCCATCTCCTGGGGGCCTCCCCGTGTTCCTCCACTCCTCAAGGAGGACCCCTTTACGGATGGAAGAAAAGTGGGATCTTCGCAGTGGTGGGTTCGGGCCAGAGGGGTCTGCGGGTTTGCCTGCACGAACGCCAGGTGCTCGCACAACGGCCCCAGGTGTTTGAGCCCCGTGGAGGCAGAGGGCTGCTTATTGCTGGATGATAGTGTCCTGCAGGGTTAAGGGATGGCGTGGGCACTCCCAGGGCGACAGAGGGCACCTGGCCTTTAGCGAGTTCCCTGGAAAATTCCCCCCCCCAGGCCCCTGGTCCACAAGTCTATCCTGCGCACAGTGTCTGTGCGAGGCTGGGAGTGCTTCTGGGGAGTGTTCCCCAGCGGAAATCGCGTGGTCCTTTAGGTGGCAGGGAGGGCTCCTGTGTCCACGGACTGGTGCCCAGGGACCCTGTGGAACTGCTGTGACCTCTAAAGGGTGGGTCAGGTGAGCCGAGGAAGGCGTGTGCTTTGGAGCCTGAGTGCGCATGCGCGGCCCACGTATAGGCCCGAAACGAGCCAGCCGCGGCTCGGAGAAAAGCCATCTCCTGGGGGCCTCCCCATGTTCCTCCACTCCCCAGGGAGGGCCCCTTTACGGATGGAAGAAAAGGGGGATCTTCGCAGTGGTGGGTTCGGGCCAGAGGGGTCTGGGGGTTTGCCTCCACGTACGCCAGGTTCCCGCACACCGGGCCCAGGTGTTTGAGCCCCGTGGAGGCAGACGGCTGCTTATTGCTGGATGCAAGTGTCCTGCGGGGTCAAGGAAGGGCTTGGGCACTCCCGGGCGACACAGGGCACCGGGCCCTTAGAGAGTTCCATGGAAAATCCCCCGCCCAGGGCCCCGGTATCAAAGTCTGTCCTTAGCACACTGTCTGTGCGGGGCTGAGAGTGCTGCTGGGCAGTGTGGCCTAGGGGTAATCGCGCGGTCCTCTGAGTGGCAGGGAGGGCTTCTGTTTCCATGGACAGGTGCGCAGGGACCCTGTGAAACTGCTGTGACCTCTCAAGGTCGGGTAACCTGACCCCTCCAGGGTGGGACAGGTGACTTCCCAAGGGTGGGTCACGAGACCCCAAAAGGGTGGGTCACGTGACACCAAAAGGGTGGGTCACAAAACCCCTCAAGGGTGGGTCACGTGACCCCTCAGGGGTGCGTCACGAGACCCCCCAGGGGTGGGTCACGTGACCCCTCAGGGGTGCGTCACGAGACCCCCCAGGGGTGGGTCACGTGACCCCGCAGGTGTGGGTCACGTGACCCCTCAGGGGTGGGTCACGTGACCCCTCAAGGGTGGGTCACGAGACCCCCCAGGGGTGGGTCACGTGACACCTCAGGGGTGGGTCACGAGACCCCCCGGGCGTGGGTCACTTGACCCCTCATGGGTGGGTCAGGAGACACCACAAGGGTGGGCCCCGTGACCCGAGGGAGGCCTGTTGTGGGGAGCCTGAGTGCGCACGCGCGGCCCACGTATGGGCCCGAAAGGAGCCAGCCGCGGCTCGGAGAAAAGCCATCTCCTGGGGGCCTCCCCGTGTTCCTCCACTCCCCAGGGAGGGCCCCTTTACGGATGGAAGAAAAGGGGGATCTTCGCAGTGGTGGGTTCGGGCCAGAGGGGTCTGGGGGTTTGCCTCCACGTACGCCAGGTTCCCGCACACCGGGCCCAGGTGTTTGAGCCCCGTGGAGGCAGACGGCTGCTTATTGCTGGAGGCAAGTGTCCTGCGGGGTCAAGGAAGGGCATGGGCACTCCCGGGCGACACAGGGCACCGGGCCCTTAGAGAGTTCCATGGAAAATCCCCCGCCCAGGGCCCCGGTATCCAAGTCTGTCCTTAGCACACTGTCTGTGCGGGGCTGAGAGTCCTGCTGGGCAGTGTGGCCTAGGGGAAATCGCACGGTCCTCTGAGTGGCAGGGAGGGCTTCTGTTTCCATGGACAGGTGCGCAGGGACCCTGTGAAACTGCTGTGACCTCTCAAGGGCGGGTCACCTGACCCCTCCAGGGTGGGACAGGTGACCTCCCAAGGCTGGGTCACGAGACCCCAAAAGGGTGGGTCACGTGACCCCAAAAGGGTGGGTCACGAAACCCCTCAAGGGTGGGTCACGTGACCCCTCAGGGGTGGGTCACGAGACCCCCCAGGGGTGGGTCACGTGACCCCTCAGGGGTGCGTCACGAGACCCCCCAGGGTTGGGTCACGTGACCCCGCAGGTGTGGGTCACGTGACCCCTCAGGGGTGGGTCACGTGACCCCTCAGGGGTGCGTCACGAGACCCCCCAGGGGTGGGTCACGTGACCCCTCAGGGGTGCGTCACGAGACCCCCCGGGGGTGGGTCACGTGACCCCTCAAGGGTGGGTCAGGAGACACCTCAAGGGTGGGCCCCGTGACCCGAGGGAGGCCTGTTGTGGGGAGCCTGATTGCGCACGCGCGGCCCACGTATAGGCCCGAAAGGAGCCAGGCGCGGCTCGGAGAAAAGCCATCTCCTGGGGGCTTCCCCGTGTTCCTCCACTCCTCAAGGAGGACCCCTTTACTGATGGAAGAAAAGTGGGATCTTCGCAGTGGTGGGTTCGGGCCAGAGGGGTCTGCGGGTTTGCCTGCACGAACGCCAGGTGCTCGCACAACGGGCCCAGGTTTTTGAGCCCCGTGGAGGCAGAGGGCTGCTTATTGCTGGATGATAGTGTCCTGCAGGGTTAAGGGATGGCGTGGGCACTCCCAGGGCGACAGAGGGCACCTGGCCTTTAGCGAGTTCCCTGGAAAATTCCCCCCCCCAGGCCCCTGGTCCACAAGTCTATCCTGCGCACAGTGTCTGTGCGAGGCTGGGAGTGCTTCTGGGGAGTGTTCCCCAGCGGAAATCGCGTGGTCCTTTAGGTGGCAGGGAGGGCTCCTGTGTCCACGGACTGGTGCCCAGGGACCCTGTGGAACTGCTGTGACCTCTAAAGGGTGGGTCAGGTGAGCCGAGGAAGGCGTGTGCTTTGGAGCCTGAGTGCGCATGCGCGGCCCACGTATAGGCCCGAAACGAGCCAGCCGCGGCTCGGAGAAAAGCCATCTCCTGGGGGCCTCCCCATGTTCCTCCACTCCCCAGGGAGGGCCCCTTTACGGATGGAAGAAAAGGGGGATCTTCGCAGTGGTGGGTTCGGGCCAGAGGGGTCTGGGGGTTTGCCTCCACGTACGCCAGGTTCCCGCACACCGGGCCCACGTGTTTGAGCCCCGTGGAGGCAGACGGCTGCTTATTGCTGGATGCAAGTGTCCTGCGGGGTCAAGGAAGGGCTTGGGCACTCCCGGGCGACACAGGGCACCGGGCCCTTAGAGAGTTCCATGGAAAATCCCCCGCCCAGGGCCCCGGTATCCAAGTCTGTCCTTAGCACACTGTCTGTGCGGGGCTGAGAGTGCTGCTGGGCAGTGTGGCCTAGGGGTAATCGCGCGGTCCTCTGAGTGGCAGGGAGGGCTTCTGTTTCCATGGACAGGTGCGCAGGGACCCTGTGAAACTGCTGTGACCTCTCAAGGTCGGGTAACCTGACCCCTCCAGGGTGGGACAGGTGACTTCCCAAGGGTGGGTCACGAGACCCCAAAAGGGTGGGTCACGTGACACCAAAAGGGTGGGTCACGAAACCCCTCAAGGGTGGGTCACGTGACCCCTCAGGGGTGCGTCACGAGACCCCCCAGGGGTGGGTCACGTGACCCCTCAGGGGTGCGTCACGAGACCCCCCAGGGGTGGGTCACGTGACCCCGCAGGTGTGGGTCACGTGACCCCTCAGGGGTGGGTCACGTGACCCCTCAAGGGTGGGTCACGAGACCCCCCAGGGGTGGGTCACGTGACACCTCAGGGGTGGGTCACGAGACCCCCCGGGCGTGGGTCACTTGACCCCTCATGGGTGGGTCAGGAGACACCACAAGGGTGGGCCCCGTGACCCGAGGGAGGCCTGTTGTGGGGAGCCTGAGTGCGCACGCGCGGCCCACGTATGGGCCCGAAAGGAGCCAGCCGCGGCTCGGAGAAAAGCCATCTCCTGGGGGCCTCCCCGTGTTCCTCCACTCCTCAAGGAGGACCCCTTTACGGATGGAAGAAAAGTGGGATCTTCGCAGTGGTGGGTTCGGGCCAGAGGGGTCTGCGGGTTTGCCTGCACGAACGCCAGGTGCTCGCACAACGGCCCCAGGTGTTTGAGCCCCGTGGAGGCAGAGGGCTGCTTATTGCTGGATGATAGTGTCCTGCAGGGTTAAGGGATGGCGTGGGCACTCCCAGGGCGACAGAGGGCACCTGGCCTTTAGCGAGTTCCCTGGAAAATTCCCCCCCCCAGGCCCCTGGTCCACAAGTCTATCCTGCGCACAGTGTCTGTGCGAGGCTGGGAGTGCTTCTGGGGAGTGTTCCCCAGCGGAAATCGCGTGGTCCTTTAGGTGGCAGGGAGGGCTCCTGTGTCCACGGACTGGTGCCCAGGGACCCTGTGGAACTGCTGTGACCTCTAAAGGGTGGGTCAGGTGAGCCGAGGAAGGCGTGTGCTTTGGAGCCTGAGTGCGCATGCGCGGCCCACGTATAGGCCCGAAACGAGCCAGCCGCGGCTCGGAGAAAAGCCATCTCCTGGGGGCCTCCCCATGTTCCTCCACTCCCCAGGGAGGGCCCCTTTACGGATGGAAGAAAAGGGGGATCTTCGCAGTGGTGGGTTCGGGCCAGAGGGGTCTGGGGGTTTGCCTCCACGTACGCCAGGTTCCCGCACACCGGGCCCAGGTGTTTGAGCCCCGTGGAGGCAGACGGCTGCTTATTGCTGGATGCAAGTGTCCTGCGGGGTCAAGGAAGGGCTTGGGCACTCCCGGGCGACACAGGGCACCGGGCCCTTAGAGAGTTCCATGGAAAATCCCCCGCCCAGGGCCCCGGTATCAAAGTCTGTCCTTAGCACACTGTCTGTGCGGGGCTGAGAGTGCTGCTGGGCAGTGTGGCCTAGGGGTAATCGCGCGGTCCTCTGAGTGGCAGGGAGGGCTTCTGTTTCCATGGACAGGTGCGCAGGGACCCTGTGAAACTGCTGTGACCTCTCAAGGTCGGGTAACCTGACCCCTCCAGGGTGGGACAGGTGACTTCCCAAGGGTGGGTCACGAGACCCCAAAAGGGTGGGTCACGTGACACCAAAAGGGTGGGTCACAAAACCCCTCAAGGGTGGGTCACGTGACCCCTCAGGGGTGCGTCACGAGACCCCCCAGGGGTGAGTCACGTGACCCCTCAGGGGTGCGTCACGAGACCCCCCAGGGGTGGGTCACGTGACCCCTCAGGGGTGCGTCACGAGACCCCCCAGGGGTGGGTCACGTGACCCCGCAGGTGTGGGTCACGTGACCCCTCAGGGGTGGGTCACGTGACCCCTCAAGGGTGGGTCACGAGACCCCCCAGGGGTGGGTCACGTGACACCTCAGGGGTGGGTCACGAGACCCCCCGGGCGTGGGTCACTTGACCCCTCATGGGTGGGTCAGGAGACACCACAAGGGTGGGCCCCGTGACCCGAGGGAGGCCTGTTGTGGGGAGCCTGAGTGCGCACGCGCGGCCCACGTATGGGCCCGAAAGGAGCCAGCCGCGGCTCGGAGAAAAGCCATCTCCTGGGGGCCTCCCCGTGTTCCTCCACTCCTCAAGGAGGACCCCTTTACGGATGGAAGAAAAGTGGGATCTTCGCAGTGGTGGGTTCGGGCCAGAGGGGTCTGCGGGTTTGCCTGCACGAACGCCAGGTGCTCGCACAACGGCCCCAGGTGTTTGAGCCCCGTGGAGGCAGAGGGCTGCTTATTGCTGGATGATAGTGTCCTGCAGGGTTAAGGGATGGCGTGGGCACTCCCAGGGCGACAGAGGGCACCTGGCCTTTAGCGAGTTCCCTGGAAAATTCCCCCCCCCAGGCCCCTGGTCCACAAGTCTATCCTGCGCACAGTGTCTGTGCGAGGCTGGGAGTGCTTCTGGGGAGTGTTCCCCAGCGGAAATCGCGTGGTCCTTTAGGTGGCAGGGAGGGCTCCTGTGTCCACGGACTGGTGCCCAGGGACCCTGTGGAACTGCTGTGACCTCTAAAGGGTGGGTCAGGTGAGCCGAGGAAGGCGTGTGCTTTGGAGCCTGAGTGCGCATGCGCGGCCCACGTATAGGCCCGAAACGAGCCAGCCGCGGCTCGGAGAAAAGCCATCTCCTGGGGGCCTCCCCATGTTCCTCCACTCCCCAGGGAGGGCCCCTTTACGGATGGAAGAAAAGGGGGATCTTCGCAGTGGTGGGTTCGGGCCAGAGGGGTCTGGGGGTTTGCCTCCACGTACGCCAGGTTCCCGCACACCGGGCCCAGGTGTTTGAGCCCCGTGGAGGCAGACGGCTGCTTATTGCTGGATGCAAGTGTCCTGCGGGGTCAAGGAAGGGCTTGGGCACTCCCGGGCGACACAGGGCACCGGGCCCTTAGAGAGTTCCATGGAAAATCCCCCGCCCAGGGCCCCGGTATCAAAGTCTGTCCTTAGCACACTGTCTGTGCGGGGCTGAGAGTGCTGCTGGGCAGTGTGGCCTAGGGGTAATCGCGCGGTCCTCTGAGTGGCAGGGAGGGCTTCTGTTTCCATGGACAGGTGCGCAGGGACCCTGTGAAACTGCTGTGACCTCTCAAGGTCGGGTAACCTGACCCCTCCAGGGTGGGACAGGTGACTTCCCAAGGGTGGGTCACGAGACCCCAAAAGGGTGGGTCACGTGACACCAAAAGGGTGGGTCACAAAACCCCTCAAGGGTGGGTCACGTGACCCCTCAGGGGTGCGTCACGAGACCCCCCAGGGGTGAGTCACGTGACCCCTCAGGGGTGCGTCACGAGACCCCCCAGGGGTGGGTCACGTGACCCCTCAGGGGTGCGTCACGAGACCCCCCAGGGGTGGGTCACGTGACCCCGCAGGTGTGGGTCACGTGACCCCTCAGGGGTGGGTCACGTGACCCCTCAAGGGTGGGTCACGAGACCCCCCAGGGGTGGGTCACGTGACACCTCAGGGGTGGGTCACGAGACCCCCCGGGCGTGGGTCACTTGACCCCTCATGGGTGGGTCAGGAGACACCACAAGGGTGGGCCCCGTGACCCGAGGGAGGCCTGTTGTGGGGAGCCTGAGTGCGCACGCGCGGCCCACGTATGGGCCCGAAAGGAGCCAGCCGCGGCTCGGAGAAAAGCCATCTCCTGGGGGCCTCCCCGTGTTCCTCCACTCCTCAAGGAGGACCCCTTTACGGATGGAAGAAAAGTGGGATCTTCGCAGTGGTGGGTTCGGGCCAGAGGGGTCTGCGGGTTTGCCTGCACGAACGCCAGGTGCTCGCACAACGGCCCCAGGTGTTTGAGCCCCGTGGAGGCAGAGGGCTGCTTATTGCTGGATGATAGTGTCCTGCAGGGTTAAGGGATGGCGTGGGCACTCCCAGGGCGACAGAGGGCACCTGGCCTTTAGCGAGTTCCCTGGAAAATTCCCCCCCCCAGGCCCCTGGTCCACAAGTCTATCCTGCGCACAGTGTCTGTGCGAGGCTGGGAGTGCTTCTGGGGAGTGTTCCCCAGCGGAAATCGCGTGGTCCTTTAGGTGGCAGGGAGGGCTCCTGTGTCCACGGACTGGTGCCCAGGGACCCTGTGGAACTGCTGTGACCTCTAAAGGGTGGGTCAGGTGAGCCGAGGAAGGCGTGTGCTTTGGAGCCTGAGTGCGCATGCGCGGCCCACGTATAGGCCCGAAACGAGCCAGCCGCGGCTCGGAGAAAAGCCATCTCCTGGGGGCCTCCCCATGTTCCTCCACTCCCCAGGGAGGGCCCCTTTACGGATGGAAGAAAAGGGGGATCTTCGCAGTGGTGGGTTCGGGCCAGAGGGGTCTGGGGGTTTGCCTCCACGTACGCCAGGTTCCCGCACACCGGGCCCAGGTGTTTGAGCCCCGTGGAGGCAGACGGCTGCTTATTGCTGGATGCAAGTGTCCTGCGGGGTCAAGGAAGGGCTTGGGCACTCCCGGGCGACACAGGGCACCGGGCCCTTAGAGAGTTCCATGGAAAATCCCCCGCCCAGGGCCCCGGTATCAAAGTCTGTCCTTAGCACACTGTCTGTGCGGGGCTGAGAGTGCTGCTGGGCAGTGTGGCCTAGGGGTAATCGCGCGGTCCTCTGAGTGGCAGGGAGGGCTTCTGTTTCCATGGACAGGTGCGCAGGGACCCTGTGAAACTGCTGTGACCTCTCAAGGTCGGGTAACCTGACCCCTCCAGGGTGGGACAGGTGACTTCCCAAGGGTGGGTCACGAGACCCCAAAAGGGTGGGTCACGTGACACCAAAAGGGTGGGTCACAAAACCCCTCAAGGGTGGGTCACGTGACCCCTCAGGGGTGCGTCACGAGACCCCCCAGGGGTGGGTCACGTGACCCCTCAGGGGTGCGTCACGAGACCCCCCAGGGGTGGGTCACGTGACCCCGCAGGTGTGGGTCACGTGACCCCTCAGGGGTGGGTCACGTGACCCCTCAAGGGTGGGTCACGAGACCCCCCAGGGGTGGGTCACGTGACACCTCAGGGGTGGGTCACGAGACCCCCCGGGCGTGGGTCACTTGACCCCTCATGGGTGGGTCAGGAGACACCACAAGGGTGGGCCCCGTGACCCGAGGGAGGCCTGTTGTGGGGAGCCTGAGTGCGCACGCGCGGCCCACGTATGGGCCCGAAAGGAGCCAGCCGCGGCTCGGAGAAAAGCCATCTCCTGGGGGCCTCCCCGTGTTCCTCCACTCCCCAGGGAGGGCCCCTTTACGGATGGAAGAAAAGGGGGATCTTCGCAGTGGTGGGTTCGGGCCAGAGGGGTCTGGGGGTTTGCCTCCACGTACGCCAGGTTCCCGCACACCGGGCCCAGGTGTTTGAGCCCCGTGGAGGCAGACGGCTGCTTATTGCTGGAGGCAAGTGTCCTGCGGGGTCAAGGAAGGGCATGGGCACTCCCGGGCGACACAGGGCACCGGGCCCTTAGAGAGTTCCATGGAAAATCCCCCGCCCAGGGCCCCGGTATCCAAGTCTGTCCTTAGCACACTGTCTGTGCGGGGCTGAGAGTCCTGCTGGGCAGTGTGGCCTAGGGGAAATCGCACGGTCCTCTGAGTGGCAGGGAGGGCTTCTGTTTCCATGGACAGGTGCGCAGGGACCCTGTGAAACTGCTGTGACCTCTCAAGGGCGGGTCACCTGACCCCTCCAGGGTGGGACAGGTGACCTCCCAAGGCTGGGTCACGAGACCCCAAAAGGGTGGGTCACGTGACCCCAAAAGGGTGGGTCACGAAACCCCTCAAGGGTGGGTCACGTGACCCCTCAGGGGTGGGTCACGAGACCCCCCAGGGGTGGGTCACGTGACCCCTCAGGGGTGCGTCACGAGACCCCCCAGGGTTGGGTCACGTGACCCCGCAGGTGTGGGTCACGTGACCCCTCAGGGGTGGGTCACGTGACCCCTCAGGGGTGCGTCACGAGACCCCCCAGGGTTGGGTCACGTGACCCCTCAAGTGTGGGTCACGAGACCCCCCAGGGGTGGGTCACGTGACCCCTCAGGGGTGCGTCACGAGACCCCCCGGGGGTGGGTCACGTGACCCCTCAAGGGTGGGTCAGGAGACACCTCAAGGGTGGGCCCCGTGACCCGAGGGAGGCCTGTTGTGGGGAGCCTGATTGCGCACGCGCGGCCCACGTATAGGCCCGAAAGGAGCCAGGCGCGGCTCGGAGAAAAGCCATCTCCTGGGGGCTTCCCCGTGTTCCTCCACTCCTCAAGGAGGACCCCTTTACTGATGGAAGAAAAGTGGGATCTTCGCAGTGGTGGGTTCGGGCCAGAGGGGTCTGCGGGTTTGCCTGCACGAACGCCAGGTGCTCGCACAACGGGCCCAGGTTTTTGAGCCCCGTGGAGGCAGAGGGCTGCTTATTGCTGGATGATAGTGTCCTGCAGGGTTAAGGGATGGCGTGGGCACTCCCAGGGCGACAGAGGGCACCTGGCCTTTAGCGAGTTCCCTGGAAAATTCCCCCCCCCAGGCCCCTGGTCCACAAGTCTATCCTGCGCACAGTGTCTGTGCGAGGCTGGGAGTGCTTCTGGGGAGTGTTCCCCAGCGGAAATCGCGTGGTCCTTTAGGTGGCAGGGAGGGCTCCTGTGTCCACGGACTGGTGCCCAGGGACCCTGTGGAACTGCTGTGACCTCTAAAGGGTGGGTCAGGTGAGCCGAGGAAGGCGTGTGCTTTGGAGCCTGAGTGCGCATGCGCGGCCCACGTATAGGCCCGAAACGAGCCAGCCGCGGCTCGGAGAAAAGCCATCTCCTGGGGGCCTCCCCATGTTCCCCCACTCCCCAGGGAGGGCCCCTTTACGGATGGAAGAAAAGGGGGATCTTCGCAGTGGTGGGTTCGGGCCAGAGGTGTCTGGGGGTTTGCCTCCACGTACGCCAGGTTCCCGCACACCGGGCCCAGGTGTTTGAGCCCCGTGGAGGCAGACGGCTGCTTATTGCTGGAGGCAAGTGTCCTGCGGGGTCAAGGAAGGGCATGGGCACTCCCGGGCGACACAGGGCACCGGGCCCTTAGAGAGTTCCATGGAAAATCCCCCGCCCAGGGCCCCGGTATCCAAGTCTGTCCTTAGCACACTGTCTGTGCGGGGCTGAGAGTCCTGCTGGGCAGTGTGGCCTAGGGGAAATCGCACGGTCCTCTGAGTGGCAGGGAGGGCTTCTGTTTCCATGGACAGGTGCGCAGGGACCCTGTGAAACTGCTGTGACCTCTCAAGGGCGGGTCACCTGACCCCTCCAGGGTGGGACAGGTGACCTCCCAAGGCTGGGTCACGAGACCCCAAAAGGGTGGGTCACGTGACCCCAAAAGGGTGCGTCACGAGACCCCCCAGGGTTGGGTCACGTGACCCCGCAGGTGTGGGTCACGTGACCCCTCAGGGGTGGGTCACGTGACCCCTCAGGGGTGCGTCACGAGACCCCCCAGGGTTGGGTCACGTGACCCCTCAAGTGTGGGTCACGAGACCCCCCAGGGGTGGGTCACGTGACCCCTCAGGGGTGCGTCACGAGACCCCCCGGGGGTGGGTCACGTGACCCCTCAAGGGTGGGTCAGGAGACACCTCAAGGGTGGGCCCCGTGACCCGAGGGAGGCCTGTTGTGGGGAGCCTGATTGCGCACGCGCGGCCCACGTATAGGCCCGAAAGGAGCCAGGCGCGGCTCGGAGAAAAGCCATCTCCTGGGGGCTTCCCCGTGTTCCTCCACTCCTCAAGGAGGACCCCTTTACTGATGGAAGAAAAGTGGGATCTTCGCAGTGGTGGGTTCGGGCCAGAGGGGTCCGCGGGTTTGCCTGCACGAACGCCAGGTGCTCGCACAACGGGCCCAGGTTTTTGAGCCCCGTGGAGGCAGAGGGCTGCTTATTGCTGGATGATAGTGTCCTGCAGGGTTAAGGGATGGCGTGGGCACTCCCAGGGCGACAGAGGGCACCTGGCCTTTAGCGAGTTCCCTGGAAAATTCCCCCCCCCAGGCCCCTGGTCCACAAGTCCATCCTGCGCACAGTGTCTGTGCGAGGCTGGGAGTGCTTCTGGGGAGTGTTCCCCAGCGGAAATCGCGTGGTCCTTTAGGTGGCAGGGAGGGCTCCTGTGTCCACGGACTGGTGCCCAGGGACCCTGTGGAACTGCTGTGACCTCTAAAGGGTGGGTCAGGTGAGCCGAGGAAGGCGTGTGCTTTGGAGCCTGAGTGCGCATGCGCGGCCCACGTATAGGCCCGAAACGAGCCAGCCGCGGCTCGGAGAAAAGCCATCTCCTGGGGGCCTCCCCATGTTCCTCCACTCCCCAGGGAGGGCCCCTTTACGGATGGAAGAAAAGGGGGATCTTCGCAGTGGTGGGTTCGGGCCAGAGGGGTCTGGGGGTTTGCCTCCACGTACGCCAGGTTCCCGCACACCGGGCCCAGGTGTTTGAGCCCCGTGGAGGCAGACGGCTGCTTATTGCTGGATGCAAGTGTCCTGCGGGGTCAAGGAAGGGCTTGGGCACTCCCGGGCGACACAGGGCACCGGGCCCTTAGAGAGTTCCATGGAAAATCCCCCGCCCAGGGCCCCGGTATCAAAGTCTGTCCTTAGCACACTGTCTGTGCGGGGCTGAGAGTGCTGCTGGGCAGTGTGGCCTAGGGGTAATCGCGCGGTCCTCTGAGTGGCAGGGAGGGCTTCTGTTTCCATGGACAGGTGCGCAGGGACCCTGTGAAACTGCTGTGACCTCTCAAGGTCGGGTAACCTGACCCCTCCAGGGTGGGACAGGTGACTTCCCAAGGGTGGGTCACGAGACCCCAAAAGGGTGGGTCACGTGACACCAAAAGGGTGGGTCACAAAACCCCTCAAGGGTGGGTCACGTGACCCCTCAGGGGTGCGTCACGAGACCCCCCAGGGGTGAGTCACGTGACCCCTCAGGGGTGCGTCACGAGACCCCCCAGGGGTGGGTCACGTGACCCCTCAGGGGTGCGTCACGAGACCCCCCAGGGGTGGGTCACGTGACCCCGCAGGTGTGGGTCACGTGACCCCTCAGGGGTGGGTCACGTGACCCCTCAAGGGTGGGTCACGAGACCCCCCAGGGGTGGGTCACGTGACACCTCAGGGGTGGGTCACGAGACCCCCCGGGCGTGGGTCACTTGACCCCTCATGGGTGGGTCAGGAGACACCACAAGGGTGGGCCCCGTGACCCGAGGGAGGCCTGTTGTGGGGAGCCTGAGTGCGCACGCGCGGCCCACGTATGGGCCCGAAAGGAGCCAGCCGCGGCTCGGAGAAAAGCCATCTCCTGGGGGCCTCCCCGTGTTCCTCCACTCCTCAAGGAGGACCCCTTTACGGATGGAAGAAAAGTGGGATCTTCGCAGTGGTGGGTTCGGGCCAGAGGGGTCTGCGGGTTTGCCTGCACGAACGCCAGGTGCTCGCACAACGGCCCCAGGTGTTTGAGCCCCGTGGAGGCAGAGGGCTGCTTATTGCTGGATGATAGTGTCCTGCAGGGTTAAGGGATGGCGTGGGCACTCCCAGGGCGACAGAGGGCACCTGGCCTTTAGCGAGTTCCCTGGAAAATTCCCCCCCCCAGGCCCCTGGTCCACAAGTCTATCCTGCGCACAGTGTCTGTGCGAGGCTGGGAGTGCTTCTGGGGAGTGTTCCCCAGCGGAAATCGCGTGGTCCTTTAGGTGGCAGGGAGGGCTCCTGTGTCCACGGACTGGTGCCCAGGGACCCTGTGGAACTGCTGTGACCTCTAAAGGGTGGGTCAGGTGAGCCGAGGAAGGCGTGTGCTTTGGAGCCTGAGTGCGCATGCGCGGCCCACGTATAGGCCCGAAACGAGCCAGCCGCGGCTCGGAGAAAAGCCATCTCCTGGGGGCCTCCCCATGTTCCTCCACTCCCCAGGGAGGGCCCCTTTACGGATGGAAGAAAAGGGGGATCTTCGCAGTGGTGGGTTCGGGCCAGAGGGGTCTGGGGGTTTGCCTCCACGTACGCCAGGTTCCCGCACACCGGGCCCAGGTGTTTGAGCCCCGTGGAGGCAGACGGCTGCTTATTGCTGGATGCAAGTGTCCTGCGGGGTCAAGGAAGGGCTTGGGCACTCCCGGGCGACACAGGGCACCGGGCCCTTAGAGAGTTCCATGGAAAATCCCCCGCCCAGGGCCCCGGTATCAAAGTCTGTCCTTAGCACACTGTCTGTGCGGGGCTGAGAGTGCTGCTGGGCAGTGTGGCCTAGGGGTAATCGCGCGGTCCTCTGAGTGGCAGGGAGGGCTTCTGTTTCCATGGACAGGTGCGCAGGGACCCTGTGAAACTGCTGTGACCTCTCAAGGTCGGGTAACCTGACCCCTCCAGGGTGGGACAGGTGACTTCCCAAGGGTGGGTCACGAGACCCCAAAAGGGTGGGTCACGTGACACCAAAAGGGTGGGTCACAAAACCCCTCAAGGGTGGGTCACGTGACCCCTCAGGGGTGCGTCACGAGACCCCCCAGGGGTGGGTCACGTGACCCCTCAGGGGTGCGTCACGAGACCCCCCAGGGGTGGGTCACGTGACCCCGCAGGTGTGGGTCACGTGACCCCTCAGGGGTGGGTCACGTGACCCCTCAAGGGTGGGTCACGAGACCCCCCAGGGGTGGGTCACGTGACACCTCAGGGGTGGGTCACGAGACCCCCCGGGCGTGGGTCACTTGACCCCTCATGGGTGGGTCAGGAGACACCACAAGGGTGGGCCCCGTGACCCGAGGGAGGCCTGTTGTGGGGAGCCTGAGTGCGCACGCGCGGCCCACGTATGGGCCCGAAAGGAGCCAGCCGCGGCTCGGAGAAAAGCCATCTCCTGGGGGCCTCCCCGTGTTCCTCCACTCCCCAGGGAGGGCCCCTTTACGGATGGAAGAAAAGGGGGATCTTCGCAGTGGTGGGTTCGGGCCAGAGGGGTCTGGGGGTTTGCCTCCACGTACGCCAGGTTCCCGCACACCGGGCCCAGGTGTTTGAGCCCCGTGGAGGCAGACGGCTGCTTATTGCTGGAGGCAAGTGTCCTGCGGGGTCAAGGAAGGGCATGGGCACTCCCGGGCGACACAGGGCACCGGGCCCTTAGAGAGTTCCATGGAAAATCCCCCGCCCAGGGCCCCGGTATCCAAGTCTGTCCTTAGCACACTGTCTGTGCGGGGCTGAGAGTCCTGCTGGGCAGTGTGGCCTAGGGGAAATCGCACGGTCCTCTGAGTGGCAGGGAGGGCTTCTGTTTCCATGGACAGGTGCGCAGGGACCCTGTGAAACTGCTGTGACCTCTCAAGGGCGGGTCACCTGACCCCTCCAGGGTGGGACAGGTGACCTCCCAAGGCTGGGTCACGAGACCCCAAAAGGGTGGGTCACGTGACCCCAAAAGGGTGGGTCACGAAACCCCTCAAGGGTGGGTCACGTGACCCCTCAGGGGTGGGTCACGAGACCCCCCAGGGGTGGGTCACGTGACCCCTCAGGGGTGCGTCACGAGACCCCCCAGGGTTGGGTCACGTGACCCCGCAGGTGTGGGTCACGTGACCCCTCAGGGGTGGGTCACGTGACCCCTCAGGGGTGCGTCACGAGACCCCCCAGGGTTGGGTCACGTGACCCCTCAAGTGTGGGTCACGAGACCCCCCAGGGGTGGGTCACGTGACCCCTCAGGGGTGCGTCACGAGACCCCCCGGGGGTGGGTCACGTGACCCCTCAAGGGTGGGTCAGGAGACACCTCAAGGGTGGGCCCCGTGACCCGAGGGAGGCCTGTTGTGGGGAGCCTGATTGCGCACGCGCGGCCCACGTATAGGCCCGAAAGGAGCCAGGCGCGGCTCGGAGAAAAGCCATCTCCTGGGGGCTTCCCCGTGTTCCTCCACTCCTCAAGGAGGACCCCTTTACTGATGGAAGAAAAGTGGGATCTTCGCAGTGGTGGGTTCGGGCCAGAGGGGTCTGCGGGTTTGCCTGCACGAACGCCAGGTGCTCGCACAACGGGCCCAGGTTTTTGAGCCCCGTGGAGGCAGAGGGCTGCTTATTGCTGGATGATAGTGTCCTGCAGGGTTAAGGGATGGCGTGGGCACTCCCAGGGCGACAGAGGGCACCTGGCCTTTAGCGAGTTCCCTGGAAAATTCCCCCCCCCAGGCCCCTGGTCCACAAGTCTATCCTGCGCACAGTGTCTGTGCGAGGCTGGGAGTGCTTCTGGGGAGTGTTCCCCAGCGGAAATCGCGTGGTCCTTTAGGTGGCAGGGAGGGCTCCTGTGTCCACGGACTGGTGCCCAGGGACCCTGTGGAACTGCTGTGACCTCTAAAGGGTGGGTCAGGTGAGCCGAGGAAGGCGTGTGCTTTGGAGCCTGAGTGCGCATGCGCGGCCCACGTATAGGCCCGAAACGAGCCAGCCGCGGCTCGGAGAAAAGCCATCTCCTGGGGGCCTCCCCATGTTCCCCCACTCCCCAGGGAGGGCCCCTTTACGGATGGAAGAAAAGGGGGATCTTCGCAGTGGTGGGTTCGGGCCAGAGGTGTCTGGGGGTTTGCCTCCACGTACGCCAGGTTCCCGCACACCGGGCCCAGGTGTTTGAGCCCCGTGGAGGCAGACGGCTGCTTATTGCTGGAGGCAAGTGTCCTGCGGGGTCAAGGAAGGGCATGGGCACTCCCGGGCGACACAGGGCACCGGGCCCTTAGAGAGTTCCATGGAAAATCCCCCGCCCAGGGCCCCGGTATCCAAGTCTGTCCTTAGCACACTGTCTGTGCGGGGCTGAGAGTCCTGCTGGGCAGTGTGGCCTAGGGGAAATCGCACGGTCCTCTGAGTGGCAGGGAGGGCTTCTGTTTCCATGGACAGGTGCGCAGGGACCCTGTGAAACTGCTGTGACCTCTCAAGGGCGGGTCACCTGACCCCTCCAGGGTGGGACAGGTGACCTCCCAAGGCTGGGTCACGAGACCCCAAAAGGGTGGGTCACGTGACCCCAAAAGGGTGCGTCACGAGACCCCCCAGGGTTGGGTCACGTGACCCCGCAGGTGTGGGTCACGTGACCCCTCAGGGGTGGGTCACGTGACCCCTCAGGGGTGCGTCACGAGACCCCCCAGGGTTGGGTCACGTGACCCCTCAAGTGTGGGTCACGAGACCCCCCAGGGGTGGGTCACGTGACCCCTCAGGGGTGCGTCACGAGACCCCCCGGGGGTGGGTCACGTGACCCCTCAAGGGTGGGTCAGGAGACACCTCAAGGGTGGGCCCCGTGACCCGAGGGAGGCCTGTTGTGGGGAGCCTGATTGCGCACGCGCGGCCCACGTATAGGCCCGAAAGGAGCCAGGCGCGGCTCGGAGAAAAGCCATCTCCTGGGGGCTTCCCCGTGTTCCTCCACTCCTCAAGGAGGACCCCTTTACTGATGGAAGAAAAGTGGGATCTTCGCAGTGGTGGGTTCGGGCCAGAGGGGTCCGCGGGTTTGCCTGCACGAACGCCAGGTGCTCGCACAACGGGCCCAGGTTTTTGAGCCCCGTGGAGGCAGAGGGCTGCTTATTGCTGGATGATAGTGTCCTGCAGGGTTAAGGGATGGCGTGGGCACTCCCAGGGCGACAGAGGGCACCTGGCCTTTAGCGAGTTCCCTGGAAAATTCCCCCCCCCAGGCCCCTGGTCCACAAGTCCATCCTGCGCACAGTGTCTGTGCGAGGCTGGGAGTGCTTCTGGGGAGTGTTCCCCAGCGGAAATCGCGTGGTCCTTTAGGTGGCAGGGAGGGCTCCTGTGTCCACGGACTGGTGCCCAGGGACTCTGTGGAACTGCTGTGACCTCTAAAGGGTGGGTCAGGTGAGCCGAGGAAGGCGTGTGCTTTGGAGCCTGAGTGCGCATGCGCGGCCCACGTATAGGCCCGAAACGAGCCAGCCGCGGCTCGGAGAAAAGCCATCTCCTGGGGGCCTCCCCATGTTCCTCCACTCCCCAGGGAGGGCCCCTTTACGGATGGAAGAAAAGGGGGATCTTCGCAGTGGTGGGTTCGGGCCAGAGGGGTCTGGGGGTTTGCCTCCACGTACGCCAGGTTCCCGCACACCGGGCCCAGGTGTTTGAGCCCCGTGGAGGCAGACGGCTGCTTATTGCTGGATGCAAGTGTCCTGCGGGGTCAAGGAAGGGCTTGGGCACTCCCGGGCGACACAGGGCACCGGGCCCTTAGAGAGTTCCATGGAAAATCCCCCGCCCAGGGCCCCGGTATCCAAGTCTGTCCTTAGCACACTGTCTGTGCGGGGCTGAGAGTGCTGCTGGGCAGTGTGGCCTAGGGGTAATCGCGCGGTCCTCTGAGTGGCAGGGAGGGCTTCTGTTTCCATGGACAGGTGCGCAGGGACCCTGTGAAACTGCTGTGACCTCTCAAGGTCGGGTAACCTGACCCCTCCAGGGTGGGACAGGTGACTTCCCAAGAGTGGGTCACGAGACCCCAAAAGGGTGGGTCACGTGACACCAAAAGGGTGGGTCACGAAACCCCTCAAGGGTGGGTCACGTGACCCCTCAGGGGTGCGTCACGAGACCCCCCAGGGGTGGGTCACGTGACCCCTCAGGGGTGCGTCACGAGACCCCCCAGGGGTGGGTCACGTGACCCCGCAGGTGTGGGTCACGTGACCCCTCAGGGGTGGGTCACGTGACCCCTCAAGGGTGGGTCACGAGACCCCCCAGGGGTGGGTCACGTGACACCTCAGGGGTGGGTCACGAGACCCCCCGGGCGTGGGTCACTTGACCCCTCATGGGTGGGTCAGGAGACACCACAAGGGTGGGCCCCGTGACCCGAGGGAGGCCTGTTGTGGGGAGCCTGAGTGCGCACGCGCGGCCCACGTATGGGCCCGAAAGGAGCCAGCCGCGGCTCGGAGAAAAGCCATCTCCTGGGGGCCTCCCCGTGTTCCTCCACTCCCCAGGGAGGGCCCCTTTACGGATGGAAGAAAAGGGGGATCTTCGCAGTGGTGGGTTCGGGCCAGAGGGGTCTGGGGGTTTGCCTCCACGTACGCCAGGTTCCCGCACACCGGGCCCAGGTGTTTGAGCCCCGTGGAGGCAGACGGCTGCTTATTGCTGGAGGCAAGTGTCCTGCGGGGTCAAGGAAGGGCATGGGCACTCCCGGGCGACACAGGGCACCGGCCCTTAGAGAGTTCCATGGAAAATCCCCCGCCCAGGGCCCCGGTATCCAAGTCTGTCCTTAGCACACTGTCTGTGCGGGGCTGAGAGTCCTGCTGGGCAGTGTGGCCTAGGGGAAATCGCACGGTCCTCTGAGTGGCAGGGAGGGCTTCTGTTTCCATGGACAGGTGCGCAGGGACCCTGTGAAACTGCTGTGACCTCTCAAGGGCGGGTCACCTGACCCCTCCAGGGTGGGACAGGTGACCTCCCAAGGCTGGGTCACGAGACCCCAAAAGGGTGGGTCACGTGACCCCAAAAGGGTGGGTCACGAAACCCCTCAAGGGTGGGTCACGTGACCCCTCAGGGGTGGGTCACGAGACCCCCCAGGGGTGGGTCACGTGACCCCTCAGGGGTGCGTCACGAGACCCCCCAGGGTTGGGTCACGTGACCCCGCAGGTGTGGGTCACGTGACCCCTCAGGGGTGGGTCACGTGACCCCTCAGGGGTGCGTCACGAGACCCCCCAGGGTTGGGTCACGTGACCCCTCAAGTGTGGGTCACGAGACCCCCCAGGGGTGGGTCACGTGACCCCTCAGGGGTGCGTCACGAGACCCCCCGGGGGTGGGTCACGTGACCCCTCAAGGGTGGGTCAGGAGACACCTCAAGGGTGGGCCCCGTGACCCGAGGGAGGCCTGTTGTGGGGAGCCTGATTGCGCACGCGCGGCCCACGTATAGGCCCGAAAGGAGCCAGGCGCGGCTCGGAGAAAAGCCATCTCCTGGGGGCTTCCCCGTGTTCCTCCACTCCTCAAGGAGGACCCCTTTACTGATGGAAGAAAAGTGGGATCTTCGCAGTGGTGGGTTCGGGCCAGAGGGGTCTGCGGGTTTGCCTGCACGAACGCCAGGTGCTCGCACAACGGGCCCAGGTTTTTGAGCCCCGTGGAGGCAGAGGGCTGCTTATTGCTGGATGATAGTGTCCTGCAGGGTTAAGGGATGGCGTGGGCACTCCCAGGGCGACAGAGGGCACCTGGCCTTTAGCGAGTTCCCTGGAAAATTCCCCCCCCCAGGCCCCTGGTCCACAAGTCTATCCTGCGCACAGTGTCTGTGCGAGGCTGGGAGTGCTTCTGGGGAGTGTTCCCCAGCGGAAATCGCGTGGTCCTTTAGGTGGCAGGGAGGGCTCCTGTGTCCACGGACTGGTGCCCAGGGACTCTGTGGAACTGCTGTGACCTCTAAAGGGTGGGTCAGGTGAGCCGAGGAAGGCGTGTGCTTTGGAGCCTGAGTGCGCATGCGCGGCCCACGTATAGGCCCGAAACGAGCCAGCCGCGGCTCGGAGAAAAGCCATCTCCTGGGGGCCTCCCCATGTTCCTCCACTCCCCAGGGAGGGCCCCTTTACGGATGGAAGAAAAGGGGGATCTTCGCAGTGGTGGGTTCGGGCCAGAGGGGTCTGGGGGTTTGCCTCCACGTACGCCAGGTTCCCGCACACCGGGCCCAGGTGTTTGAGCCCCGTGGAGGCAGACGGCTGCTTATTGCTGGATGCAAGTGTCCTGCGGGGTCAAGGAAGGGCTTGGGCACTCCCGGGCGACACAGGGCACCGGGCCCTTAGAGAGTTCCATGGAAAATCCCCCGCCCAGGGCCCCGGTATCCAAGTCTGTCCTTAGCACACTGTCTGTGCGGGGCTGAGAGTGCTGCTGGGCAGTGTGGCCTAGGGGTAATCGCGCGGTCCTCTGAGTGGCAGGGAGGGCTTCTGTTTCCATGGACAGGTGCGCAGGGACCCTGTGAAACTGCTGTGACCTCTCAAGGTCGGGTAACCTGACCCCTCCAGGGTGGGACAGGTGACTTCCCAAGAGTGGGTCACGAGACCCCAAAAGGGTGGGTCACGTGACACCAAAAGGGTGGGTCACGAAACCCCTCAAGGGTGGGTCACGTGACCCCTCAGGGGTGCGTCACGAGACCCCCCAGGGGTGGGTCACGTGACCCCTCAGGGGTGCGTCACGAGACCCCCCAGGGGTGGGTCACGTGACCCCGCAGGTGTGGGTCACGTGACCCCTCAGGGGTGGGTCACGTGACCCCTCAAGGGTGGGTCACGAGACCCCCCAGGGGTGGGTCACGTGACACCTCAGGGGTGGGTCACGAGACCCCCCGGGCGTGGGTCACTTGACCCCTCATGGGTGGGTCAGGAGACACCACAAGGGTGGGCCCCGTGACCCGAGGGAGGCCTGTTGTGGGGAGCCTGAGTGCGCACGCGCGGCCCACGTATGGGCCCGAAAGGAGCCAGCCGCGGCTCGGAGAAAAGCCATCTCCTGGGGGCCTCCCCGTGTTCCTCCACTCCCCAGGGAGGGCCCCTTTACGGATGGAAGAAAAGGGGGATCTTCGCAGTGGTGGGTTCGGGCCAGAGGGGTCTGGGGGTTTGCCTCCACGTACGCCAGGTTCCCGCACACCGGGCCCAGGTGTTTGAGCCCCGTGGAGGCAGACGGCTGCTTATTGCTGGAGGCAAGTGTCCTGCGGGGTCAAGGAAGGGCATGGGCACTCCCGGGCGACACAGGGCACCGGGCCCTTAGAGAGTTCCATGGAAAATCCCCCGCCCAGGGCCCCGGTATCCATGTCTGTCCTTAGCACACTGTCTGTGCGGGGCTGAGAGTCCTGCTGGGCAGTGTGGCCTAGGGGAAATCGCACGGTCCTCTGAGTGGCAGGGAGGGCTTCTGTTTCCATGGACAGGTGCGCAGGGACCCTGTGAAACTGCTGTGACCTCTCAAGGGCGGGTCACCTGACCCCTCCAGGGTGGGACAGGTGACCTCCCAAGGCTGGGTCACGAGACCCCAAAAGGGTGGGTCACGTGACCCCAAAAGGGTGGGTCACGAAACCCCTCAAGGGTGGGTCACGTGACCCCTCAGGGGTGGGTCACGAGACCCCCCAGGGGTGGGTCACGTGACCCCTCAGGGGTGCGTCACGAGACCCCCCAGGGTTGGGTCACGTGACCCCGCAGGTGTGGGTCACGTGACCCCTCAGGGGTGGGTCACGTGACCCCTCAGGGGTGCGTCACGAGACCCCCCGGGGGTGGGTCACGTGACCCCTCAAGGGTGGGTCAGGAGACACCTCAAGGGTGGGCCCCGTGACCCGAGGGAGGCCTGTTGTGGGGAGCCTGATTGCGCACGCGCGGCCCACGTATAGGCCCGAAAGGAGCCAGGCGCGGCTCGGAGAAAAGCCATCTCCTGGGGGCTTCCCCGTGTTCCTCCACTCCTCAAGGAGGACCCCTTTACTGATGGAAGAAAAGTGGGATCTTCGCAGTGGTGGGTTCGGGCCAGAGGGGTCTGCGGGTTTGCCTGCACGAACGCCAGGTGCTCGCACAACGGGCCCAGGTTTTTGAGCCCCGTGGAGGCAGAGGGCTGCTTATTGCTGGATGATAGTGTCCTGCAGGGTTAAGGGATGGCGTGGGCACTCCCAGGGCGACAGAG
Source organism: Desmodus rotundus (assembly GCF_022682495.2). Taxonomy (NCBI): domain Eukaryota; kingdom Metazoa; phylum Chordata; class Mammalia; order Chiroptera; family Phyllostomidae; genus Desmodus; species Desmodus rotundus. The sequence continues at coordinate 106,008 of NW_026527643.1, read as the reverse complement.
GGCACCTGGCCTTTAGCGAGTTCCCTGGAAAATTCCCCCCCCCAGGCCCCTGGTCCACAAGTCTATCCTGCGCACAGTGTCTGTGCGAGGCTGGGAGTGCTTCTGGGGAGTGTTCCCCAGCGGAAATCGCGTGGTCCTTTAGGTGGCAGGGAGGGCTCCTGTGTCCACGGACTGGTGCCCAGGGACTCTGTGGAACTGCTGTGACCTCTAAAGGGTGGGTCAGGTGAGCCGAGGAAGGCGTGTGCTTTGGAGCCTGAGTGCGCATGCGCGGCCCACGTATAGGCCCGAAACGAGCCAGCCGCGGCTCGGAGAAAAGCCATCTCCTGGGGGCCTCCCCATGTTCCTCCACTCCCCAGGGAGGGCCCCTTTACGGATGGAAGAAAAGGGGGATCTTCGCAGTGGTGGGTTCGGGCCAGAGGGGTCTGGGGGTTTGCCTCCACGTACGCCAGGTTCCCGCACACCGGGCCCAGGTGTTTGAGCCCCGTGGAGGCAGACGGCTGCTTATTGCTGGATGCAAGTGTCCTGCGGGGTCAAGGAAGGGCTTGGGCACTCCCGGGCGACACAGGGCACCGGGCCCTTAGAGAGTTCCATGGAAAATCCCCCGCCCAGGGCCCCGGTATCCAAGTCTGTCCTTAGCACACTGTCTGTGCGGGGCTGAGAGTGCTGCTGGGCAGTGTGGCCTAGGGGTAATCGCGCGGTCCTCTGAGTGGCAGGGAGGGCTTCTGTTTCCATGGACAGGTGCGCAGGGACCCTGTGAAACTGCTGTGACCTCTCAAGGTCGGGTAACCTGACCCCTCCAGGGTGGGACAGGTGACTTCCCAAGAGTGGGTCACGAGACCCCAAAAGGGTGGGTCACGTGACACCAAAAGGGTGGGTCACGAAACCCCTCAAGGGTGGGTCACGTGACCCCTCAGGGGTGCGTCACGAGACCCCCCAGGGGTGGGTCACGTGACCCCTCAGGGGTGCGTCACGAGACCCCCCAGGGGTGGGTCACGTGACCCCGCAGGTGTGGGTCACGTGACCCCTCAGGGGTGGGTCACGTGACCCCTCAAGGGTGGGTCACGAGACCCCCCAGGGGTGGGTCACGTGACACCTCAGGGGTGGGTCACGAGACCCCCCGGGCGTGGGTCACTTGACCCCTCATGGGTGGGTCAGGAGACACCACAAGGGTGGGCCCCGTGACCCGAGGGAGGCCTGTTGTGGGGAGCCTGAGTGCGCACGCGCGGCCCACGTATGGGCCCGAAAGGAGCCAGCCGCGGCTCGGAGAAAAGCCATCTCCTGGGGGCCTCCCCGTGTTCCTCCACTCCCCAGGGAGGGCCCCTTTACGGATGGAAGAAAAGGGGGATCTTCGCAGTGGTGGGTTCGGGCCAGAGGGGTCTGGGGGTTTGCCTCCACGTACGCCAGGTTCCCGCACACCGGGCCCAGGTGTTTGAGCCCCGTGGAGGCAGACGGCTGCTTATTGCTGGAGGCAAGTGTCCTGCGGGGTCAAGGAAGGGCATGGGCACTCCCGGGCGACACAGGGCACCGGGCCCTTAGAGAGTTCCATGGAAAATCCCCCGCCCAGGGCCCCGGTATCCAAGTCTGTCCTTAGCACACTGTCTGTGCGGGGCTGAGAGTCCTGCTGGGCAGTGTGGCCTAGGGGAAATCGCACGGTCCTCTGAGTGGCAGGGAGGGCTTCTGTTTCCATGGACAGGTGCGCAGGGACCCTGTGAAACTGCTGTGACCTCTCAAGGGCGGGTCACCTGACCCCTCCAGGGTGGGACAGGTGACCTCCCAAGGCTGGGTCACGAGACCCCAAAAGGGTGGGTCACGTGACCCCAAAAGGGTGGGTCACGAAACCCCTCAAGGGTGGGTCACGTGACCCCTCAGGGGTGGGTCACGAGACCCCCCAGGGGTGGGTCACGTGACCCCTCAGGGGTGCGTCACGAGACCCCCCAGGGTTGGGTCACGTGACCCCGCAGGTGTGGGTCACGTGACCCCTCAGGGGTGGGTCACGTGACCCCTCAGGGGTGCGTCACGAGACCCCCCAGGGTTGGGTCACGTGACCCCTCAAGTGTGGGTCACGAGACCCCCCAGGGGTGGGTCACGTGACCCCTCAGGGGTGCGTCACGAGACCCCCCGGGGGTGGGTCACGTGACCCCTCAAGGGTGGGTCAGGAGACACCTCAAGGGTGGGCCCCGTGACCCGAGGGAGGCCTGTTGTGGGGAGCCTGATTGCGCACGCGCGGCCCACGTATAGGCCCGAAAGGAGCCAGGCGCGGCTCGGAGAAAAGCCATCTCCTGGGGGCTTCCCCGTGTTCCTCCACTCCTCAAGGAGGACCCCTTTACTGATGGAAGAAAAGTGGGATCTTCGCAGTGGTGGGTTCGGGCCAGAGGGGTCTGCGGGTTTGCCTGCACGAACGCCAGGTGCTCGCACAACGGGCCCAGGTTTTTGAGCCCCGTGGAGGCAGAGGGCTGCTTATTGCTGGATGATAGTGTCCTGCAGGGTTAAGGGATGGCGTGGGCACTCCCAGGGCGACAGAGGGCACCTGGCCTTTAGCGAGTTCCCTGGAAAATTCCCCCCCCCAGGCCCCTGGTCCACAAGTCTATCCTGCGCACAGTGTCTGTGCGAGGCTGGGAGTACTTCTGGGGAGTGTTCCCCAGCGGAAATCGCGTGGTCCTTTAGGTGGCAGGGAGGGCTCCTGTGTCCACGGACTGGTGCCCAGGGACTCTGTGGAACTGCTGTGACCTCTAAAGGGTGGGTCAGGTGAGCCGAGGAAGGCGTGTGCTTTGGAGCCTGAGTGCGCATGCGCGGCCCACGTATAGGCCCGAAACGAGCCAGCCGCGGCTCGGAGAAAAGCCATCTCCTGGGGGCCTCCCCATGTTCCTCCACTCCCCAGGGAGGGCCCCTTTACGGATGGAAGAAAAGGGGGATCTTCGCAGTGGTGGGTTCGGGCCAGAGGGGTCTGGGGGTTTGCCTCCACGTACGCCAGGTTCCCGCACACCGGGCCCAGGTGTTTGAGCCCCGTGGAGGCAGACGGCTGCTTATTGCTGGATGCAAGTGTCCTGCGGGGTCAAGGAAGGGCTTGGGCACTCCCGGGCGACACAGGGCACCGGGCCCTTAGAGAGTTCCATGGAAAATCCCCCGCCCAGGGCCCCGGTATCCAAGTCTGTCCTTAGCACACTGTCTGTGCGGGGCTGAGAGTGCTGCTGGGCAGTGTGGCCTAGGGGTAATCGCGCGGTCCTCTGAGTGGCAGGGAGGGCTTCTGTTTCCATGGACAGGTGCGCAGGGACCCTGTGAAACTGCTGTGACCTCTCAAGGTCGGGTAACCTGACCCCTCCAGGGTGGGACAGGTGACTTCCCAAGAGTGGGTCACGAGACCCCAAAAGGGTGGGTCACGTGACACCAAAAGGGTGGGTCACGAAACCCCTCAAGGGTGGGTCACGTGACCCCTCAGGGGTGCGTCACGAGACCCCCCAGGGGTGGGTCACGTGACCCCTCAGGGGTGCGTCACGAGACCCCCCAGGGGTGGGTCACGTGACCCCGCAGGTGTGGGTCACGTGACCCCTCAGGGGTGGGTCACGTGACCCCTCAAGGGTGGGTCACGAGACCCCCCAGGGGTGGGTCACGTGACACCTCAGGGGTGGGTCACGAGACCCCCCGGGCGTGGGTCACTTGACCCCTCATGGGTGGGTCAGGAGACACCACAAGGGTGGGCCCCGTGACCCGAGGGAGGCCTGTTGTGGGGAGCCTGAGTGCGCACGCGCGGCCCACGTATGGGCCCGAAAGGAGCCAGCCGCGGCTCGGAGAAAAGCCATCTCCTGGGGGCCTCCCCGTGTTCCTCCACTCCCCAGGGAGGGCCCCTTTACGGATGGAAGAAAAGGGGGATCTTCGCAGTGGTGGGTTCGGGCCAGAGGGGTCTGGGGGTTTGCCTCCACGTACGCCAGGTTCCCGCACACCGGGCCCAGGTGTTTGAGCCCCGTGGAGGCAGACGGCTGCTTATTGCTGGAGGCAAGTGTCCTGCGGGGTCAAGGAAGGGCATGGGCACTCCCGGGCGACACAGGGCACCGGGCCCTTAGAGAGTTCCATGGAAAATCCCCCGCCCAGGGCCCCGGTATCCAAGTCTGTCCTTAGCACACTGTCTGTGCGGGGCTGAGAGTCCTGCTGGGCAGTGTGGCCTAGGGGAAATCGCACGGTCCTCTGAGTGGCAGGGAGGGCTTCTGTTTCCATGGACAGGTGCGCAGGGACCCTGTGAAACTGCTGTGACCTCTCAAGGGCGGGTCACCTGACCCCTCCAGGGTGGGACAGGTGACCTCCCAAGGCTGGGTCACGAGACCCCAAAAGGGTGGGTCACGTGACCCCAAAAGGGTGGGTCACGAAACCCCTCAAGGGTGGGTCACGTGACCCCTCAGGGGTGGGTCACGAGACCCCCCAGGGGTGGGTCACGTGACCCCTCAGGGGTGCGTCACGAGACCCCCCAGGGTTGGGTCACGTGACCCCGCAGGTGTGGGTCACGTGACCCCTCAGGGGTGGGTCACGTGACCCCTCAGGGGTGCGTCACGAGACCCCCCGGGGGTGGGTCACGTGACCCCTCAAGGGTGGGTCAGGAGACACCTCAAGGGTGGGCCCCGTGACCCGAGGGAGGCCTGTTGTGGGGAGCCTGATTGCGCACGCGCGGCCCACGTATAGGCCCGAAAGGAGCCATGCGCGGCTCGGAGAAAAGCCATCTCCTGGGGGCTTCCCCGTGTTCCTCCACTCCTCAAGGAGGACCCCTTTACTGATGGAAGAAAAGTGGGATCTTCGCAGTGGTGGGTTCGGGCCAGAGGGGTCTGCGGGTTTGCCTGCACGAACGCCAGGTGCTCGCACAACGGGCCCAGGTTTTTGAGCCCCGTGGAGGCAGAGGGCTGCTTATTGCTGGATGATAGTGTCCTGCAGGGTTAAGGGATGGCGTGGGCACTCCCAGGGCGACAGAGGGCACCTGGCCTTTAGCGAGTTCCCTGGAAAATTCCCCCCCCCAGGCCCCTGGTCCACAAGTCTATCCTGCGCACAGTGTCTGTGCGAGGCTGGGAGTGCTTCTGGGGAGTGTTCCCCAGCGGAAATCGCGTGGTCCTTTAGGTGGCAGGGAGGGCTCCTGTGTCCACGGACTGGTGCCCAGGGACCCTGTGGAACTGCTGTGACCTCTAAAGGGTGGGTCAGGTGAGCCGAGGAAGGCGTGTGCTTTGGAGCCTGAGTGCGCATGCGCGGCCCACGTATAGGCCCGAAACGAGCCAGCCGCGGCTCGGAGAAAAGCCATCTCCTGGGGGCCTCCCCATGTTCCTCCACTCCCCAGGGAGGGCCCCTTTACGGATGGAAGAAAAGGGGGATCTTCGCAGTGGTGGGTTCGGGCCAGAGGTGTCTGGGGGTTTGCCTCCACGTACGCCAGGTTCCCGCACACCGGGCCCAGGTGTTTGAGCCCCGTGGAGGCAGACGGCTGCTTATTGCTGGAGGCAAGTGTCCTGCGGGGTCAAGGAAGGGCATGGGCACTCCCGGGCGACACAGGGCACCGGGCCCTTAGAGAGTTCCATGGAAAATCCCCCGCCCAGGGCCCCGGTATCCAAGTCTGTCCTTAGCACACTGTCTGTGCGGGGCTGAGAGTCCTGCTGGGCAGTGTGGCCTAGGGGAAATCGCACGGTCCTCTGAGTGGCAGGGAGGGCTTCTGTTTCCATGGACAGGTGCGCAGGGACCCTGTGAAACTGCTGTGACCTCTCAAGGGCGGGTCACCTGACCCCTCCAGGGTGGGACAGGTGACCTCCCAAGGCTGGGTCACGAGACCCCAAAAGGGTGGGTCACGTGACCCCAAAAGGGTGGGTCACGAAACCCCTCAAGGGTGGGTCACGTGACCCCTCAGGGGTGGGTCACGAGACCCCCCAGGGGTGGGTCACGTGACCCCTCAGGGGTGCGTCACGAGACCCCCCAGGGTTGGGTCACGTGACCCCGCAGGTGTGGGTCACGTGACCCCTCAGGGGTGGGTCACGTGACCCCTCAGGGGTGCGTCACGAGACCCCCCAGGGTTGGGTCACGTGACCCCTCAAGTGTGGGTCACGAGACCCCCCAGGGGTGGGTCACGTGACCCCTCAGGGGTGCGTCACGAGACCCCCGGGGGTGGGTCACGTGACCCCTCAAGGGTGGGTCAGGAGACACCTCAAGGGTGGGCCCCGTGACCCGAGGGAGGCCTGTTGTGGGGAGCCTGATTGCGCACGCGCGGCCCACGTATAGGCCCGAAAGGAGCCAGGCGCGGCTCGGAGAAAAGCCATCTCCTGGGGGCTTCCCCGTGTTCCTCCACTCCTCAAGGAGGACCCCTTTACTGATGGAAGAAAAGTGGGATCTTCGCAGTGGTGGGTTCGGGCCAGAGGGGTCTGCGGGTTTGCCTGCACGAACGCCAGGTGCTCGCACAACGGGCCCAGGTTTTTGAGCCCCGTGGAGGCAGAGGGCTGCTTATTGCTGGATGATAGTGTCCTGCAGGGTTAAGGGATGGCGTGGGCACTCCCAGGGCGACAGAGGGCACCTGGCCTTTAGCGAGTTCCCTGGAAAATTCCCCCCCCCAGGCCCCTGGTCCACAAGTCTATCCTGCGCACAGTGTCTGTGCGAGGCTGGGAGTGCTTCTGGGGAGTGTTCCCCAGCGGAAATCGCGTGGTCCTTTAGGTGGCAGGGAGGGCTCCTGTGTCCACGGACTGGTGCCCAGGGACTCTGTGGAACTGCTGTGACCTCTAAAGGGTGGGTCAGGTGAGCCGAGGAAGGCGTGTGCTTTGGAGCCTGAGTGCGCATGCGCGGCCCACGTATAGGCCCGAAACGAGCCAGCCGCGGCTCGGAGAAAAGCCATCTCCTGGGGGCCTCCCCATGTTCCTCCACTCCCCAGGGAGGGCCCCTTTACGGATGGAAGAAAAGGGGGATCTTCGCAGTGGTGGGTTCGGGCCAGAGGGGTCTGGGGGTTTGCCTCCACGTACGCCAGGTTCCCGCACACCGGGCCCAGGTGTTTGAGCCCCGTGGAGGCAGACGGCTGCTTATTGCTGGATGCAAGTGTCCTGCGGGGTCAAGGAAGGGCTTGGGCACTCCCGGGCGACACAGGGCACCGGGCCCTTAGAGAGTTCCATGGAAAATCCCCCGCCCAGGGCCCCGGTATCCAAGTCTGTCCTTAGCACACTGTCTGTGCGGGGCTGAGAGTGCTGCTGGGCAGTGTGGCCTAGGGGTAATCGCGCGGTCCTCTGAGTGGCAGGGAGGGCTTCTGTTTCCATGGACAGGTGCGCAGGGACCCTGTGAAACTGCTGTGACCTCTCAAGGTCGGGTAACCTGACCCCTCCAGGGTGGGACAGGTGACTTCCCAAGAGTGGGTCACGAGACCCCAAAAGGGTGGGTCACGTGACACCAAAAGGGTGGGTCACGAAACCCCTCAAGGGTGGGTCACGTGACCCCTCAGGGGTGCGTCACGAGACCCCCCAGGGGTGGGTCACGTGACCCCTCAGGGGTGCGTCACGAGACCCCCCAGGGGTGGGTCACGTGACCCCGCAGGTGTGGGTCACGTGACCCCTCAGGGGTGGGTCACGTGACCCCTCAAGGGTGGGTCACGAGACCCCCCAGGGGTGGGTCACGTGACACCTCAGGGGTGGGTCACGAGACCCCCCGGGCGTGGGTCACTTGACCCCTCATGGGTGGGTCAGGAGACACCACAAGGGTGGGCCCCGTGACCCGAGGGAGGCCTGTTGTGGGGAGCCTGAGTGCGCACGCGCGGCCCACGTATGGGCCCGAAAGGAGCCAGCCGCGGCTCGGAGAAAAGCCATCTCCTGGGGGCCTCCCCGTGTTCCTCCACTCCTCAAGGAGGACCCCTTTACGGATGGAAGAAAAGTGGGATCTTCGCAGTGGTGGGTTCGGGCCAGAGGGGTCTGCGGGTTTGCCTGCACGAACGCCAGGTGCTCGCACAACGGCCCCAGGTGTTTGAGCCCCGTGGAGGCAGAGGGCTGCTTATTGCTGGATGATAGTGTCCTGCAGGGTTAAGGGATGGCGTGGGCACTCCCAGGGCGACAGAGGGCACCTGGCCTTTAGCGAGTTCCCTGGAAAATTCCCCCCCCCAGGCCCCTGGTCCACAAGTCTATCCTGCGCACAGTGTCTGTGCGAGGCTGGGAGTGCTTCTGGGGAGTGTTCCCCAGCGGAAATCGCGTGGTCCTTTAGGTGGCAGGGAGGGCTCCTGTGTCCACGGACTGGTGCCCAGGGACCCTGTGGAACTGCTGTGACCTCTAAAGGGTGGGTCAGGTGAGCCGAGGAAGGCGTGTGCTTTGGAGCCTGAGTGCGCATGCGCGGCCCACGTATAGGCCCGAAACGAGCCAGCCGCGGCTCGGAGAAAAGCCATCTCCTGGGGGCCTCCCCATGTTCCTCCACTCCCCAGGGAGGGCCCCTTTACGGATGGAAGAAAAGGGGGATCTTCGCAGTGGTGGGTTCGGGCCAGAGGGGTCTGGGGGTTTGCCTCCACGTACGCCAGGTTCCCGCACACCGGGCCCAGGTGTTTGAGCCCCGTGGAGGCAGACGGCTGCTTATTGCTGGATGCAAGTGTCCTGCGGGGTCAAGGAAGGGCTTGGGCACTCCCGGGCGACACAGGGCACCGGGCCCTTAGAGAGTTCCATGGAAAATCCCCCGCCCAGGGCCCCGGTATCCAAGTCTGTCCTTAGCACACTGTCTGTGCGGGGCTGAGAGTGCTGCTGGGCAGTGTGGCCTAGGGGTAATCGCGCGGTCCTCTGAGTGGCAGGGAGGGCTTCTGTTTCCATGGACAGGTGCGCAGGGACCCTGTGAAACTGCTGTGACCTCTCAAGGTCGGGTAACCTGACCCCTCCAGGGTGGGACAGGTGACTTCCCAAGGGTGGGTCACGAGACCCCAAAAGGGTGGGTCACGTGACACCAAAAGGGTGGGTCACGAAACCCCTCAAGGGTGGGTCACGTGACCCCTCAGGGGTGCGTCACGAGACCCCCCAGGGGTGGGTCACGTGACCCCTCAGGGGTGCGTCACGAGACCCCCCAGGGGTGGGTCACGTGACCCCGCAGGTGTGGGTCACGTGACCCCTCAGGGGTGGGTCACGTGACCCCTCAAGGGTGGGTCACGAGACCCCCCAGGGGTGGGTCACGTGACACCTCAGGGGTGGGTCACGAGACCCCCCGGGCGTGGGTCACTTGACCCCTCATGGGTGGGTCAGGAGACACCACAAGGGTGGGCCCCGTGACCCGAGGGAGGCCTGTTGTGGGGAGCCTGAGTGCGCACGCGCGGCCCACGTATGGGCCCGAAAGGAGCCAGCCGCGGCTCGGAGAAAAGCCATCTCCTGGGGGCCTCCCCGTGTTCCTCCACTCCTCAAGGAGGACCCCTTTACGGATGGAAGAAAAGTGGGATCTTCGCAGTGGTGGGTTCGGGCCAGAGGGGTCTGCGGGTTTGCCTGCACGAACGCCAGGTGCTCGCACAACGGCCCCAGGTGTTTGAGCCCCGTGGAGGCAGAGGGCTGCTTATTGCTGGATGATAGTGTCCTGCAGGGTTAAGGGATGGCGTGGGCACTCCCAGGGCGACAGAGGGCACCTGGCCTTTAGAGAGTTCCCTGGAAAATTCCCCCCCCCAGGCCCCTGGTCCACAAGTCTATCCTGCGCACAGTGTCTGTGCGAGGCTGGGAGTGCTTCTGGGGAGTGTTCCCCAGCGGAAATCGCGTGGTCCTTTAGGTGACAGGGAGGGCTCCTGTGTCCTCGGACAGGTGCCCAGGGACCCTGTGGAACTGCTGTGACCTCTAAAGGATGGGTCAGGTGAGCCGAGGAAGGCGTGTGCTTGGGAGCCTGAGTGCGCATGCGCGGCCCACGTATAGGCCCGAAACGAGCCAGCCGCAGCTCGGAGAAAAGCCATCTCCTGGGGGCCTCCCCATGTCCCTCCACTCCCCAGGGAGGGCCCCTTTACGGATGGAAGAAAAGGGGGATCTTCCCAGTGGTGGGTTCGGGCCAGAGGGGTCTGGTGTTTGCCTCCACGTACGCCAGGTTCCCGCACACCGGGCCCAGGTGTTTGAGCCCCGTGGAGGCAGACGGCTGCTTATTGCTGGATGCAAGTGTCCTGCGGGGTCAAGGAAGGGCTTGGGCACTCCCGGGCGACACAGGGCACCGGGCCCTTAGAGAGTTCCATGGAAAATCCCCCGCCCAGGGCCCCGGTATCAAAGTCTGTCCTTAGCACACTGTCTGTGCGGGGCTGAGAGTGCTGCTGGGCAGTGTGGCCTAGGGGTAATCGCGCGGTCCTCTGAGTGGCAGGGAGGGCTTCTGTTTCCATGGACAGGTGCGCAGGGACCCTGTGAAACTGCTGTGACCTCTCAAGGTCGGGTAACCTGACCCCTCCAGGGTGGGACAGGTGACTTCCCAAGGGTGGGTCACGAGACCCCAAAAGGGTGGGTCACGTGACACCAAAAGGGTGGGTCACGAAACCCCTCAAGGGTGGGTCACGTGACCCCTCAGGGGTGCGTCACGAGACCCCCCAGGGGTGGGTCACGTGACCCCTCAGGGGTGCGTCACGAGACCCCCCAGGGGTGGGTCACGTGACCCCGCAGGTGTGGGTCACGTGACCCCTCAGGGGTGGGTCACGTGACCCCTCAAGGGTGGGTCACGAGACCCCCCAGGGGTGGGTCACGTGACACCTCAGGGGTGGGTCACGAGACCCCCCGGGCGTGGGTCACTTGACCCCTCATGGGTGGGTCAGGAGACACCACAAGGGTGGGCCCCGTGACCCGAGGGAGGCCTGTTGTGGGGAGCCTGAGTGCGCACGCGCGGCCCACGTATGGGCCCGAAAGGAGCCAGCCGCGGCTCGGAGAAAAGCCATCTCCTGGGGGCCTCCCCGTGTTCCTCCACTCCTCAAGGAGGACCCCTTTACGGATGGAAGAAAAGTGGGATCTTCGCAGTGGTGGGTTCGGGCCAGAGGGGTCTGCGGGTTTGCCTGCACGAACGCCAGGTGCTCGCACAACGGCCCCAGGTGTTTGAGCCCCGTGGAGGCAGAGGGCTGCTTATTGCTGGATGATAGTGTCCTGCAGGGTTAAGGGATGGCGTGGGCACTCCCAGGGCGACAGAGGGCACCTGGCCTTTAGCGAGTTCCCTGGAAAATTCCCCCCCCCAGGCCCCTGGTCCACAAGTCTATCCTGCGCACAGTGTCTGTGCGAGGCTGGGAGTGCTTCTGGGGAGTGTTCCCCAGCGGAAATCGCGTGGTCCTTTAGGTGGCAGGGAGGGCTCCTGTGTCCACGGACTGGTGCCCAGGGACCCTGTGGAACTGCTGTGACCTCTAAAGGGTGGGTCAGGTGAGCCGAGGAAGGCGTGTGCTTTGGAGCCTGAGTGCGCATGCGCGGCCCACGTATAGGCCCGAAACGAGCCAGCCGCGGCTCGGAGAAAAGCCATCTCCTGGGGGCCTCCCCATGTCCCTCCACTCCCCAGGGAGGGCCCCTTTACGGATGGAAGAAAAGGGGGATCTTCGCAGTGGTGGGTTCGGGCCAGAGGGGTCTGGGGGTTTGCCTCCACGTACGCCAGGTTCCCGCACACCGGGCCCAGGTGTTTGAGCCCCGTGGAGGCAGACGGCTGCTTATTGCTGGATGCAAGTGTCCTGCGGGGTCAAGGAAGGGCTTGGGCACTCCCGGGCGACACAGGGCACCGGGCCCTTAGAGAGTTCCATGGAAAATCCCCCGCCCAGGGCCCCGGTATCCAAGTCTGTCCTTAGCACACTGTCTGTGCGGGGCTGAGAGTGCTGCTGGGCAGTGTGGCCTAGGGGTAATCGCGCGGTCCTCTGAGTGGCAGGGAGGGCTTCTGTTTCCATGGACAGGTGCGCAGGGACCCTGTGAAACTGCTGTGACCTCTCAAGGTCGGGTAACCTGACCCCTCCAGGGTGGGACAGGTGACTTCCCAAGGGTGGGTCACGAGACCCCAAAAGGGTGGGTCACGTGACACCAAAAGGGTGGGTCACGAAACCCCTCAAGGGTGGGTCACGTGACCCCTCAGGGGTGCGTCACGAGACCCCCCAGGGGTGGGTCACGTGACCCCTCAGGGGTGCGTCACGAGACCCCCCAGGGGTGGGTCACGTGACCCCGCAGGTGTGGGTCACGTGACCCCTCAGGGGTGGGTCACGTGACCCCTCAAGGGTGGGTCACGAGACCCCCCAGGGGTGGGTCACGTGACACCTCAGGGGTGGGTCACGAGACCCCCCGGGCGTGGGTCACTTGACCCCTCATGGGTGGGTCAGGAGACACCACAAGGGTGGGCCCCGTGACCCGAGGGAGGCCTGTTGTGGGGAGCCTGAGTGCGCACGCGCGGCCCACGTATAGGCCCGAAACGAGCCAGCCGCGGCTCGGAGAAAAGCCATCTCCTGGGGGCCTCCCCATGTTCCTCCACTCCCCAGGGAGGGCCCCTTTACGGATGGAAGAAAAGGGGGATCTTCGCAGTGGTGGGTTCGGGCCAGAGGTGTCTGGGGGTTTGCCTCCACGTACGCCAGGTTCCCGCACACCGGGCCCAGGTGTTTGAGCCCCGTGGAGGCAGACGGCTGCTTATTGCTGGAGGCAAGTGTCCTGCGGGGTCAAGGAAGGGCATGGGCACTCCCGGGCGACACAGGGCACCGGGCCCTTAGAGAGTTCCATGGAAAATCCCCCGCCCAGGGCCCCGGTATCCAAGTCTGTCCTTAGCACACTGTCTGTGCGGGGCTGAGAGTCCTGCTGGGCAGTGTGGCCTAGGGGAAATCGCACGGTCCTCTGAGTGGCAGGGAGGGCTTCTGTTTCCATGGACAGGTGCGCAGGGACCCTGTGAAACTGCTGTGACCTCTCAAGGGCGGGTCACCTGACCCCTCCAGGGTGGGACAGGTGACCTCCCAAGGCTGGGTCACGAGACCCCAAAAGGGTGGGTCACGTGACCCCAAAAGGGTGGGTCACGAAACCCCTCAAGGGTGGGTCACGTGACCCCTCAGGGGTGGGTCACGAGACCCCCCAGGGGTGGGTCACGTGACCCCTCAGGGGTGCGTCACGAGACCCCCCAGGGTTGGGTCACGTGACCCCGCAGGTGTGGGTCACGTGACCCCTCAGGGGTGGGTCACGTGACCCCTCAGGGGTGCGTCACGAGACCCCCCAGGGTTGGGTCACGTGACCCCTCAAGTGTGGGTCACGAGACCCCCCAGGGGTGGGTCACGTGACCCCTCAGGGGTGCGTCACGAGACCCCCGGGGGTGGGTCACGTGACCCCTCAAGGGTGGGTCAGGAGACACCTCAAGGGTGGGCCCCGTGACCCGAGGGAGGCCTGTTGTGGGGAGCCTGATTGCGCACGCGCGGCCCACGTATAGGCCCGAAAGGAGCCAGGCGCGGCTCGGAGAAAAGCCATCTCCTGGGGGCTTCCCCGTGTTCCTCCACTCCTCAAGGAGGACCCCTTTACTGATGGAAGAAAAGTGGGATCTTCGCAGTGGTGGGTTCGGGCCAGAGGGGTCTGCGGGTTTGCCTGCACGAACGCCAGGTGCTCGCACAACGGGCCCAGGTTTTTGAGCCCCGTGGAGGCAGAGGGCTGCTTATTGCTGGATGATAGTGTCCTGCAGGGTTAAGGGATGGCGTGGGCACTCCCAGGGCGACAGAGGGCACCTGGCCTTTAGCGAGTTCCCTGGAAAATTCCCCCCCCCAGGCCCCTGGTCCACAAGTCTATCCTGCGCACAGTGTCTGTGCGAGGCTGGGAGTGCTTCTGGGGAGTGTTCCCCAGCGGAAATCGCGTGGTCCTTTAGGTGGCAGGGAGGGCTCCTGTGTCCACGGACTGGTGCCCAGGGACTCTGTGGAACTGCTGTGACCTCTAAAGGGTGGGTCAGGTGAGCCGAGGAAGGCGTGTGCTTTGGAGCCTGAGTGCGCATGCGCGGCCCACGTATAGGCCCGAAACGAGCCAGCCGCGGCTCGGAGAAAAGCCATCTCCTGGGGGCCTCCCCATGTTCCTCCACTCCCCAGGGAGGGCCCCTTTACGGATGGAAGAAAAGGGGGATCTTCGCAGTGGTGGGTTCGGGCCAGAGGGGTCTGGGGGTTTGCCTCCACGTACGCCAGGTTCCCGCACACCGGGCCCAGGTGTTTGAGCCCCGTGGAGGCAGACGGCTGCTTATTGCTGGATGCAAGTGTCCTGCGGGGTCAAGGAAGGGCTTGGGCACTCCCGGGCGACACAGGGCACCGGGCCCTTAGAGAGTTCCATGGAAAATCCCCCGCCCAGGGCCCCGGTATCCAAGTCTGTCCTTAGCACACTGTCTGTGCGGGGCTGAGAGTGCTGCTGGGCAGTGTGGCCTAGGGGTAATCGCGCGGTCCTCTGAGTGGCAGGGAGGGCTTCTGTTTCCATGGACAGGTGCGCAGGGACCCTGTGAAACTGCTGTGACCTCTCAAGGTCGGGTAACCTGACCCCTCCAGGGTGGGACAGGTGACTTCCCAAGAGTGGGTCACGAGACCCCAAAAGGGTGGGTCACGTGACACCAAAAGGGTGGGTCACGAAACCCCTCAAGGGTGGGTCACGTGACCCCTCAGGGGTGCGTCACGAGACCCCCCAGGGGTGGGTCACGTGACCCCTCAGGGGTGCGTCACGAGACCCCCCAGGGGTGGGTCACGTGACCCCGCAGGTGTGGGTCACGTGACCCCTCAGGGGTGGGTCACGTGACCCCTCAAGGGTGGGTCACGAGACCCCCCAGGGGTGGGTCACGTGACACCTCAGGGGTGGGTCACGAGACCCCCCGGGCGTGGGTCACTTGACCCCTCATGGGTGGGTCAGGAGACACCACAAGGGTGGGCCCCGTGACCCGAGGGAGGCCTGTTGTGGGGAGCCTGAGTGCGCACGCGCGGCCCACGTATGGGCCCGAAAGGAGCCAGCCGCGGCTCGGAGAAAAGCCATCTCCTGGGGGCCTCCCCGTGTTCCTCCACTCCTCAAGGAGGACCCCTTTACGGATGGAAGAAAAGTGGGATCTTCGCAGTGGTGGGTTCGGGCCAGAGGGGTCTGCGGGTTTGCCTGCACGAACGCCAGGTGCTCGCACAACGGCCCCAGGTGTTTGAGCCCCGTGGAGGCAGAGGGCTGCTTATTGCTGGATGATAGTGTCCTGCAGGGTTAAGGGATGGCGTGGGCACTCCCAGGGCGACAGAGGGCACCTGGCCTTTAGCGAGTTCCCTGGAAAATTCCCCCCCCCAGGCCCCTGGTCCACAAGTCTATCCTGCGCACAGTGTCTGTGCGAGGCTGGGAGTGCTTCTGGGGAGTGTTCCCCAGCGGAAATCGCGTGGTCCTTTAGGTGGCAGGGAGGGCTCCTGTGTCCACGGACTGGTGCCCAGGGACCCTGTGGAACTGCTGTGACCTCTAAAGGGTGGGTCAGGTGAGCCGAGGAAGGCGTGTGCTTTGGAGCCTGAGTGCGCATGCGCGGCCCACGTATAGGCCCGAAACGAGCCAGCCGCGGCTCGGAGAAAAGCCATCTCCTGGGGGCCTCCCCATGTTCCTCCACTCCCCAGGGAGGGCCCCTTTACGGATGGAAGAAAAGGGGGATCTTCGCAGTGGTGGGTTCGGGCCAGAGGGGTCTGGGGGTTTGCCTCCACGTACGCCAGGTTCCCGCACACCGGGCCCAGGTGTTTGAGCCCCGTGGAGGCAGACGGCTGCTTATTGCTGGATGCAAGTGTCCTGCGGGGTCAAGGAAGGGCTTGGGCACTCCCGGGCGACACAGGGCACCGGGCCCTTAGAGAGTTCCATGGAAAATCCCCCGCCCAGGGCCCCGGTATCCAAGTCTGTCCTTAGCACACTGTCTGTGCGGGGCTGAGAGTGCTGCTGGGCAGTGTGGCCTAGGGGTAATCGCGCGGTCCTCTGAGTGGCAGGGAGGGCTTCTGTTTCCATGGACAGGTGCGCAGGGACCCTGTGAAACTGCTGTGACCTCTCAAGGTCGGGTAACCTGACCCCTCCAGGGTGGGACAGGTGACTTCCCAAGGGTGGGTCACGAGACCCCAAAAGGGTGGGTCACGTGACACCAAAAGGGTGGGTCACGAAACCCCTCAAGGGTGGGTCACGTGACCCCTCAGGGGTGCGTCACGAGACCCCCCAGGGGTGGGTCACGTGACCCCTCAGGGGTGCGTCACGAGACCCCCCAGGGGTGGGTCACGTGACCCCGCAGGTGTGGGTCACGTGACCCCTCAGGGGTGGGTCACGTGACCCCTCAAGGGTGGGTCACGAGACCCCCCAGGGGTGGGTCACGTGACACCTCAGGGGTGGGTCACGAGACCCCCCGGGCGTGGGTCACTTGACCCCTCATGGGTGGGTCAGGAGACACCACAAGGGTGGGCCCCGTGACCCGAGGGAGGCCTGTTGTGGGGAGCCTGAGTGCGCACGCGCGGCCCACGTATGGGCCCGAAAGGAGCCAGCCGCGGCTCGGAGAAAAGCCATCTCCTGGGGGCCTCCCCGTGTTCCTCCACTCCTCAAGGAGGACCCCTTTACGGATGGAAGAAAAGTGGGATCTTCGCAGTGGTGGGTTCGGGCCAGAGGGGTCTGCGGGTTTGCCTGCACGAACGCCAGGTGCTCGCACAACGGCCCCAGGTGTTTGAGCCCCGTGGAGGCAGAGGGCTGCTTATTGCTGGATGATAGTGTCCTGCAGGGTTAAGGGATGGCGTGGGCACTCCCAGGGCGACAGAGGGCACCTGGCCTTTAGAGAGTTCCCTGGAAAATTCCCCCCCCCAGGCCCCTGGTCCACAAGTCTATCCTGCGCACAGTGTCTGTGCGAGGCTGGGAGTGCTTCTGGGGAGTGTTCCCCAGCGGAAATCGCGTGGTCCTTTAGGTGACAGGGAGGGCTCCTGTGTCCTCGGACAGGTGCCCAGGGACCCTGTGGAACTGCTGTGACCTCTAAAGGATGGGTCAGGTGAGCCGAGGAAGGCGTGTGCTTGGGAGCCTGAGTGCGCATGCGCGGCCCACGTATAGGCCCGAAACGAGCCAGCCGCAGCTCGGAGAAAAGCCATCTCCTGGGGGCCTCCCCATGTCCCTCCACTCCCCAGGGAGGGCCCCTTTACGGATGGAAGAAAAGGGGGATCTTCCCAGTGGTGGGTTCGGGCCAGAGGGGTCTGGTGTTTGCCTCCACGTACGCCAGGTTCCCGCACACCGGGCCCAGGTGTTTGAGCCCCGTGGAGGCAGACGGCTGCTTATTGCTGGATGCAAGTGTCCTGCGGGGTCAAGGAAGGGCTTGGGCACTCCCGGGCGACACAGGGCACCGGGCCCTTAGAGAGTTCCATGGAAAATCCCCCGCCCAGGGCCCCGGTATCAAAGTCTGTCCTTAGCACACTGTCTGTGCGGGGCTGAGAGTGCTGCTGGGCAGTGTGGCCTAGGGGTAATCGCGCGGTCCTCTGAGTGGCAGGGAGGGCTTCTGTTTCCATGGACAGGTGCGCAGGGACCCTGTGAAACTGCTGTGACCTCTCAAGGTCGGGTAACCTGACCCCTCCAGGGTGGGACAGGTGACTTCCCAAGGGTGGGTCACGAGACCCCAAAAGGGTGGGTCACGTGACACCAAAAGGGTGGGTCACGAAACCCCTCAAGGGTGGGTCACGTGACCCCTCAGGGGTGCGTCACGAGACCCCCCAGGGGTGGGTCACGTGACCCCTCAGGGGTGCGTCACGAGACCCCCCAGGGGTGGGTCACGTGACCCCGCAGGTGTGGGTCACGTGACCCCTCAGGGGTGGGTCACGTGACCCCTCAAGGGTGGGTCACGAGACCCCCCAGGGGTGGGTCACGTGACACCTCAGGGGTGGGTCACGAGACCCCCCGGGCGTGGGTCACTTGACCCCTCATGGGTGGGTCAGGAGACACCACAAGGGTGGGCCCCGTGACCCGAGGGAGGCCTGTTGTGGGGAGCCTGAGTGCGCACGCGCGGCCCACGTATGGGCCCGAAAGGAGCCAGCCGCGGCTCGGAGAAAAGCCATCTCCTGGGGGCCTCCCCGTGTTCCTCCACTCCTCAAGGAGGACCCCTTTACGGATGGAAGAAAAGTGGGATCTTCGCAGTGGTGGGTTCGGGCCAGAGGGGTCTGCGGGTTTGCCTGCACGAACGCCAGGTGCTCGCACAACGGCCCCAGGTGTTTGAGCCCCGTGGAGGCAGAGGGCTGCTTATTGCTGGATGATAGTGTCCTGCAGGGTTAAGGGATGGCGTGGGCACTCCCAGGGCGACAGAGGGCACCTGGCCTTTAGCGAGTTCCCTGGAAAATTCCCCCCCCCAGGCCCCTGGTCCACAAGTCTATCCTGCGCACAGTGTCTGTGCGAGGCTGGGAGTGCTTCTGGGGAGTGTTCCCCAGCGGAAATCGCGTGGTCCTTTAGGTGGCAGGGAGGGCTCCTGTGTCCACGGACTGGTGCCCAGGGACCCTGTGGAACTGCTGTGACCTCTAAAGGGTGGGTCAGGTGAGCCGAGGAAGGCGTGTGCTTTGGAGCCTGAGTGCGCATGCGCGGCCCACGTATAGGCCCGAAACGAGCCAGCCGCGGCTCGGAGAAAAGCCATCTCCTGGGGGCCTCCCCATGTCCCTCCACTCCCCAGGGAGGGCCCCTTTACGGATGGAAGAAAAGGGGGATCTTCGCAGTGGTGGGTTCGGGCCAGAGGGGTCTGGGGGTTTGCCTCCACGTACGCCAGGTTCCCGCACACCGGGCCCAGGTGTTTGAGCCCCGTGGAGGCAGACGGCTGCTTATTGCTGGATGCAAGTGTCCTGCGGGGTCAAGGAAGGGCTTGGGCACTCCCGGGCGACACAGGGCACCGGGCCCTTAGAGAGTT
Source organism: Desmodus rotundus (assembly GCF_022682495.2). Lineage (NCBI taxonomy): Eukaryota > Metazoa > Chordata > Mammalia > Chiroptera > Phyllostomidae > Desmodus > Desmodus rotundus. Next base: position 87,258 of record NW_026527643.1, on the reverse strand, counting down.
CCATGGAAAATCCCCCGCCCAGGGCCCCGGTATCCAAGTCTGTCCTTAGCACACTGTCTGTGCGGGGCTGAGAGTGCTGCTGGGCAGTGTGGCCTAGGGGTAATCGCGCGGTCCTCTGAGTGGCAGGGAGGGCTTCTGTTTCCATGGACAGGTGCGCAGGGACCCTGTGAAACTGCTGTGACCTCTCAAGGTCGGGTAACCTGACCCCTCCAGGGTGGGACAGGTGACTTCCCAAGGGTGGGTCACGAGACCCCAAAAGGGTGGGTCACGTGACACCAAAAGGGTGGGTCACGAAACCCCTCAAGGGTGGGTCACGTGACCCCTCAGGGGTGCGTCACGAGACCCCCCAGGGGTGGGTCACGTGACCCCTCAGGGGTGCGTCACGAGACCCCCCAGGGGTGGGTCACGTGACCCCGCAGGTGTGGGTCACGTGACCCCTCAGGGGTGGGTCACGTGACCCCTCAAGGGTGGGTCACGAGACCCCCCAGGGGTGGGTCACGTGACACCTCAGGGGTGGGTCACGAGACCCCCCGGGCGTGGGTCACTTGACCCCTCATGGGTGGGTCAGGAGACACCACAAGGGTGGGCCCCGTGACCCGAGGGAGGCCTGTTGTGGGGAGCCTGAGTGCGCACGCGCGGCCCACGTATGGGCCCGAAAGGAGCCAGCCGCGGCTCGGAGAAAAGCCATCTCCTGGGGGCCTCCCCATGTTCCTCCACTCCCCAGGGAGGGCCCCTTTACGGATGGAAGAAAAGGGGGATCTTCGCAGTGGTGGGTTCGGGCCAGAGGGGTCTGGGGGTTTGCCTCCACGTACGCCAGGTTCCCGCACACCGGGCCCAGGTGTTTGAGCCCCGTGGAGGCAGACGGCTGCTTATTGCTGGATGCAAGTGTCCTGCGGGGTCAAGGAAGGGCTTGGGCACTCCCGGGCGACACAGGGCACCGGGCCCTTAGAGAGTTCCATGGAAAATCCCCCGCCCAGGGCCCCGGTATCCAAGTCTGTCCTTAGCACACTGTCTGTGCGGGGCTGAGAGTGCTGCTGGGCAGTGTGGCCTAGGGGTAATCGCGCGGTCCTCTGAGTGGCAGGGAGGGCTTCTGTTTCCATGGACAGGTGCGCAGGGACCCTGTGAAACTGCTGTGACCTCTCAAGGTCGGGTAACCTGACCCCTCCAGGGTGGGACAGGTGACTTCCCAAGAGTGGGTCACGAGACCCCAAAAGGGTGGGTCACGTGACACCAAAAGGGTGGGTCACGAAACCCCTCAAGGGTGGGTCACGTGACCCCTCAGGGGTGCGTCACGAGACCCCCCAGGGGTGGGTCACGTGACCCCTCAGGGGTGCGTCACGAGACCCCCCAGGGGTGGGTCACGTGACCCCGCAGGTGTGGGTCACGTGACCCCTCAGGGGTGGGTCACGTGACCCCTCAAGGGTGGGTCACGAGACCCCCCAGGGGTGGGTCACGTGACACCTCAGGGGTGGGTCACGAGACCCCCCGGGCGTGGGTCACTTGACCCCTCATGGGTGGGTCAGGAGACACCACAAGGGTGGGCCCCGTGACCCGAGGGAGGCCTGTTGTGGGGAGCCTGAGTGCGCACGCGCGGCCCACGTATGGGCCCGAAAGGAGCCAGCCGCGGCTCGGAGAAAAGCCATCTCCTGGGGGCCTCCCCGTGTTCCTCCACTCCCCAGGGAGGGCCCCTTTACGGATGGAAGAAAAGGGGGATCTTCGCAGTGGTGGGTTCGGGCCAGAGGGGTCTGGGGGTTTGCCTCCACGTACGCCAGGTTCCCGCACACCGGGCCCAGGTGTTTGAGCCCCGTGGAGGCAGACGGCTGCTTATTGCTGGAGGCAAGTGTCCTGCGGGGTCAAGGAAGGGCATGGGCACTCCCGGGCGACACAGGGCACCGGGCCCTTAGAGAGTTCCATGGAAAATCCCCCGCCCAGGGCCCCGGTATCCAAGTCTGTCCTTAGCACACTGTCTGTGCGGGGCTGAGAGTCCTGCTGGGCAGTGTGGCCTAGGGGAAATCGCACGGTCCTCTGAGTGGCAGGGAGGGCTTCTGTTTCCATGGACAGGTGCGCAGGGACCCTGTGAAACTGCTGTGACCTCTCAAGGGCGGGTCACCTGACCCCTCCAGGGTGGGACAGGTGACCTCCCAAGGCTGGGTCACGAGACCCCAAAAGGGTGGGTCACGTGACCCCAAAAGGGTGGGTCACGAAACCCCTCAAGGGTGGGTCACGTGACCCCTCAGGGGTGGGTCACGAGACCCCCCAGGGGTGGGTCACGTGACCCCTCAGGGGTGCGTCACGAGACCCCCCAGGGTTGGGTCACGTGACCCCGCAGGTGTGGGTCACGTGACCCCTCAGGGGTGGGTCACGTGACCCCTCAGGGGTGCGTCACGAGACCCCCCAGGGTTGGGTCACGTGACCCCTCAAGTGTGGGTCACGAGACCCCCCAGGGGTGGGTCACGTGACCCCTCAGGGGTGCGTCACGAGACCCCCCGGGGGTGGGTCACGTGACCCCTCAAGGGTGGGTCAGGAGACACCTCAAGGGTGGGCCCCGTGACCCGAGGGAGGCCTGTTGTGGGGAGCCTGATTGCGCACGCGCGGCCCACGTATAGGCCCGAAAGGAGCCAGGCGCGGCTCGGAGAAAAGCCATCTCCTGGGGGCTTCCCCGTGTTCCTCCACTCCTCAAGGAGGACCCCTTTACTGATGGAAGAAAAGTGGGATCTTCGCAGTGGTGGGTTCGGGCCAGAGGGGTCTGCGGGTTTGCCTGCACGAACGCCAGGTGCTCGCACAACGGGCCCAGGTTTTTGAGCCCCGTGGAGGCAGAGGGCTGCTTATTGCTGGATGATAGTGTCCTGCAGGGTTAAGGGATGGCGTGGGCACTCCCAGGGCGACAGAGGGCACCTGGCCTTTAGCGAGTTCCCTGGAAAATTCCCCCCCCCAGGCCCCTGGTCCACAAGTCTATCCTGCGCACAGTGTCTGTGCGAGGCTGGGAGTACTTCTGGGGAGTGTTCCCCAGCGGAAATCGCGTGGTCCTTTAGGTGGCAGGGAGGGCTCCTGTGTCCACGGACTGGTGCCCAGGGACTCTGTGGAACTGCTGTGACCTCTAAAGGGTGGGTCAGGTGAGCCGAGGAAGGCGTGTGCTTTGGAGCCTGAGTGCGCATGCGCGGCCCACGTATAGGCCCGAAACGAGCCAGCCGCGGCTCGGAGAAAAGCCATCTCCTGGGGGCCTCCCCATGTTCCTCCACTCCCCAGGGAGGGCCCCTTTACGGATGGAAGAAAAGGGGGATCTTCGCAGTGGTGGGTTCGGGCCAGAGGGGTCTGGGGGTTTGCCTCCACGTACGCCAGGTTCCCGCACACCGGGCCCAGGTGTTTGAGCCCCGTGGAGGCAGACGGCTGCTTATTGCTGGATGCAAGTGTCCTGCGGGGTCAAGGAAGGGCTTGGGCACTCCCGGGCGACACAGGGCACCGGGCCCTTAGAGAGTTCCATGGAAAATCCCCCGCCCAGGGCCCCGGTATCCAAGTCTGTCCTTAGCACACTGTCTGTGCGGGGCTGAGAGTGCTGCTGGGCAGTGTGGCCTAGGGGTAATCGCGCGGTCCTCTGAGTGGCAGGGAGGGCTTCTGTTTCCATGGACAGGTGCGCAGGGACCCTGTGAAACTGCTGTGACCTCTCAAGGTCGGGTAACCTGACCCCTCCAGGGTGGGACAGGTGACTTCCCAAGAGTGGGTCACGAGACCCCAAAAGGGTGGGTCACGTGACACCAAAAGGGTGGGTCACGAAACCCCTCAAGGGTGGGTCACGTGACCCCTCAGGGGTGCGTCACGAGACCCCCCAGGGGTGGGTCACGTGACCCCTCAGGGGTGCGTCACGAGACCCCCCAGGGGTGGGTCACGTGACCCCGCAGGTGTGGGTCACGTGACCCCTCAGGGGTGGGTCACGTGACCCCTCAAGGGTGGGTCACGAGACCCCCCAGGGGTGGGTCACGTGACACCTCAGGGGTGGGTCACGAGACCCCCCGGGCGTGGGTCACTTGACCCCTCATGGGTGGGTCAGGAGACACCACAAGGGTGGGCCCCGTGACCCGAGGGAGGCCTGTTGTGGGGAGCCTGAGTGCGCACGCGCGGCCCACGTATGGGCCCGAAAGGAGCCAGCCGCGGCTCGGAGAAAAGCCATCTCCTGGGGGCCTCCCCGTGTTCCTCCACTCCCCAGGGAGGGCCCCTTTACGGATGGAAGAAAAGGGGGATCTTCGCAGTGGTGGGTTCGGGCCAGAGGGGTCTGGGGGTTTGCCTCCACGTACGCCAGGTTCCCGCACACCGGGCCCAGGTGTTTGAGCCCCGTGGAGGCAGACGGCTGCTTATTGCTGGAGGCAAGTGTCCTGCGGGGTCAAGGAAGGGCATGGGCACTCCCGGGCGACACAGGGCACCGGGCCCTTAGAGAGTTCCATGGAAAATCCCCCGCCCAGGGCCCCGGTATCCAAGTCTGTCCTTAGCACACTGTCTGTGCGGGGCTGAGAGTCCTGCTGGGCAGTGTGGCCTAGGGGAAATCGCACGGTCCTCTGAGTGGCAGGGAGGGCTTCTGTTTCCATGGACAGGTGCGCAGGGACCCTGTGAAACTGCTGTGACCTCTCAAGGGCGGGTCACCTGACCCCTCCAGGGTGGGACAGGTGACCTCCCAAGGCTGGGTCACGAGACCCCAAAAGGGTGGGTCACGTGACCCCAAAAGGGTGGGTCACGAAACCCCTCAAGGGTGGGTCACGTGACCCCTCAGGGGTGGGTCACGAGACCCCCCAGGGGTGGGTCACGTGACCCCTCAGGGGTGCGTCACGAGACCCCCCAGGGTTGGGTCACGTGACCCCGCAGGTGTGGGTCACGTGACCCCTCAGGGGTGGGTCACGTGACCCCTCAGGGGTGCGTCACGAGACCCCCCGGGGGTGGGTCACGTGACCCCTCAAGGGTGGGTCAGGAGACACCTCAAGGGTGGGCCCCGTGACCCGAGGGAGGCCTGTTGTGGGGAGCCTGATTGCGCACGCGCGGCCCACGTATAGGCCCGAAAGGAGCCATGCGCGGCTCGGAGAAAAGCCATCTCCTGGGGGCTTCCCCGTGTTCCTCCACTCCTCAAGGAGGACCCCTTTACTGATGGAAGAAAAGTGGGATCTTCGCAGTGGTGGGTTCGGGCCAGAGGGGTCTGCGGGTTTGCCTGCACGAACGCCAGGTGCTCGCACAACGGGCCCAGGTTTTTGAGCCCCGTGGAGGCAGAGGGCTGCTTATTGCTGGATGATAGTGTCCTGCAGGGTTAAGGGATGGCGTGGGCACTCCCAGGGCGACAGAGGGCACCTGGCCTTTAGCGAGTTCCCTGGAAAATTCCCCCCCCCAGGCCCCTGGTCCACAAGTCTATCCTGCGCACAGTGTCTGTGCGAGGCTGGGAGTGCTTCTGGGGAGTGTTCCCCAGCGGAAATCGCGTGGTCCTTTAGGTGGCAGGGAGGGCTCCTGTGTCCACGGACTGGTGCCCAGGGACCCTGTGGAACTGCTGTGACCTCTAAAGGGTGGGTCAGGTGAGCCGAGGAAGGCGTGTGCTTTGGAGCCTGAGTGCGCATGCGCGGCCCACGTATAGGCCCGAAACGAGCCAGCCGCGGCTCGGAGAAAAGCCATCTCCTGGGGGCCTCCCCATGTTCCTCCACTCCCCAGGGAGGGCCCCTTTACGGATGGAAGAAAAGGGGGATCTTCGCAGTGGTGGGTTCGGGCCAGAGGTGTCTGGGGGTTTGCCTCCACGTACGCCAGGTTCCCGCACACCGGGCCCAGGTGTTTGAGCCCCGTGGAGGCAGACGGCTGCTTATTGCTGGAGGCAAGTGTCCTGCGGGGTCAAGGAAGGGCATGGGCACTCCCGGGCGACACAGGGCACCGGGCCCTTAGAGAGTTCCATGGAAAATCCCCCGCCCAGGGCCCCGGTATCCAAGTCTGTCCTTAGCACACTGTCTGTGCGGGGCTGAGAGTCCTGCTGGGCAGTGTGGCCTAGGGGAAATCGCACGGTCCTCTGAGTGGCAGGGAGGGCTTCTGTTTCCATGGACAGGTGCGCAGGGACCCTGTGAAACTGCTGTGACCTCTCAAGGGCGGGTCACCTGACCCCTCCAGGGTGGGACAGGTGACCTCCCAAGGCTGGGTCACGAGACCCCAAAAGGGTGGGTCACGTGACCCCAAAAGGGTGGGTCACGAAACCCCTCAAGGGTGGGTCACGTGACCCCTCAGGGGTGGGTCACGAGACCCCCCAGGGGTGGGTCACGTGACCCCTCAGGGGTGCGTCACGAGACCCCCCAGGGTTGGGTCACGTGACCCCGCAGGTGTGGGTCACGTGACCCCTCAGGGGTGGGTCACGTGACCCCTCAGGGGTGCGTCACGAGACCCCCCAGGGTTGGGTCACGTGACCCCTCAAGTGTGGGTCACGAGACCCCCCAGGGGTGGGTCACGTGACCCCTCAGGGGTGCGTCACGAGACCCCCGGGGGTGGGTCACGTGACCCCTCAAGGGTGGGTCAGGAGACACCTCAAGGGTGGGCCCCGTGACCCGAGGGAGGCCTGTTGTGGGGAGCCTGATTGCGCACGCGCGGCCCACGTATAGGCCCGAAAGGAGCCAGGCGCGGCTCGGAGAAAAGCCATCTCCTGGGGGCTTCCCCGTGTTCCTCCACTCCTCAAGGAGGACCCCTTTACTGATGGAAGAAAAGTGGGATCTTCGCAGTGGTGGGTTCGGGCCAGAGGGGTCTGCGGGTTTGCCTGCACGAACGCCAGGTGCTCGCACAACGGGCCCAGGTTTTTGAGCCCCGTGGAGGCAGAGGGCTGCTTATTGCTGGATGATAGTGTCCTGCAGGGTTAAGGGATGGCGTGGGCACTCCCAGGGCGACAGAGGGCACCTGGCCTTTAGCGAGTTCCCTGGAAAATTCCCCCCCCCAGGCCCCTGGTCCACAAGTCTATCCTGCGCACAGTGTCTGTGCGAGGCTGGGAGTGCTTCTGGGGAGTGTTCCCCAGCGGAAATCGCGTGGTCCTTTAGGTGGCAGGGAGGGCTCCTGTGTCCACGGACTGGTGCCCAGGGACTCTGTGGAACTGCTGTGACCTCTAAAGGGTGGGTCAGGTGAGCCGAGGAAGGCGTGTGCTTTGGAGCCTGAGTGCGCATGCGCGGCCCACGTATAGGCCCGAAACGAGCCAGCCGCGGCTCGGAGAAAAGCCATCTCCTGGGGGCCTCCCCATGTTCCTCCACTCCCCAGGGAGGGCCCCTTTACGGATGGAAGAAAAGGGGGATCTTCGCAGTGGTGGGTTCGGGCCAGAGGGGTCTGGGGGTTTGCCTCCACGTACGCCAGGTTCCCGCACACCGGGCCCAGGTGTTTGAGCCCCGTGGAGGCAGACGGCTGCTTATTGCTGGATGCAAGTGTCCTGCGGGGTCAAGGAAGGGCTTGGGCACTCCCGGGCGACACAGGGCACCGGGCCCTTAGAGAGTTCCATGGAAAATCCCCCGCCCAGGGCCCCGGTATCCAAGTCTGTCCTTAGCACACTGTCTGTGCGGGGCTGAGAGTGCTGCTGGGCAGTGTGGCCTAGGGGTAATCGCGCGGTCCTCTGAGTGGCAGGGAGGGCTTCTGTTTCCATGGACAGGTGCGCAGGGACCCTGTGAAACTGCTGTGACCTCTCAAGGTCGGGTAACCTGACCCCTCCAGGGTGGGACAGGTGACTTCCCAAGAGTGGGTCACGAGACCCCAAAAGGGTGGGTCACGTGACACCAAAAGGGTGGGTCACGAAACCCCTCAAGGGTGGGTCACGTGACCCCTCAGGGGTGCGTCACGAGACCCCCCAGGGGTGGGTCACGTGACCCCTCAGGGGTGCGTCACGAGACCCCCCAGGGGTGGGTCACGTGACCCCGCAGGTGTGGGTCACGTGACCCCTCAGGGGTGGGTCACGTGACCCCTCAAGGGTGGGTCACGAGACCCCCCAGGGGTGGGTCACGTGACACCTCAGGGGTGGGTCACGAGACCCCCCGGGCGTGGGTCACTTGACCCCTCATGGGTGGGTCAGGAGACACCACAAGGGTGGGCCCCGTGACCCGAGGGAGGCCTGTTGTGGGGAGCCTGAGTGCGCACGCGCGGCCCACGTATGGGCCCGAAAGGAGCCAGCCGCGGCTCGGAGAAAAGCCATCTCCTGGGGGCCTCCCCGTGTTCCTCCACTCCTCAAGGAGGACCCCTTTACGGATGGAAGAAAAGTGGGATCTTCGCAGTGGTGGGTTCGGGCCAGAGGGGTCTGCGGGTTTGCCTGCACGAACGCCAGGTGCTCGCACAACGGCCCCAGGTGTTTGAGCCCCGTGGAGGCAGAGGGCTGCTTATTGCTGGATGATAGTGTCCTGCAGGGTTAAGGGATGGCGTGGGCACTCCCAGGGCGACAGAGGGCACCTGGCCTTTAGCGAGTTCCCTGGAAAATTCCCCCCCCCAGGCCCCTGGTCCACAAGTCTATCCTGCGCACAGTGTCTGTGCGAGGCTGGGAGTGCTTCTGGGGAGTGTTCCCCAGCGGAAATCGCGTGGTCCTTTAGGTGGCAGGGAGGGCTCCTGTGTCCACGGACTGGTGCCCAGGGACCCTGTGGAACTGCTGTGACCTCTAAAGGGTGGGTCAGGTGAGCCGAGGAAGGCGTGTGCTTTGGAGCCTGAGTGCGCATGCGCGGCCCACGTATAGGCCCGAAACGAGCCAGCCGCGGCTCGGAGAAAAGCCATCTCCTGGGGGCCTCCCCATGTTCCTCCACTCCCCAGGGAGGGCCCCTTTACGGATGGAAGAAAAGGGGGATCTTCGCAGTGGTGGGTTCGGGCCAGAGGGGTCTGGGGGTTTGCCTCCACGTACGCCAGGTTCCCGCACACCGGGCCCAGGTGTTTGAGCCCCGTGGAGGCAGACGGCTGCTTATTGCTGGATGCAAGTGTCCTGCGGGGTCAAGGAAGGGCTTGGGCACTCCCGGGCGACACAGGGCACCGGGCCCTTAGAGAGTTCCATGGAAAATCCCCCGCCCAGGGCCCCGGTATCCAAGTCTGTCCTTAGCACACTGTCTGTGCGGGGCTGAGAGTGCTGCTGGGCAGTGTGGCCTAGGGGTAATCGCGCGGTCCTCTGAGTGGCAGGGAGGGCTTCTGTTTCCATGGACAGGTGCGCAGGGACCCTGTGAAACTGCTGTGACCTCTCAAGGTCGGGTAACCTGACCCCTCCAGGGTGGGACAGGTGACTTCCCAAGGGTGGGTCACGAGACCCCAAAAGGGTGGGTCACGTGACACCAAAAGGGTGGGTCACGAAACCCCTCAAGGGTGGGTCACGTGACCCCTCAGGGGTGCGTCACGAGACCCCCCAGGGGTGGGTCACGTGACCCCTCAGGGGTGCGTCACGAGACCCCCCAGGGGTGGGTCACGTGACCCCGCAGGTGTGGGTCACGTGACCCCTCAGGGGTGGGTCACGTGACCCCTCAAGGGTGGGTCACGAGACCCCCCAGGGGTGGGTCACGTGACACCTCAGGGGTGGGTCACGAGACCCCCCGGGCGTGGGTCACTTGACCCCTCATGGGTGGGTCAGGAGACACCACAAGGGTGGGCCCCGTGACCCGAGGGAGGCCTGTTGTGGGGAGCCTGAGTGCGCACGCGCGGCCCACGTATGGGCCCGAAAGGAGCCAGCCGCGGCTCGGAGAAAAGCCATCTCCTGGGGGCCTCCCCGTGTTCCTCCACTCCTCAAGGAGGACCCCTTTACGGATGGAAGAAAAGTGGGATCTTCGCAGTGGTGGGTTCGGGCCAGAGGGGTCTGCGGGTTTGCCTGCACGAACGCCAGGTGCTCGCACAACGGCCCCAGGTGTTTGAGCCCCGTGGAGGCAGAGGGCTGCTTATTGCTGGATGATAGTGTCCTGCAGGGTTAAGGGATGGCGTGGGCACTCCCAGGGCGACAGAGGGCACCTGGCCTTTAGAGAGTTCCCTGGAAAATTCCCCCCCCCAGGCCCCTGGTCCACAAGTCTATCCTGCGCACAGTGTCTGTGCGAGGCTGGGAGTGCTTCTGGGGAGTGTTCCCCAGCGGAAATCGCGTGGTCCTTTAGGTGACAGGGAGGGCTCCTGTGTCCTCGGACAGGTGCCCAGGGACCCTGTGGAACTGCTGTGACCTCTAAAGGATGGGTCAGGTGAGCCGAGGAAGGCGTGTGCTTGGGAGCCTGAGTGCGCATGCGCGGCCCACGTATAGGCCCGAAACGAGCCAGCCGCAGCTCGGAGAAAAGCCATCTCCTGGGGGCCTCCCCATGTCCCTCCACTCCCCAGGGAGGGCCCCTTTACGGATGGAAGAAAAGGGGGATCTTCCCAGTGGTGGGTTCGGGCCAGAGGGGTCTGGTGTTTGCCTCCACGTACGCCAGGTTCCCGCACACCGGGCCCAGGTGTTTGAGCCCCGTGGAGGCAGACGGCTGCTTATTGCTGGATGCAAGTGTCCTGCGGGGTCAAGGAAGGGCTTGGGCACTCCCGGGCGACACAGGGCACCGGGCCCTTAGAGAGTTCCATGGAAAATCCCCCGCCCAGGGCCCCGGTATCAAAGTCTGTCCTTAGCACACTGTCTGTGCGGGGCTGAGAGTGCTGCTGGGCAGTGTGGCCTAGGGGTAATCGCGCGGTCCTCTGAGTGGCAGGGAGGGCTTCTGTTTCCATGGACAGGTGCGCAGGGACCCTGTGAAACTGCTGTGACCTCTCAAGGTCGGGTAACCTGACCCCTCCAGGGTGGGACAGGTGACTTCCCAAGGGTGGGTCACGAGACCCCAAAAGGGTGGGTCACGTGACACCAAAAGGGTGGGTCACGAAACCCCTCAAGGGTGGGTCACGTGACCCCTCAGGGGTGCGTCACGAGACCCCCCAGGGGTGGGTCACGTGACCCCTCAGGGGTGCGTCACGAGACCCCCCAGGGGTGGGTCACGTGACCCCGCAGGTGTGGGTCACGTGACCCCTCAGGGGTGGGTCACGTGACCCCTCAAGGGTGGGTCACGAGACCCCCCAGGGGTGGGTCACGTGACACCTCAGGGGTGGGTCACGAGACCCCCCGGGCGTGGGTCACTTGACCCCTCATGGGTGGGTCAGGAGACACCACAAGGGTGGGCCCCGTGACCCGAGGGAGGCCTGTTGTGGGGAGCCTGAGTGCGCACGCGCGGCCCACGTATGGGCCCGAAAGGAGCCAGCCGCGGCTCGGAGAAAAGCCATCTCCTGGGGGCCTCCCCGTGTTCCTCCACTCCTCAAGGAGGACCCCTTTACGGATGGAAGAAAAGTGGGATCTTCGCAGTGGTGGGTTCGGGCCAGAGGGGTCTGCGGGTTTGCCTGCACGAACGCCAGGTGCTCGCACAACGGCCCCAGGTGTTTGAGCCCCGTGGAGGCAGAGGGCTGCTTATTGCTGGATGATAGTGTCCTGCAGGGTTAAGGGATGGCGTGGGCACTCCCAGGGCGACAGAGGGCACCTGGCCTTTAGCGAGTTCCCTGGAAAATTCCCCCCCCCAGGCCCCTGGTCCACAAGTCTATCCTGCGCACAGTGTCTGTGCGAGGCTGGGAGTGCTTCTGGGGAGTGTTCCCCAGCGGAAATCGCGTGGTCCTTTAGGTGGCAGGGAGGGCTCCTGTGTCCACGGACTGGTGCCCAGGGACCCTGTGGAACTGCTGTGACCTCTAAAGGGTGGGTCAGGTGAGCCGAGGAAGGCGTGTGCTTTGGAGCCTGAGTGCGCATGCGCGGCCCACGTATAGGCCCGAAACGAGCCAGCCGCGGCTCGGAGAAAAGCCATCTCCTGGGGGCCTCCCCATGTCCCTCCACTCCCCAGGGAGGGCCCCTTTACGGATGGAAGAAAAGGGGGATCTTCGCAGTGGTGGGTTCGGGCCAGAGGGGTCTGGGGGTTTGCCTCCACGTACGCCAGGTTCCCGCACACCGGGCCCAGGTGTTTGAGCCCCGTGGAGGCAGACGGCTGCTTATTGCTGGATGCAAGTGTCCTGCGGGGTCAAGGAAGGGCTTGGGCACTCCCGGGCGACACAGGGCACCGGGCCCTTAGAGAGTTCCATGGAAAATCCCCCGCCCAGGGCCCCGGTATCCAAGTCTGTCCTTAGCACACTGTCTGTGCGGGGCTGAGAGTGCTGCTGGGCAGTGTGGCCTAGGGGTAATCGCGCGGTCCTCTGAGTGGCAGGGAGGGCTTCTGTTTCCATGGACAGGTGCGCAGGGACCCTGTGAAACTGCTGTGACCTCTCAAGGTCGGGTAACCTGACCCCTCCAGGGTGGGACAGGTGACTTCCCAAGGGTGGGTCACGAGACCCCAAAAGGGTGGGTCACGTGACACCAAAAGGGTGGGTCACGAAACCCCTCAAGGGTGGGTCACGTGACCCCTCAGGGGTGCGTCACGAGACCCCCCAGGGGTGGGTCACGTGACCCCTCAGGGGTGCGTCACGAGACCCCCCAGGGGTGGGTCACGTGACCCCGCAGGTGTGGGTCACGTGACCCCTCAGGGGTGGGTCACGTGACCCCTCAAGGGTGGGTCACGAGACCCCCCAGGGGTGGGTCACGTGACACCTCAGGGGTGGGTCACGAGACCCCCCGGGCGTGGGTCACTTGACCCCTCATGGGTGGGTCAGGAGACACCACAAGGGTGGGCCCCGTGACCCGAGGGAGGCCTGTTGTGGGGAGCCTGAGTGCGCACGCGCGGCCCACGTATGGGCCCGAAAGGAGCCAGCCGCGGCTCGGAGAAAAGCCATCTCCTGGGGGCCTCCCCGTGTTCCTCCACTCCTCAAGGAGGACCCCTTTACGGATGGAAGAAAAGTGGGATCTTCGCAGTGGTGGGTTCGGGCCAGAGGGGTCTGCGGGTTTGCCTGCACGAACGCCAGGTGCTCGCACAACGGCCCCAGGTGTTTGAGCCCCGTGGAGGCAGAGGGCTGCTTATTGCTGGATGATAGTGTCCTGCAGGGTTAAGGGATGGCGTGGGCACTCCCAGGGCGACAGAGGGCACCTGGCCTTTAGAGAGTTCCCTGGAAAATTCCCCCCCCCAGGCCCCTGGTCCACAAGTCTATCCTGCGCACAGTGTCTGTGCGAGGCTGGGAGTGCTTCTGGGGAGTGTTCCCCAGCGGAAATCGCGTGGTCCTTTAGGTGACAGGGAGGGCTCCTGTGTCCTCGGACAGGTGCCCAGGGACCCTGTGGAACTGCTGTGACCTCTAAAGGATGGGTCAGGTGAGCCGAGGAAGGCGTGTGCTTGGGAGCCTGAGTGCGCATGCGCGGCCCACGTATAGGCCCGAAACGAGCCAGCCGCAGCTCGGAGAAAAGCCATCTCCTGGGGGCCTCCCCATGTCCCTCCACTCCCCAGGGAGGGCCCCTTTACGGATGGAAGAAAAGGGGGATCTTCCCAGTGGTGGGTTCGGGCCAGAGGGGTCTGGGGTTTGCCTCCACGTACGCCAGGTTCCCGCACACCGGGCCCAGGTGTTTGAGCCCCGTGGAGGCAGACGGCTGCTTATTGCTGGATGCAAGTGTCCTGCGGGGTCAAGGAAGGGCTTGGGCACTCCCGGGCGACACAGGGCACCGGGCCCTTAGAGAGTTCCATGGAAAATCCCCCGCCCAGGGCCCCGGTATCAAAGTCTGTCCTTAGCACACTGTCTGTGCGGGGCTGAGAGTGCTGCTGGGCAGTGTGGCCTAGGGGTAATCGCGCGGTCCTCTGAGTGGCAGGGAGGGCTTCTGTTTCCATGGACAGGTGCGCAGGGACCCTGTGAAACTGCTGTGACCTCTCAAGGTCGGGTAACCTGACCCCTCCAGGGTGGGACAGGTGACTTCCCAAGGGTGGGTCACGAGACCCCAAAAGGGTGGGTCACGTGACACCAAAAGGGTGGGTCACGAAACCCCTCAAGGGTGGGTCACGTGACCCCTCAGGGGTGCGTCACGAGACCCCCCAGGGGTGGGTCACGTGACCCCTCAGGGGTGCGTCACGAGACCCCCCAGGGGTGGGTCACGTGACCCCGCAGGTGTGGGTCACGTGACCCCTCAGGGGTGGGTCACGTGACCCCTCAAGGGTGGGTCACGAGACCCCCCAGGGGTGGGTCACGTGACACCTCAGGGGTGGGTCACGAGACCCCCCGGGCGTGGGTCACTTGACCCCTCATGGGTGGGTCAGGAGACACCACAAGGGTGGGCCCCGTGACCCGAGGGAGGCCTGTTGTGGGGAGCCTGAGTGCGCACGCGCGGCCCACGTATGGGCCCGAAAGGAGCCAGCCGCGGCTCGGAGAAAAGCCATCTCCTGGGGGCCTCCCCGTGTTCCTCCACTCCTCAAGGAGGACCCCTTTACGGATGGAAGAAAAGTGGGATCTTCGCAGTGGTGGGTTCGGGCCAGAGGGGTCTGCGGGTTTGCCTGCACGAACGCCAGGTGCTCGCACAACGGCCCCAGGTGTTTGAGCCCCGTGGAGGCAGAGGGCTGCTTATTGCTGGATGATAGTGTCCTGCAGGGTTAAGGGATGGCGTGGGCACTCCCAGGGCGACAGAGGGCACCTGGCCTTTAGCGAGTTCCCTGGAAAATTCCCCCCCCCAGGCCCCTGGTCCACAAGTCTATCCTGCGCACAGTGTCTGTGCGAGGCTGGGAGTGCTTCTGGGGAGTGTTCCCCAGCGGAAATCGCGTGGTCCTTTAGGTGGCAGGGAGGGCTCCTGTGTCCACGGACTGGTGCCCAGGGACCCTGTGGAACTGCTGTGACCTCTAAAGGGTGGGTCAGGTGAGCCGAGGAAGGCGTGTGCTTTGGAGCCTGAGTGCGCATGCGCGGCCCACGTATAGGCCCGAAACGAGCCAGCCGCGGCTCGGAGAAAAGCCATCTCCTGGGGGCCTCCCCATGTCCCTCCACTCCCCAGGGAGGGCCCCTTTACGGATGGAAGAAAAGGGGGATCTTCGCAGTGGTGGGTTCGGGCCAGAGGGGTCTGGGGGTTTGCCTCCACGTACGCCAGGTTCCCGCACACCGGGCCCAGGTGTTTGAGCCCCGTGGAGGCAGACGGCTGCTTATTGCTGGATGCAAGTGTCCTGCGGGGTCAAGGAAGGGCTTGGGCACTCCCGGGCGACACAGGGCACCGGGCCCTTAGAGAGTTCCATGGAAAATCCCCCGCCCAGGGCCCCGGTATCCAAGTCTGTCCTTAGCACACTGTCTGTGCGGGGCTGAGAGTGCTGCTGGGCAGTGTGGCCTAGGGGTAATCGCGCGGTCCTCTGAGTGGCAGGGAGGGCTTCTGTTTCCATGGACAGGTGCGCAGGGACCCTGTGAAACTGCTGTGACCTCTCAAGGTCGGGTAACCTGACCCCTCCAGGGTGGGACAGGTGACTTCCCAAGGGTGGGTCACGAGACCCCAAAAGGGTGGGTCACGTGACACCAAAAGGGTGGGTCACGAAACCCCTCAAGGGTGGGTCACGTGACCCCTCAGGGGTGCGTCACGAGACCCCCCAGGGGTGGGTCACGTGACCCCTCAGGGGTGCGTCACGAGACCCCCCAGGGGTGGGTCACGTGACCCCGCAGGTGTGGGTCACGTGACCCCTCAGGGGTGGGTCACGTGACCCCTCAAGGGTGGGTCACGAGACCCCCCAGGGGTGGGTCACGTGACACCTCAGGGGTGGGTCACGAGACCCCCCGGGCGTGGGTCACTTGACCCCTCATGGGTGGGTCAGGAGACACCACAAGGGTGGGCCCCGTGACCCGAGGGAGGCCTGTTGTGGGGAGCCTGAGTGCGCACGCGCGGCCCACGTATGGGCCCGAAAGGAGCCAGCCGCGGCTCGGAGAAAAGCCATCTCCTGGGGGCCTCCCCGTGTTCCTCCACTCCTCAAGGAGGACCCCTTTACGGATGGAAGAAAAGTGGGATCTTCGCAGTGGTGGGTTCGGGCCAGAGGGGTCTGCGGGTTTGCCTGCACGAACGCCAGGTGCTCGCACAACGGCCCCAGGTGTTTGAGCCCCGTGGAGGCAGAGGGCTGCTTATTGCTGGATGATAGTGTCCTGCAGGGTTAAGGGATGGCGTGGGCACTCCCAGGGCGACAGAGGGCACCTGGCCTTTAGAGAGTTCCCTGGAAAATTCCCCCCCCCAGGCCCCTGGTCCACAAGTCTATCCTGCGCACAGTGTCTGTGCGAGGCTGGGAGTGCTTCTGGGGAGTGTTCCCCAGCGGAAATCGCGTGGTCCTTTAGGTGACAGGGAGGGCTCCTGTGTCCTCGGACAGGTGCCCAGGGACCCTGTGGAACTGCTGTGACCTCTAAAGGATGGGTCAGGTGAGCCGAGGAAGGCGTGTGCTTGGGAGCCTGAGTGCGCATGCGCGGCCCACGTATAGGCCCGAAACGAGCCGGCCGCAGCTCGGAGAAAAGCCATCTCCTGGGGGCCTCCCCATGTCCCTCCACTCCCCAGGGAGGGCCCCTTTACGGATGGAAGAAAAGGGGGATCTTCCCAGTGGTGGGTTCGGGCCAGAGGGGTCTGGGGTTTGCCTCCACGTACGCCAGGTTCCCGCACACCGGGCCCAGGTGTTTGAGCCCCGTGGAGGCAGACGGCTGCTTATTGCTGGATGCAAGTGTCCTGCGGGGTCAAGGAAGGGCTTGGGCACTCCCGGGCGACACAGGGCACCGGGCCCTTAGAGAGTTCCATGGAAAATCCCCCGCCCAGGGCCCCGGTATCCAAGTCTGTCCTTAGCACACTGTCTGTGCGGGGCTGAGAGTGCTGCTGGGCAGTGTGGCCTAGGGGTAATCGCGCGGTCCTCTGAGTGGCAGGGAGGGCTTCTGTTTCCATGGACAGGTGCGCAGGGACCCTGTGAAACTGCTGTGACCTCTCAAGGTCGGGTAACCTGACCCCTCCAGGGTGGGACAGGTGACTTCCCAAGAGTGGGTCACGAGACCCCAAAAGGGTGGGTCACGTGACACCAAAAGGGTGGGTCACGAAACCCCTCAAGGGTGGGTCACGTGACCCCTCAGGGGTGCGTCACGAGACCCCCCAGGGGTGGGTCACGTGACCCCTCAGGGGTGCGTCACGAGACCCCCCAGGGGTGGGTCACGTGACCCCGCAGGTGTGGGTCACGTGACCCCTCAGGGGTGGGTCACGTGACCCCTCAAGGGTGGGTCACGAGACCCCCCAGGGGTGGGTCACGTGACACCTCAGGGGTGGGTCACGAGACCCCCCGGGCGTGGGTCACTTGACCCCTCATGGGTGGGTCAGGAGACACCACAAGGGTGGGCCCCGTGACCCGAGGGAGGCCTGTTGTGGGGAGCCTGAGTGCGCACGCGCGGCCCACGTATGGGCCCGAAAGGAGCCAGCCGCGGCTCGGAGAAAAGCCATCTCCTGGGGGCCTCCCCGTGTTCCTCCACTCCCCAGGGAGGGCCCCTTTACGGATGGAAGAAAAGGGGGATCTTCGCAGTGGTGGGTTCGGGCCAGAGGGGTCTGGGGGTTTGCCTCCACGTACGCCAGGTTCCCGCACACCGGGCCCAGGTGTTTGAGCCCCGTGGAGGCAGACGGCTGCTTATTGCTGGAGGCAAGTGTCCTGCGGGGTCAAGGAAGGGCATGGGCACTCCCGGGCGACACAGGGCACCGGGCCCTTAGAGAGTTCCATGGAAAATCCCCCGCCCAGGGCCCCGGTATCCAAGTCTGTCCTTAGCACACTGTCTGTGCGGGGCTGAGAGTCCTGCTGGGCAGTGTGGCCTAGGGGAAATCGCACGGTCCTCTGAGTGGCAGGGAGGGCTTCTGTTTCCATGGACAGGTGCGCAGGGACCCTGTGAAACTGCTGTGACCTCTCAAGGGCGGGTCACCTGACCCCTCCAGGGTGGGACAGGTGACCTCCCAAGGCTGGGTCACGAGACCCCAAAAGGGTGGGTCACGTGACCCCAAAAGGGTGGGTCACGAAACCCCTCAAGGGTGGGTCACGTGACCCCTCAGGGGTGGGTCACGAGACCCCCCAGGGGTGGGTCACGTGACCCCTCAGGGGTGCGTCACGAGACCCCCCAGGGTTGGGTCACGTGACCCCGCAGGTGTGGGTCACGTGACCCCTCAGGGGTGGGTCACGTGACCCCTCAGGGGTGCGTCACGAGACCCCCCGGGGGTGGGTCACGTGACCCCTCAAGGGTGGGTCAGGAGACACCTCAAGGGTGGGCCCCGTGACCCGAGGGAGGCCTGTTGTGGGGAGCCTGATTGCGCACGCGCGGCCCACGTATTGGCCCGAAAGGAGCCAGGCGCGGCTCGGAGAAAAGCCATCTCCTGGGGGCTTCCCCGTGTTCCTCCACTCCTCAAGGAGGACCCCTTTACTGATGGAAGAAAAGTGGGATCTTCGCAGTGGTGGGTTCGGGCCAGAGGGGTCTGCGGGTTTGCCTGCACGAACGCCAGGTGCTCGCACAACGGGCCCAGGTTTTTGAGCCCCGTGGAGGCAGAGGGCTGCTTATTGCTGGATGATAGTGTCCTGCAGGGTTAAGGGATGGCGTGGGCACTCCCAGGGCGACAGAGGGCACCTGGCCTTTAGCGAGTTCCCTGGAAAATTCCCCCCCCCAGGCCCCTGGTCCACAAGTCTATCCTGCGCACAGTGTCTGTGCGAGGCTGGGAGTGCTTCTGGGGAGTGTTCCCCAGCGGAAATCGCGTGGTCCTTTAGGTGGCAGGGAGGGCTCCTGTGTCCACGGACTGGTGCCCAGGGACCCTGTGGAACTGCTGTGACCTCTAAAGGGTGGGTCAGGTGAGCCGAGGAAGGCGTGTGCTTTGGAGCCTGAGTGCGCATGCGCGGCCCACGTATAGGCCCGAAACGAGCCAGCCGCGGCTCGGAGAAAAGCCATCTCCTGGGGGCCTCCCCATGTTCCTCCACTCCCCAGGGAGGGCCCCTTTACGGATGGAAGAAAAGGGGGATCTTCGCAGTGGTGGGTTCGGGCCAGAGGTGTCTGGGGGTTTGCCTCCACGTACGCCAGGTTCCCGCACACCGGGCCCAGGTGTTTGAGCCCCGTGGAGGCAGACGGCTGCTTATTGCTGGAGGCAAGTGTCCTGCGGGGTCAAGGAAGGGCATGGGCACTCCCGGGCGACACAGGGCACCGGGCCCTTAGAGAGTTCCATGGAAAATCCCCCGCCCAGGGCCCCGGTATCCAAGTCTGTCCTTAGCACACTGTCTGTGCGGGGCTGAGAGTCCTGCTGGGCAGTGTGGCCTAGGGGAAATCGCACGGTCCTCTGAGTGGCAGGGAGGGCTTCTGTTTCCATGGACAGGTGCGCAGGGACCCTGTGAAACTGCTGTGACCTCTCAAGGGCGGGTCACCTGACCCCTCCAGGGTGGGACAGGTGACCTCCCAAGGCTGGGTCACGAGACCCCAAAAGGGTGGGTCACGTGACCCCAAAAGGGTGGGTCACGAAACCCCTCAAGGGTGGGTCACGTGACCCCTCAGGGGTGGGTCACGAGACCCCCCAGGGGTGGGTCACGTGACCCCTCAGGGGTGCGTCACGAGACCCCCCAGGGTTGGGTCACGTGACCCCGCAGGTGTGGGTCACGTGACCCCTCAGGGGTGGGTCACGTGACCCCTCAGGGGTGCGTCACGAGACCCCCCAGGGTTGGGTCACGTGACCCCTCAAGTGTGGGTCACGAGACCCCCCAGGGGTGGGTCACGTGACCCCTCAGGGGTGCGTCACGAGACCCCCCGGGGGTGGGTCACGTGACCCCTCAAGGGTGGGTCAGGAGACACCTCAAGGGTGGGCCCCGTGACCCGAGGGAGGCCTGTTGTGGGGAGCCTGATTGCGCACGCGCGGCCCACGTATAGGCCCGAAAGGAGCCAGGCGCGGCTCGGAGAAAAGCCATCTCCTGGGGGCTTCCCCGTGTTCCTCCACTCCTCAAGGAGGACCCCTTTACTGATGGAAGAAAAGTGGGATCTTCGCAGTGGTGGGTTCGGGCCAGAGGGGTCTGCGGGTTTGCCTGCACGAACGCCAGGTGCTCGCACAACGGGCCCAGGTTTTTGAGCCCCGTGGAGGCAGAGGGCTGCTTATTGCTGGATGATAGTGTCCTGCAGGGTTAAGGGATGGCGTGGGCACTCCCAGGGCGACAGAGGGCACCTGGCCTTTAGCGAGTTCCCTGGAAAATTCCCCCCCCCAGGCCCCTGGTCCACAAGTCTATCCTGCGCACAGTGTCTGTGCGAGGCTGGGAGTGCTTCTGGGGAGTGTTCCCCAGCGGAAATCGCGTGGTCCTTTAGGTGGCAGGGAGGGCTCCTGTGTCCACGGACTGGTGCCCAGGGACCCTGTGGAACTGCTGTGACCTCTAAAGGGTGGGTCAGGTGAGCCGAGGAAGGCGTGTGCTTTGGAGCCTGAGTGCGCATGCGCGGCCCACGTATAGGCCCGAAACGAGCCAGCCGCGGCTCGGAGAAAAGCCATCTCCTGGGGGCCTCCCCATGTTCCTCCACTCCCCAGGGAGGGCCCCTTTACGGATGGAAGAAAAGGGGGATCTTCGCAGTGGTGGGTTCGGGCCAGAGGGGTCTGGGGGTTTGCCTCCACGTACGCCAGGTTCCCGCACACCGGGCCCAGGTGTTTGAGCCCCGTGGAGGCAGACGGCTGCTTATTGCTGGATGCAAGTGTCCTGCGGGGTCAAGGAAGGGCTTGGGCACTCCCGGGCGACACAGGGCACCGGGCCCTTAGAGAGTTCCATGGAAAATCCCCCGCCCAGGGCCCCGGTATCCAAGTCTGTCCTTAGCACACTGTCTGTGCGGGGCTGAGAGTGCTGCTGGGCAGTGTGGCCTAGGGGTAATCGCGCGGTCCTCTGAGTGGCAGGGAGGGCTTCTGTTTCCATGGACAGGTGCGCAGGGACCCTGTGAAACTGCTGTGACCTCTCAAGGTCGGGTAACCTGACCCCTCCAGGGTGGGACAGGTGACTTCCCAAGGGTGGGTCACGAGACCCCAAAAGGGTGGGTCACGTGACACCAAAAGGGTGGGTCACGAAACCCCTCAAGGGTGGGTCACGTGACCCCTCAGGGGTGCGTCACGAGACCCCCCAGGGGTGGGTCACGTGACCCCTCAGGGGTGCGTCACGAGACCCCCCAGGGGTGGGTCACGTGACCCCGCAGGTGTGGGTCACGTGACCCCTCAGGGGTGGGTCACGTGACCCCTCAAGGGTGGGTCACGAGACCCCCCAGGGGTGGGTCACGTGACACCTCAGGGGTGGGTCACGAGACCCCCCGGGCGTGGGTCACTTGACCCCTCATGGGTGGGTCAGGAGACACCACAAGGGTGGGCCCCGTGACCCGAGGGAGGCCTGTTGTGGGGAGCCTGAGTGCGCACGCGCGGCCCACGTATGGGCCCGAAAGGAGCCAGCCGCGGCTCGGAGAAAAGCCATCTCCTGGGGGCCTCCCCGTGTTCCTCCACTCCCCAGGGAGGGCCCCTTTACGGATGGAAGAAAAGGGGGATCTTCGCAGTGGTGGGTTCGGGCCAGAGGGGTCTGGGGGTTTGCCTCCACGTACGCCAGGTTCCCGCACACCGGGCCCAGGTGTTTGAGCCCCGTGGAGGCAGACGGCTGCTTATTGCTGGAGGCAAGTGTCCTGCGGGGTCAAGGAAGGGCATGGGCACTCCCGGGCGACACAGGGCACCGGGCCCTTAGAGAGTTCCATGGAAAATCCCCCGCCCAGGGCCCCGGTATCCAAGTCTGTCCTTAGCACACTGTCTGTGCGGGGCTGAGAGTCCTGCTGGGCAGTGTGGCCTAGGGGAAATCGCACGGTCCTCTGAGTGGCAGGGAGGGCTTCTGTTTCCATGGACAGGTGCGCAGGGACCCTGTGAAACTGCTGTGACCTCTCAAGGGCGGGTCACCTGACCCCTCCAGGGTGGGACAGGTGACCTCCCAAGGCTGGGTCACGAGACCCCAAAAGGGTGGGTCACGTGACCCCAAAAGGGTGGGTCACGAAACCCCTCAAGGGTGGGTCACGTGACCCCTCAGGGGTGCGTCACGAGACCCCCCAGGGGTGGGTCACGTGACCCCTCAGGGGTGCGTCACGAGACCCCCCAGGGGTGGGTCACGTGACCCCGCAGGTGTGGGTCACGTGACCCCTCAGGGGTGGGTCACGTGACCCCTCAAGGGTGGGTCACGAGACCCCCCAGGGGTGGGTCACGTGACACCTCAGGGGTGGGTCACGAGACCCCCCGGGCGTGGGTCACTTGACCCCTCATGGGTGGGTCAGGAGACACCACAAGGGTGGGCCCCGTGACCCGAGGGAGGCCTGTTGTGGGGAGCCTGAGTGCGCACGCGCGGCCCACGTATGGGCCCGAAAGGAGCCAGCCGCGGCTCGGAGAAAAGCCATCTCCTGGGGGCCTCCCCGTGTTCCTCCACTCCCCAGGGAGGGCCCCTTTACGGATGGAAGAAAAGGGGGATCTTCGCAGTGGTGGGTTCGGGCCAGAGGGGTCTGGGGGTTTGCCTCCACGTACGCCAGGTTCCCGCACACCGGGCCCAGGTGTTTGAGCCCCGTGGAGGCAGACGGCTGCTTATTGCTGGAGGCAAGTGTCCTGCGGGGTCAAGGAAGGGCATGGGCACTCCCGGGCGACACAGGGCACCGGGCCCTTAGAGAGTTCCATGGAAAATCCCCCGCCCAGGGCCCCGGTATCCAAGTCTGTCCTTAGCACACTGTCTGTGCGGGGCTGAGAGTCCTGCTGGGCAGTGTGGCCTAGGGGAAATCGCACGGTCCTCTGAGTGGCAGGGAGGGCTTCTGTTTCCATGGACAGGTGCGCAGGGACCCTGTGAAACTGCTGTGACCTCTCAAGGGCGGGTCACCTGACCCCTCCAGGGTGGGACAGGTGACCTCCCAAGGCTGGGTCACGAGACCCCAAAAGGGTGGGTCACGTGACCCCAAAAGGGTGGGTCACGAAACCCCTCAAGGGTGGGTCACGTGACCCCTCAGGGGTGCGTCACGAGACCCCCCAGGGGTGGGTCACGTGACCCCTCAGGGGTGCGTCACGAGACCCCCCTGGGGTGGGTCACGTGACCCCGCAGGTGTGGGTCACGTGACCCCTCAGGGGTGGGTCACGTGACCCCTCAAGGGTGGGTCACGAGACCCCCCAGGGGTGGGTCACGTGACACCTCAGGGGTGGGTCACGAGACCCCCCGGGCGTGGGTCACTTGACCCCTCATGGGTGGGTCAGGAGACACCACAAGGGTGGGCCCCGTGACCCGAGGGAGGCCTGTTGTGGGGAGCCTGAGTGCGCACGCGCGGCCCACGTATGGGCCCGAAAGGAGCCAGCCGCGGCTCGGAGAAAAGCCATCTCCTGGGGGCCTCCCCGTGTTCCTCCACTCCTCAAGGAGGACCCCTTTACGGATGGAAGAAAAGTGGGATCTTCGCAGTGGTGGGTTCGGGCCAGAGGGGTCTGCGGGTTTGCCTGCACGAACGCCAGGTGCTCGCACAACGGCCCCAGGTGTTTGAGCCCCGTGGAGGCAGAGGGCTGCTTATTGCTGGATGATAGTGTCCTGCAGGGTTAAGGGATGGCGTGGGCACTCCCAGGGCGACAGAGGGCACCTGGCCTTTAGAGAGTTCCCTGGAAAATTCCCCCCCCCAGGCCCCTGGTCCACAAGTCTATCCTGCGCACAGTGTCTGTGCGAGGCTGGGAGTGCTTCTGGGGAGTGTTCCCCAGCGGAAATCGCGTGGTCCTTTAGGTGACAGGGAGGGCTCCTGTGTCCTCGGACAGGTGCCCAGGGACCCTGTGGAACTGCTGTGACCTCTAAAGGATGGGTCAGGTGAGCCGAGGAAGGCGTGTGCTTGGGAGCCTGAGTGCGCATGCGCGGCCCACGTATAGGCCCGAAACGAGCCAGCCGCAGCTCGGAGAAAAGCCATCTCCTGGGGGCCTCCCCATGTCCCTCCACTCCCCAGGGAGGGCCCCTTTACGGATGGAAGAAAAGGGGGATCTTCCCAGTGGTGGGTTCGGGCCAGAGGGGTCTGGGGTTTGCCTCCACGTACGCCAGGTTCCCGCACACCGGGCCCAGGTGTTTGAGCCCCGTGGAGGCAGACGGCTGCTTATTGCTGGATGCAAGTGTCCTGCGGGGTCAAGGAAGGGCTTGGGCACTCCCGGGCGACACAGGGCACCGGGCCCTTAGAGAGTTCCATGGAAAATCCCCCGCCCAGGGCCCCGGTATCCAAGTCTGTCCTTAGCACACTGTCTGTGCGGGGCTGAGAGTGCTGCTGGGCAGTGTGGCCTAGGGGTAATCGCGCGGTCCTCTGAGTGGCAGGGAGGGCTTCTGTTTCCATGGACAGGTGCGCAGGGACCCTGTGAAACTGCTGTGACCTCTCAAGGTCGGGTAACCTGACCCCTCCAGGGTGGGACAGGTGACTTCCCAAGAGTGGGTCACGAGACCCCAAAAGGGTGGGTCACGTGACACCAAAAGGGTGGGTCACGAAACCCCTCAAGGGTGGGTCACGTGACCCCTCAGGGGTGCGTCACGAGACCCCCCAGGGGTGGGTCACGTGACCCCTCAGGGGTGCGTCACGAGACCCCCCAGGGGTGGGTCACGTGACCCCGCAGGTGTGGGTCACGTGACCCCTCAGGGGTGGGTCACGTGACCCCTCAAGGGTGGGTCACGAGACCCCCCAGGGGTGGGTCACGTGACACCTCAGGGGTGGGTCACGAGACCCCCCGGGCGTGGGTCACTTGACCCCTCATGGGTGGGTCAGGAGACACCACAAGGGTGGGCCCCGTGACCCGAGGGAGGCCTGTTGTGGGGAGCCTGAGTGCGCACGCGCGGCCCACGTATGGGCCCGAAAGGAGCCAGCCGCGGCTCGGAGAAAAGCCATCTCCTGGGGGCCTCCCCGTGTTCCTCCACTCCCCAGGGAGGGCCCCTTTACGGATGGAAGAAAAGGGGGATCTTCGCAGTGGTGGGTTCGGGCCAGAGGGGTCTGGGGGTTTGCCTCCACGTACGCCAGGTTCCCGCACACCGGGCCCAGGTGTTTGAGCCCCGTGGAGGCAGACGGCTGCTTATTGCTGGAGGCAAGTGTCCTGCGGGGTCAAGGAAGGGCATGGGCACTCCCGGGCGACACAGGGCACCGGGCCCTTAGAGAGTTCCATGGAAAATCCCCCGCCCAGGGCCCCGGTATCCAAGTCTGTCCTTAGCACACTGTCTGTGCGGGGCTGAGAGTCCTGCTGGGCAGTGTGGCCTAGGGGAAATCGCACGGTCCTCTGAGTGGCAGGGAGGGCTTCTGTTTCCATGGACAGGTGCGCAGGGACCCTGTGAAACTGCTGTGACCTCTCAAGGGCGGGTCACCTGACCCCTCCAGGGTGGGACAGGTGACCTCCCAAGGCTGGGTCACGAGACCCCAAAAGGGTGGGTCACGTGACCCCAAAAGGGTGGGTCACGAAACCCCTCAAGGGTGGGTCACGTGACCCCTCAGGGGTGGGTCACGAGACCCCCCAGGGGTGGGTCACGTGACCCCTCAGGGGTGCGTCACGAGACCCCCCAGGGTTGGGTCACGTGACCCCGCAGGTGTGGGTCACGTGACCCCTCAGGGGTGGGTCACGTGACCCCTCAGGGGTGCGTCACGAGACCCCCCGGGGGTGGGTCACGTGACCCCTCAAGGGTGGGTCAGGAGACACCTCAAGGGTGGGCCCCGTGACCCGAGGGAGGCCTGTTGTGGGGAGCCTGATTGCGCACGCGCGGCCCACGTATAGGCCCGAAAGGAGCCAGGCGCGGCTCGGAGAAAAGCCATCTCCTGGGGGCTTCCCCGTGTTCCTCCACTCCTCAAGGAGGACCCCTTTACTGATGGAAGAAAAGTGGGATCTTCGCAGTGGTGGGTTCGGGCCAGAGGGGTCTGCGGGTTTGCCTGCACGAACGCCAGGTGCTCGCACAACGGGCCCAGGTTTTTGAGCCCCGTGGAGGCAGAGGGCTGCTTATTGCTGGATGATAGTGTCCTGCAGGGTTAAGGGATGGCGTGGGCACTCCCAGGGCGACAGAGGGCACCTGGCCTTTAGCGAGTTCCCTGGAAAATTCCCCCCCCCAGGCCCCTGGTCCACAAGTCTATCCTGCGCACAGTGTCTGTGCGAGGCTGGGAGTGCTTCTGGGGAGTGTTCCCCAGCGGAAATCGCGTGGTCCTTTAGGTGGCAGGGAGGGCTCCTGTGTCCACGGACTGGTGCCCAGGGACCCTGTGGAACTGCTGTGACCTCTAAAGGGTGGGTCAGGTGAGCCGAGGAAGGCGTGTGCTTTGGAGCCTGAGTGCGCATGCGCGGCCCACGTATAGGCCCGAAACGAGCCAGCCGCGGCTCGGAGAAAAGCCATCTCCTGGGGGCCTCCCCATGTTCCTCCACTCCCCAGGGAGGGCCCCTTTACGGATGGAAGAAAAGGGGGATCTTCGCAGTGGTGGGTTCGGGCCAGAGGTGTCTGGGGGTTTGCCTCCACGTACGCCAGGTTCCCGCACACCGGGCCCAGGTGTTTGAGCCCCGTGGAGGCAGACGGCTGCTTATTGCTGGAGGCAAGTGTCCTGCGGGGTCAAGGAAGGGCATGGGCACTCCCGGGCGACACAGGGCACCGGGCCCTTAGAGAGTTCCATGGAAAATCCCCCGCCCAGGGCCCCGGTATCCAAGTCTGTCCTTAGCACACTGTCTGTGCGGGGCTGAGAGTCCTGCTGGGCAGTGTGGCCTAGGGGAAATCGCACGGTCCTCTGAGTGGCAGGGAGGGCTTCTGTTTCCATGGACAGGTGCGCAGGGACCCTGTGAAACTGCTGTGACCTCTCAAGGGCGGGTCACCTGACCCCTCCAGGGTGGGACAGGTGACCTCCCAAGGCTGGGTCACGAGACCCCAAAAGGGTGGGTCACGTGACCCCAAAAGGGTGGGTCACGAAACCCCTCAAGGGTGGGTCACGTGACCCCTCAGGGGTGGGTCACGAGACCCCCCAGGGGTGGGTCACGTGACCCCTCAGGGGTGCGTCACGAGACCCCCCAGGGTTGGGTCACGTGACCCCGCAGGTGTGGGTCACGTGACCCCTCAGGGGTGGGTCACGTGACCCCTCAGGGGTGCGTCACGAGACCCCCCAGGGTTGGGTCACGTGACCCCTCAAGTGTGGGTCACGAGACCCCCCAGGGGTGGGTCACGTGACCCCTCAGGGGTGCGTCACGAGACCCCCCGGGGGTGGGTCACGTGACCCCTCAAGGGTGGGTCAGGAGACACCTCAAGGGTGGGCCCCGTGACCCGAGGGAGGCCTGTTGTGGGGAGCCTGATTGCGCACGCGCGGCCCACGTATAGGCCCGAAAGGAGCCAGGCGCGGCTCGGAGAAAAGCCATCTCCTGGGGGCTTCCCCGTGTTCCTCCACTCCTCAAGGAGGACCCCTTTACTGATGGAAGAAAAGTGGGATCTTCGCAGTGGTGGGTTCGGGCCAGAGGGGTCTGCGGGTTTGCCTGCACGAACGCCAGGTGCTCGCACAACGGGCCCAGGTTTTTGAGCCCCGTGGAGGCAGAGGGCTGCTTATTGCTGGATGATAGTGTCCTGCAGGGTTAAGGGATGGCGTGGGCACTCCCAGGGCGACAGAGGGCACCTGGCCTTTAGCGAGTTCCCTGGAAAATTCCCCCCCCCAGGCCCCTGGTCCACAAGTCTATCCTGCGCACAGTGTCTGTGCGAGGCTGGGAGTGCTTCTGGGGAGTGTTCCCCAGCGGAAATCGCGTGGTCCTTTAGGTGGCAGGGAGGGCTCCTGTGTCCACGGACTGGTGCCCAGGGACCCTGTGGAACTGCTGTGACCTCTAAAGGGTGGGTCAGGTGAGCCGAGGAAGGCGTGTGCTTTGGAGCCTGAGTGCGCATGCGCGGCCCACGTATAGGCCCGAAACGAGCCAGCCGCGGCTCGGAGAAAAGCCATCTCCTGGGGGCCTCCCCATGTTCCTCCACTCCCCAGGGAGGGCCCCTTTACGGATGGAAGAAAAGGGGGATCTTCGCAGTGGTGGGTTCGGGCCAGAGGGGTCTGGGGGTTTGCCTCCACGTACGCCAGGTTCCCGCACACCGGGCCCAGGTGTTTGAGCCCCGTGGAGGCAGACGGCTGCTTATTGCTGGATGCAAGTGTCCTGCGGGGTCAAGGAAGGGCTTGGGCACTCCCGGGCGACACAGGGCACCGGGCCCTTAGAGAGTTCCATGGAAAATCCCCCGCCCAGGGCCCCGGTATCCAAGTCTGTCCTTAGCACACTGTCTGTGCGGGGCTGAGAGTGCTGCTGGGCAGTGTGGCCTAGGGGTAATCGCGCGGTCCTCTGAGTGGCAGGGAGGGCTTCTGTTTCCATGGACAGGTGCGCAGGGACCCTGTGAAACTGCTGTGACCTCTCAAGGTCGGGTAACCTGACCCCTCCAGGGTGGGACAGGTGACTTCCCAAGGGTGGGTCACGAGACCCCAAAAGGGTGGGTCACGTGACACCAAAAGGGTGGGTCACGAAACCCCTCAAGGGTGGGTCACGTGACCCCTCAGGGGTGCGTCACGAGACCCCCCAGGGGTGGGTCACGTGACCCCTCAGGGGTGCGTCACGAGACCCCCCAGGGGTGGGTCACGTGACCCCGCAGGTGTGGGTCACGTGACCCCTCAGGGGTGGGTCACGTGACCCCTCAAGGGTGGGTCACGAGACCCCCCAGGGGTGGGTCACGTGACACCTCAGGGGTGGGTCACGAGACCCCCCGGGCGTGGGTCACTTGACCCCTCATGGGTGGGTCAGGAGACACCACAAGGGTGGGCCCCGTGACCCGAGGGAGGCCTGTTGTGGGGAGCCTGAGTGCGCACGCGCGGCCCACGTATGGGCCCGAAAGGAGCCAGCCGCGGCTCGGAGAAAAGCCATCTCCTGGGGGCCTCCCCGTGTTCCTCCACTCCCCAGGGAGGGCCCCTTTACGGATGGAAGAAAAGGGGGATCTTCGCAGTGGTGGGTTCGGGCCAGAGGGGTCTGGGGGTTTGCCTCCACGTACGCCAGGTTCCCGCACACCGGGCCCAGGTGTTTGAGCCCCGTGGAGGCAGACGGCTGCTTATTGCTGGAGGCAAGTGTCCTGCGGGGTCAAGGAAGGGCATGGGCACTCCCGGGCGACACAGGGCACCGGGCCCTTAGAGAGTTCCATGGAAAATCCCCCGCCCAGGGCCCCGGTATCCAAGTCTGTCCTTAGCACACTGTCTGTGCGGGGCTGAGAGTCCTGCTGGGCAGTGTGGCCTAGGGGAAATCGCACGGTCCTCTGAGTGGCAGGGAGGGCTTCTGTTTCCATGGACAGGTGCGCAGGGACCCTGTGAAACTGCTGTGACCTCTCAAGGGCGGGTCACCTGACCCCTCCAGGGTGGGACAGGTGACCTCCCAAGGCTGGGTCACGAGACCCCAAAAGGGTGGGTCACGTGACCCCAAAAGGGTGGGTCACGAAACCCCTCAAGGGTGGGTCACGTGACCCCTCAGGGGTGGGTCACGAGACCCCCCAGGGGTGGGTCACGTGACCCCTCAGGGGTGCGTCACGAGACCCCCCAGGGTTGGGTCACGTGACCCCGCAGGTGTGGGTCACGTGACCCCTCAGGGGTGGGTCACGTGACCCCTCAGGGGTGCGTCACGAGACCCCCCAGGGTTGGGTCACGTGACCCCTCAAGTGTGGGTCACGAGACCCCCCAGGGGTGGGTCACGTGACCCCTCAGGGGTGCGTCACGAGACCCCCCGGGGGTGGGTCACGTGACCCCTCAAGGGTGGGTCAGGAGACACCTCAAGGGTGGGCCCCGTGACCCGAGGGAGGCCTGTTGTGGGGAGCCTGATTGCGCACGCGCGGCCCACGTATAGGCCCGAAAGGAGCCAGGCGCGGCTCGGAGAAAAGCCATCTCCTGGGGGCTTCCCCGTGTTCCTCCACTCCTCAAGGAGGACCCCTTTACTGATGGAAGAAAAGTGGGATCTTCGCAGTGGTGGGTTCGGGCCAGAGGGGTCTGCGGGTTTGCCTGCACGAACGCCAGGTGCTCGCACAACGGGCCCAGGTTTTTGAGCCCCGTGGAGGCAGAGGGCTGCTTATTGCTGGATGATAGTGTCCTGCAGGGTTAAGGGATGGCGTGGGCACTCCCAGGGCGACAGAGGGCACCTGGCCTTTAGCGAGTTCCCTGGAAAATTCCCCCCCCCAGGCCCCTGGTCCACAAGTCTATCCTGCGCACAGTGTCTGTGCGAGGCTGGGAGTGCTTCTGGGGAGTGTTCCCCAGCGGAAATCGCGTGGTCCTTTAGGTGGCAGGGAGGGCTCCTGTGTCCACGGACTGGTGCCCAGGGACCCTGTGGAACTGCTGTGACCTCTAAAGGGTGGGTCAGGTGAGCCGAGGAAGGCGTGTGCTTTGGAGCCTGAGTGCGCATGCGCGGCCCACGTATAGGCCCGAAACGAGCCAGCCGCGGCTCGGAGAAAAGCCATCTCCTGGGGGCCTCCCCATGTTCCCCCACTCCCCAGGGAGGGCCCCTTTACGGATGGAAGAAAAGGGGGATCTTCGCAGTGGTGGGTTCGGGCCAGAGGTGTCTGGGGGTTTGCCTCCACGTACGCCAGGTTCCCGCACACCGGGCCCAGGTGTTTGAGCCCCGTGGAGGCAGACGGCTGCTTATTGCTGGAGGCAAGTGTCCTGCGGGGTCAAGGAAGGGCATGGGCACTCCCGGGCGACACAGGGCACCGGGCCCTTAGAGAGTTCCATGGAAAATCCCCCGCCCAGGGCCCCGGTATCCAAGTCTGTCCTTAGCACACTGTCTGTGCGGGGCTGAGAGTCCTGCTGGGCAGTGTGGCCTAGGGGAAATCGCACGGTCCTCTGAGTGGCAGGGAGGGCTTCTGTTTCCATGGACAGGTGCGCAGGGACCCTGTGAAACTGCTGTGACCTCTCAAGGGCGGGTCACCTGACCCCTCCAGGGTGGGACAGGTGACCTCCCAAGGCTGGGTCACGAGACCCCAAAAGGGTGGGTCACGTGACCCCAAAAGGGTGCGTCACGAGACCCCCCAGGGTTGGGTCACGTGACCCCGCAGGTGTGGGTCACGTGACCCCTCAGGGGTGGGTCACGTGACCCCTCAGGGGTGCGTCACGAGACCCCCCAGGGTTGGGTCACGTGACCCCTCAAGTGTGGGTCACGAGACCCCCCAGGGGTGGGTCACGTGACCCCTCAGGGGTGCGTCACGAGACCCCCCCGGGGGTGGGTCACGTGACCCCTCAAGGGTGGGTCAGGAGACACCTCAAGGGTGGGCCCCGTGACCCGAGGGAGGCCTGTTGTGGGGAGCCTGATTGCGCACGCGCGGCCCACGTATAGGCCCGAAAGGAGCCAGGCGCGGCTCGGAGAAAAGCCATCTCCTGGGGGCTTCCCCGTGTTCCTCCACTCCTCAAGGAGGACCCCTTTACTGATGGAAGAAAAGTGGGATCTTCGCAGTGGTGGGTTCGGGCCAGAGGGGTCTGCGGGTTTGCCTGCACGAACGCCAGGTGCTCGCACAACGGGCCCAGGTTTTTGAGCCCCGTGGAGGCAGAGGGCTGCTTATTGCTGGATGATAGTGTCCTGCAGGGTTAAGGGATGGCGTGGGCACTCCCAGGGCGACAGAGGGCACCTGGCCTTTAGCGAGTTCCCTGGAAAATTCCCCCCCCCAGGCCCCTGGTCCACAAGTCCATCCTGCGCACAGTGTCTGTGCGAGGCTGGGAGTGCTTCTGGGGAGTGTTCCCCAGCGGAAATCGCGTGGTCCTTTAGGTGGCAGGGAGGGCTCCTGTGTCCACGGACTGGTGCCCAGGGACTCTGTGGAACTGCTGTGACCTCTAAAGGGTGGGTCAGGTGAGCCGAGGAAGGCGTGTGCTTTGGAGCCTGAGTGCGCATGCGCGGCCCACGTATAGGCCCGAAACGAGCCAGCCGCGGCTCGGAGAAAAGCCATCTCCTGGGGGCCTCCCCATGTTCCTCCACTCCCCAGGGAGGGCCCCTTTACGGATGGAAGAAAAGGGGGATCTTCGCAGTGGTGGGTTCGGGCCAGAGGGGTCTGGGGGTTTGCCTCCACGTACGCCAGGTTCCCGCACACCGGGCCCAGGTGTTTGAGCCCCGTGGAGGCAGACGGCTGCTTATTGCTGGATGCAAGTGTCCTGCGGGGTCAAGGAAGGGCTTGGGCACTCCCGGGCGACACAGGGCACCGGGCCCTTAGAGAGTTCCATGGAAAATCCCCCGCCCAGGGCCCCGGTATCCAAGTCTGTCCTTAGCACACTGTCTGTGCGGGGCTGAGAGTGCTGCTGGGCAGTGTGGCCTAGGGGTAATCGCGCGGTCCTCTGAGTGGCAGGGAGGGCTTCTGTTTCCATGGACAGGTGCGCAGGGACCCTGTGAAACTGCTGTGACCTCTCAAGGTCGGGTAACCTGACCCCTCCAGGGTGGGACAGGTGACTTCCCAAGAGTGGGTCACGAGACCCCAAAAGGGTGGGTCACGTGACACCAAAAGGGTGGGTCACGAAACCCCTCAAGGGTGGGTCACGTGACCCCTCAGGGGTGCGTCACGAGACCCCCCAGGGGTGGGTCACGTGACCCCTCAGGGGTGCGTCACGAGACCCCCCAGGGGTGGGTCACGTGACCCCGCAGGTGTGGGTCACGTGACCCCTCAGGGGTGGGTCACGTGACCCCTCAAGGGTGGGTCACGAGACCCCCCAGGGGTGGGTCACGTGACACCTCAGGGGTGGGTCACGAGACCCCCCGGGCGTGGGTCACTTGACCCCTCATGGGTGGGTCAGGAGACACCACAAGGGTGGGCCCCGTGACCCGAGGGAGGCCTGTTGTGGGGAGCCTGAGTGCGCACGCGCGGCCCACGTATGGGCCCGAAAGGAGCCAGCCGCGGCTCGGAGAAAAGCCATCTCCTGGGGGCCTCCCCGTGTTCCTCCACTCCCCAGGGAGGGCCCCTTTACGGATGGAAGAAAAGGGGGATCTTCGCAGTGGTGGGTTCGGGCCAGAGGGGTCTGGGGGTTTGCCTCCACGTACGCCAGGTTCCCGCACACCGGGCCCAGGTGTTTGAGCCCCGTGGAGGCAGACGGCTGCTTATTGCTGGAGGCAAGTGTCCTGCGGGGTCAAGGAAGGGCATGGGCACTCCCGGGCGACACAGGGCACCGGCCCTTAGAGAGTTCCATGGAAAATCCCCCGCCCAGGGCCCCGGTATCCAAGTCTGTCCTTAGCACACTGTCTGTGCGGGGCTGAGAGTCCTGCTGGGCAGTGTGGCCTAGGGGAAATCGCACGGTCCTCTGAGTGGCAGGGAGGGCTTCTGTTTCCATGGACAGGTGCGCAGGGACCCTGTGAAACTGCTGTGACCTCTCAAGGGCGGGTCACCTGACCCCTCCAGGGTGGGACAGGTGACCTCCCAAGGCTGGGTCACGAGACCCCAAAAGGGTGGGTCACGTGACCCCAAAAGGGTGGGTCACGAAACCCCTCAAGGGTGGGTCACGTGACCCCTCAGGGGTGGGTCACGAGACCCCCCAGGGGTGGGTCACGTGACCCCTCAGGGGTGCGTCACGAGACCCCCCAGGGTTGGGTCACGTGACCCCGCAGGTGTGGGTCACGTGACCCCTCAGGGGTGGGTCACGTGACCCCTCAGGGGTGCGTCACGAGACCCCCCAGGGTTGGGTCACGTGACCCCTCAAGTGTGGGTCACGAGACCCCCCAGGGGTGGGTCACGTGACCCCTCAGGGGTGCGTCACGAGACCCCCCGGGGGTGGGTCACGTGACCCCTCAAGGGTGGGTCAGGAGACACCTCAAGGGTGGGCCCCGTGACCCGAGGGAGGCCTGTTGTGGGGAGCCTGATTGCGCACGCGCGGCCCACGTATAGGCCCGAAAGGAGCCAGGCGCGGCTCGGAGAAAAGCCATCTCCTGGGGGCTTCCCCGTGTTCCTCCACTCCTCAAGGAGGACCCCTTTACTGATGGAAGAAAAGTGGGATCTTCGCAGTGGTGGGTTCGGGCCAGAGGGGTCTGCGGGTTTGCCTGCACGAACGCCAGGTGCTCGCACAACGGGCCCAGGTTTTTGAGCCCCGTGGAGGCAGAGGGCTGCTTATTGCTGGATGATAGTGTCCTGCAGGGTTAAGGGATGGCGTGGGCACTCCCAGGGCGACAGAGGGCACCTGGCCTTTAGCGAGTTCCCTGGAAAATTCCCCCCCCCAGGCCCCTGGTCCACAAGTCTATCCTGCGCACAGTGTCTGTGCGAGGCTGGGAGTGCTTCTGGGGAGTGTTCCCCAGCGGAAATCGCGTGGTCCTTTAGGTGGCAGGGAGGGCTCCTGTGTCCACGGACTGGTGCCCAGGGACTCTGTGGAACTGCTGTGACCTCTAAAGGGTGGGTCAGGTGAGCCGAGGAAGGCGTGTGCTTTGGAGCCTGAGTGCGCATGCGCGGCCCACGTATAGGCCCGAAACGAGCCAGCCGCGGCTCGGAGAAAAGCCATCTCCTGGGGGCCTCCCCATGTTCCTCCACTCCCCAGGGAGGGCCCCTTTACGGATGGAAGAAAAGGGGGATCTTCGCAGTGGTGGGTTCGGGCCAGAGGGGTCTGGGGGTTTGCCTCCACGTACGCCAGGTTCCCGCACACCGGGCCCAGGTGTTTGAGCCCCGTGGAGGCAGACGGCTGCTTATTGCTGGATGCAAGTGTCCTGCGGGGTCAAGGAAGGGCTTGGGCACTCCCGGGCGACACAGGGCACCGGGCCCTTAGAGAGTTCCATGGAAAATCCCCCGCCCAGGGCCCCGGTATCCAAGTCTGTCCTTAGCACACTGTCTGTGCGGGGCTGAGAGTGCTGCTGGGCAGTGTGGCCTAGGGGTAATCGCGCGGTCCTCTGAGTGGCAGGGAGGGCTTCTGTTTCCATGGACAGGTGCGCAGGGACCCTGTGAAACTGCTGTGACCTCTCAAGGTCGGGTAACCTGACCCCTCCAGGGTGGGACAGGTGACTTCCCAAGAGTGGGTCACGAGACCCCAAAAGGGTGGGTCACGTGACACCAAAAGGGTGGGTCACGAAACCCCTCAAGGGTGGGTCACGTGACCCCTCAGGGGTGCGTCACGAGACCCCCCAGGGGTGGGTCACGTGACCCCTCAGGGGTGCGTCACGAGACCCCCCAGGGGTGGGTCACGTGACCCCGCAGGTGTGGGTCACGTGACCCCTCAGGGGTGGGTCACGTGACCCCTCAAGGGTGGGTCACGAGACCCCCCAGGGGTGGGTCACGTGACACCTCAGGGGTGGGTCACGAGACCCCCCGGGCGTGGGTCACTTGACCCCTCATGGGTGGGTCAGGAGACACCACAAGGGTGGGCCCCGTGACCCGAGGGAGGCCTGTTGTGGGGAGCCTGAGTGCGCACGCGCGGCCCACGTATGGGCCCGAAAGGAGCCAGCCGCGGCTCGGAGAAAAGCCATCTCCTGGGGGCCTCCCCGTGTTCCTCCACTCCCCAGGGAGGGCCCCTTTACGGATGGAAGAAAAGGGGGATCTTCGCAGTGGTGGGTTCGGGCCAGAGGGGTCTGGGGGTTTGCCTCCACGTACGCCAGGTTCCCGCACACCGGGCCCAGGTGTTTGAGCCCCGTGGAGGCAGACGGCTGCTTATTGCTGGAGGCAAGTGTCCTGCGGGGTCAAGGAAGGGCATGGGCACTCCCGGGCGACACAGGGCACCGGGCCCTTAGAGAGTTCCATGGAAAATCCCCCGCCCAGGGCCCCGGTATCCAAGTCTGTCCTTAGCACACTGTCTGTGCGGGGCTGAGAGTCCTGCTGGGCAGTGTGGCCTAGGGGAAATCGCACGGTCCTCTGAGTGGCAGGGAGGGCTTCTGTTTCCATGGACAGGTGCGCAGGGACCCTGTGAAACTGCTGTGACCTCTCAAGGTCGGGTCACCTGACCCCTCCAGGGTGGGACAGGTGACCTCCCAAGGCTGGGTCACGAGACCCCAAAAGGGTGGGTCACGTGACCCCAAAAGGGTGGGTCACGAAACCCCTCAAGGGTGGGTCACGTGACCCCTCAGGGGTGGGTCACGAGACCCCCCAGGGGTGGGTCACGTGACCCCTCAGGGGTGCGTCACGAGACCCCCCAGGGTTGGGTCACGTGACCCCGCAGGTGTGGGTCACGTGACCCCTCAGGGGTGGGTCACGTGACCCCTCAGGGGTGCGTCACGAGACCCCCCGGGGGTGGGTCACGTGACCCCTCAAGGGTGGGTCAGGAGACACCTCAAGGGTGGGCCCCGTGACCCGAGGGAGGCCTGTTGTGGGGAGCCTGATTGCGCACGCGCGGCCCACGTATAGGCCCGAAAGGAGCCAGGCGCGGCTCGGAGAAAAGCCATCTCCTGGGGGCTTCCCCGTGTTCCTCCACTCCTCAAGGAGGACCCCTTTACTGATGGAAGAAAAGTGGGATCTTCGCAGTGGTGGGTTCGGGCCAGAGGGGTCTGCGGGTTTGCCTGCACGAACGCCAGGTGCTCGCACAACGGGCCCAGGTTTTTGAGCCCCGTGGAGGCAGAGGGCTGCTTATTGCTGGATGATAGTGTCCTGCAGGGTTAAGGGATGGCGTGGGCACTCCCAGGGCGACAGAGGGCACCTGGCCTTTAGCGAGTTCCCTGGAAAATTCCCCCCCCCAGGCCCCTGGTCCACAAGTCTATCCTGCGCACAGTGTCTGTGCGAGGCTGGGAGTGCTTCTGGGGAGTGTTCCCCAGCGGAAATCGCGTGGTCCTTTAGGTGGCAGGGAGGGCTCCTGTGTCCACGGACTGGTGCCCAGGGACTCTGTGGAACTGCTGTGACCTCTAAAGGGTGGGTCAGGTGAGCCGAGGAAGGCGTGTGCTTTGGAGCCTGAGTGCGCATGCGCGGCCCACGTATAGGCCCGAAACGAGCCAGCCGCGGCTCGGAGAAAAGCCATCTCCTGGGGGCCTCCCCATGTTCCTCCACTCCCCAGGGAGGGCCCCTTTACGGATGGAAGAAAAGGGGGATCTTCGCAGTGGTGGGTTCGGGCCAGAGGGGTCTGGGGGTTTGCCTCCACGTACGCCAGGTTCCCGCACACCGGGCCCAGGTGTTTGAGCCCCGTGGAGGCAGACGGCTGCTTATTGCTGGATGCAAGTGTCCTGCGGGGTCAAGGAAGGGCTTGGGCACTCCCGGGCGACACAGGGCACCGGGCCCTTAGAGAGTTCCATGGAAAATCCCCCGCCCAGGGCCCCGGTATCCAAGTCTGTCCTTAGCACACTGTCTGTGCGGGGCTGAGAGTGCTGCTGGGCAGTGTGGCCTAGGGGTAATCGCGCGGTCCTCTGAGTGGCAGGGAGGGCTTCTGTTTCCATGGACAGGTGCGCAGGGACCCTGTGAAACTGCTGTGACCTCTCAAGGTCGGGTAACCTGACCCCTCCAGGGTGGGACAGGTGACTTCCCAAGAGTGGGTCACGAGACCCCAAAAGGGTGGGTCACGTGACACCAAAAGGGTGGGTCACGAAACCCCTCAAGGGTGGGTCACGTGACCCCTCAGGGGTGCGTCACGAGACCCCCCAGGGGTGGGTCACGTGACCCCTCAGGGGTGCGTCACGAGACCCCCCAGGGGTGGGTCACGTGACCCCGCAGGTGTGGGTCACGTGACCCCTCAGGGGTGGGTCACGTGACCCCTCAAGGGTGGGTCACGAGACCCCCCAGGGGTGGGTCACGTGACACCTCAGGGGTGGGTCACGAGACCCCCCGGGCGTGGGTCACTTGACCCCTCATGGGTGGGTCAGGAGACACCACAAGGGTGGGCCCCGTGACCCGAGGGAGGCCTGTTGTGGGGAGCCTGAGTGCGCACGCGCGGCCCACGTATGGGCCCGAAAGGAGCCAGCCGCGGCTCGGAGAAAAGCCATCTCCTGGGGGCCTCCCCGTGTTCCTCCACTCCCCAGGGAGGGCCCCTTTACGGATGGAAGAAAAGGGGGATCTTCGCAGTGGTGGGTTCGGGCCAGAGGGGTCTGGGGGTTTGCCTCCACGTACGCCAGGTTCCCGCACACCGGGCCCAGGTGTTTGAGCCCCGTGGAGGCAGACGGCTGCTTATTGCTGGAGGCAAGTGTCCTGCGGGGTCAAGGAAGGGCATGGGCACTCCCGGGCGACACAGGGCACCGGCCCTTAGAGAGTTCCATGGAAAATCCCCCGCCCAGGGCCCCGGTATCCAAGTCTGTCCTTAGCACACTGTCTGTGCGGGGCTGAGAGTCCTGCTGGGCAGTGTGGCCTAGGGGAAATCGCACGGTCCTCTGAGTGGCAGGGAGGGCTTCTGTTTCCATGGACAGGTGCGCAGGGACCCTGTGAAACTGCTGTGACCTCTCAAGGGCGGGTCACCTGACCCCTCCAGGGTGGGACAGGTGACCTCCCAAGGCTGGGTCACGAGACCCCAAAAGGGTGGGTCACGTGACCCCAAAAGGGTGGGTCACGAAACCCCTCAAGGGTGGGTCACGTGACCCCTCAGGGGTGGGTCACGAGACCCCCCAGGGGTGGGTCACGTGACCCCTCAGGGGTGCGTCACGAGACCCCCCAGGGTTGGGTCACGTGACCCCGCAGGTGTGGGTCACGTGACCCCTCAGGGGTGGGTCACGTGACCCCTCAGGGGTGCGTCACGAGACCCCCCAGGGTTGGGTCACGTGACCCCTCAAGTGTGGGTCACGAGACCCCCCAGGGGTGGGTCACGTGACCCCTCAGGGGTGCGTCACGAGACCCCCCGGGGGTGGGTCACGTGACCCCTCAAGGGTGGGTCAGGAGACACCTCAAGGGTGGGCCCCGTGACCCGAGGGAGGCCTGTTGTGGGGAGCCTGATTGCGCACGCGCGGCCCACGTATAGGCCCGAAAGGAGCCAGGCGCGGCTCGGAGAAAAGCCATCTCCTGGGGGCTTCCCCGTGTTCCTCCACTCCTCAAGGAGGACCCCTTTACTGATGGAAGAAAAGTGGGATCTTCGCAGTGGTGGGTTCGGGCCAGAGGGGTCTGCGGGTTTGCCTGCACGAACGCCAGGTGCTCGCACAACGGGCCCAGGTTTTTGAGCCCCGTGGAGGCAGAGGGCTGCTTATTGCTGGATGATAGTGTCCTGCAGGGTTAAGGGATGGCGTGGGCACTCCCAGGGCGACAGAGGGCACCTGGCCTTTAGCGAGTTCCCTGGAAAATTCCCCCCCCCAGGCCCCTGGTCCACAAGTCTATCCTGCGCACAGTGTCTGTGCGAGGCTGGGAGTGCTTCTGGGGAGTGTTCCCCAGCGGAAATCGCGTGGTCCTTTAGGTGGCAGGGAGGGCTCCTGTGTCCACGGACTGGTGCCCAGGGACTCTGTGGAACTGCTGTGACCTCTAAAGGGTGGGTCAGGTGAGCCGAGGAAGGCGTGTGCTTTGGAGCCTGAGTGCGCATGCGCGGCCCACGTATAGGCCCGAAACGAGCCAGCCGCGGCTCGGAGAAAAGCCATCTCCTGGGGGCCTCCCCATGTTCCTCCACTCCCCAGGGAGGGCCCCTTTACGGATGGAAGAAAAGGGGGATCTTCGCAGTGGTGGGTTCGGGCCAGAGGGGTCTGGGGGTTTGCCTCCACGTACGCCAGGTTCCCGCACACCGGGCCCAGGTGTTTGAGCCCCGTGGAGGCAGACGGCTGCTTATTGCTGGATGCAAGTGTCCTGCGGGGTCAAGGAAGGGCTTGGGCACTCCCGGGCGACACAGGGCACCGGGCCCTTAGAGAGTTCCATGGAAAATCCCCCGCCCAGGGCCCCGGTATCCAAGTCTGTCCTTAGCACACTGTCTGTGCGGGGCTGAGAGTGCTGCTGGGCAGTGTGGCCTAGGGGTAATCGCGCGGTCCTCTGAGTGGCAGGGAGGGCTTCTGTTTCCATGGACAGGTGCGCAGGGACCCTGTGAAACTGCTGTGACCTCTCAAGGTCGGGTAACCTGACCCCTCCAGGGTGGGACAGGTGACTTCCCAAGGGTGGGTCACGAGACCCCAAAAGGGTGGGTCACGTGACACCAAAAGGGTGGGTCACGAAACCCCTCAAGGGTGGGTCACGTGACCCCTCAGGGGTGCGTCACGAGACCCCCCAGGGGTGGGTCACGTGACCCCTCAGGGGTGCGTCACGAGACCCCCCAGGGGTGGGTCACGTGACCCCGCAGGTGTGGGTCACGTGACCCCTCAGGGGTGGGTCACGTGACCCCTCAAGGGTGGGTCACGAGACCCCCCAGGGGTGGGTCACGTGACACCTCAGGGGTGGGTCACGAGACCCCCCGGGCGTGGGTCACTTGACCCCTCATGGGTGGGTCAGGAGACACCACAAGGGTGGGCCCCGTGACCCGAGGGAGGCCTGTTGTGGGGAGCCTGAGTGCGCACGCGCGGCCCACGTATGGGCCCGAAAGGAGCCAGCCGCGGCTCGGAGAAAAGCCATCTCCTGGGGGCCTCCCCGTGTTCCTCCACTCCCCAGGGAGGGCCCCTTTACGGATGGAAGAAAAGGGGGATCTTCGCAGTGGTGGGTTCGGGCCAGAGGGGTCTGGGGGTTTGCCTCCACGTACGCCAGGTTCCCGCACACCGGGCCCAGGTGTTTGAGCCCCGTGGAGGCAGACGGCTGCTTATTGCTGGAGGCAAGTGTCCTGCGGGGTCAAGGAAGGGCATGGGCACTCCCGGGCGACACAGGGCACCGGGCCCTTAGAGAGTTCCATGGAAAATCCCCCGCCCAGGGCCCCGGTATCCAAGTCTGTCCTTAGCACACTGTCTGTGCGGGGCTGAGAGTCCTGCTGGGCAGTGTGGCCTAGGGGAAATCGCACGGTCCTCTGAGTGGCAGGGAGGGCTTCTGTTTCCATGGACAGGTGCGCAGGGACCCTGTGAAACTGCTGTGACCTCTCAAGGGCGGGTCACCTGACCCCTCCAGGGTGGGACAGGTGACCTCCCAAGGCTGGGTCACGAGACCCCAAAAGGGTGGGTCACGTGACCCCAAAAGGGTGGGTCACGAAACCCCTCAAGGGTGGGTCACGTGACCCCTCAGGGGTGGGTCACGAGACCCCCCAGGGGTGGGTCACGTGACCCCTCAGGGGTGCGTCACGAGACCCCCCAGGGTTGGGTCACGTGACCCCGCAGGTGTGGGTCACGTGACCCCTCAGGGGTGGGTCACGTGACCCCTCAGGGGTGCGTCACGAGACCCCCCGGGGGTGGGTCACGTGACCCCTCAAGGGTGGGTCAGGAGACACCTCAAGGGTGGGCCCCGTGACCCGAGGGAGGCCTGTTGTGGGGAGCCTGATTGCGCACGCGCGGCCCACGTATAGGCCCGAAAGGAGCCATGCGCGGCTCGGAGAAAAGCCATCTCCTGGGGGCTTCCCCGTGTTCCTCCACTCCTCAAGGAGGACCCCTTTACTGATGGAAGAAAAGTGGGATCTTCGCAGTGGTGGGTTCGGGCCAGAGGGGTCTGCGGGTTTGCCTGCACGAACGCCAGGTGCTCGCACAACGGGCCCAGGTTTTTGAGCCCCGTGGAGGCAGAGGGCTGCTTATTGCTGGATGATAGTGTCCTGCAGGGTTAAGGGATGGCGTGGGCACTCCCAGGGCGACAGAGGGCACCTGGCCTTTAGCGAGTTCCCTGGAAAATTCCCCCCCCCAGGCCCCTGGTCCACAAGTCTATCCTGCGCACAGTGTCTGTGCGAGGCTGGGAGTGCTTCTGGGGAGTGTTCCCCAGCGGAAATCGCGTGGTCCTTTAGGTGGCAGGGAGGGCTCCTGTGTCCACGGACTGGTGCCCAGGGACCCTGTGGAACTGCTGTGACCTCTAAAGGGTGGGTCAGGTGAGCCGAGGAAGGCGTGTGCTTTGGAGCCTGAGTGCGCATGCGCGGCCCACGTATAGGCCCGAAACGAGCCAGCCGCGGCTCGGAGAAAAGCCATCTCCTGGGGGCCTCCCCATGTTCCTCCACTCCCCAGGGAGGGCCCCTTTACGGATGGAAGAAAAGGGGGATCTTCGCAGTGGT
The DNA here is from genome assembly GCF_022682495.2 of Desmodus rotundus. Taxonomy (NCBI): domain Eukaryota; kingdom Metazoa; phylum Chordata; class Mammalia; order Chiroptera; family Phyllostomidae; genus Desmodus; species Desmodus rotundus. The sequence continues at coordinate 45,522 of NW_026527643.1, read as the reverse complement.
GGGTTCGGGCCAGAGGTGTCTGGGGGTTTGCCTCCACGTACGCCAGGTTCCCGCACACCGGGCCCAGGTGTTTGAGCCCCGTGGAGGCAGACGGCTGCTTATTGCTGGAGGCAAGTGTCCTGCGGGGTCAAGGAAGGGCATGGGCACTCCCGGGCGACACAGGGCACCGGGCCCTTAGAGAGTTCCATGGAAAATCCCCCGCCCAGGGCCCCGGTATCCAAGTCTGTCCTTAGCACACTGTCTGTGCGGGGCTGAGAGTCCTGCTGGGCAGTGTGGCCTAGGGGAAATCGCACGGTCCTCTGAGTGGCAGGGAGGGCTTCTGTTTCCATGGACAGGTGCGCAGGGACCCTGTGAAACTGCTGTGACCTCTCAAGGGCGGGTCACCTGACCCCTCCAGGGTGGGACAGGTGACCTCCCAAGGCTGGGTCACGAGACCCCAAAAGGGTGGGTCACGTGACCCCAAAAGGGTGGGTCACGAAACCCCTCAAGGGTGGGTCACGTGACCCCTCAGGGGTGGGTCACGAGACCCCCCAGGGGTGGGTCACGTGACCCCTCAGGGGTGCGTCACGAGACCCCCCAGGGTTGGGTCACGTGACCCCGCAGGTGTGGGTCACGTGACCCCTCAGGGGTGGGTCACGTGACCCCTCAGGGGTGCGTCACGAGACCCCCCAGGGTTGGGTCACGTGACCCCTCAAGTGTGGGTCACGAGACCCCCCAGGGGTGGGTCACGTGACCCCTCAGGGGTGCGTCACGAGACCCCCGGGGGTGGGTCACGTGACCCCTCAAGGGTGGGTCAGGAGACACCTCAAGGGTGGGCCCCGTGACCCGAGGGAGGCCTGTTGTGGGGAGCCTGATTGCGCACGCGCGGCCCACGTATAGGCCCGAAAGGAGCCAGGCGCGGCTCGGAGAAAAGCCATCTCCTGGGGGCTTCCCCGTGTTCCTCCACTCCTCAAGGAGGACCCCTTTACTGATGGAAGAAAAGTGGGATCTTCGCAGTGGTGGGTTCGGGCCAGAGGGGTCTGCGGGTTTGCCTGCACGAACGCCAGGTGCTCGCACAACGGGCCCAGGTTTTTGAGCCCCGTGGAGGCAGAGGGCTGCTTATTGCTGGATGATAGTGTCCTGCAGGGTTAAGGGATGGCGTGGGCACTCCCAGGGCGACAGAGGGCACCTGGCCTTTAGCGAGTTCCCTTGAAAATTCCCCCCCCCAGGCCCCTGGTCCACAAGTCTATCCTGCGCACAGTGTCTGTGCGAGGCTGGGAGTGCTTCTGGGGAGTGTTCCCCAGCGGAAATCGCGTGGTCCTTTAGGTGGCAGGGAGGGCTCCTGTGTCCACGGACTGGTGCCCAGGGACTCTGTGGAACTGCTGTGACCTCTAAAGGGTGGGTCAGGTGAGCCGAGGAAGGCGTGTGCTTTGGAGCCTGAGTGCGCATGCGCGGCCCACGTATAGGCCCGAAACGAGCCAGCCGCGGCTCGGAGAAAAGCCATCTCCTGGGGGCCTCCCCATGTTCCTCCACTCCCCAGGGAGGGCCCCTTTACGGATGGAAGAAAAGGGGGATCTTCGCAGTGGTGGGTTCGGGCCAGAGGGGTCTGGGGGTTTGCCTCCACGTACGCCAGGTTCCCGCACACCGGGCCCAGGTGTTTGAGCCCCGTGGAGGCAGACGGCTGCTTATTGCTGGATGCAAGTGTCCTGCGGGGTCAAGGAAGGGCTTGGGCACTCCCGGGCGACACAGGGCACCGGGCCCTTAGAGAGTTCCATGGAAAATCCCCCGCCCAGGGCCCCGGTATCCAAGTCTGTCCTTAGCACACTGTCTGTGCGGGGCTGAGAGTGCTGCTGGGCAGTGTGGCCTAGGGGTAATCGCGCGGTCCTCTGAGTGGCAGGGAGGGCTTCTGTTTCCATGGACAGGTGCGCAGGGACCCTGTGAAACTGCTGTGACCTCTCAAGGTCGGGTAACCTGACCCCTCCAGGGTGGGACAGGTGACTTCCCAAGAGTGGGTCACGAGACCCCAAAAGGGTGGGTCACGTGACACCAAAAGGGTGGGTCACGAAACCCCTCAAGGGTGGGTCACGTGACCCCTCAGGGGTGCGTCACGAGACCCCCCAGGGGTGGGTCACGTGACCCCTCAGGGGTGCGTCACGAGACCCCCCAGGGGTGGGTCACGTGACCCCGCAGGTGTGGGTCACGTGACCCCTCAGGGGTGGGTCACGTGACCCCTCAAGGGTGGGTCACGAGACCCCCCAGGGGTGGGTCACGTGACACCTCAGGGGTGGGTCACGAGACCCCCCGGGCGTGGGTCACTTGACCCCTCATGGGTGGGTCAGGAGACACCACAAGGGTGGGCCCCGTGACCCGAGGGAGGCCTGTTGTGGGGAGCCTGAGTGCGCACGCGCGGCCCACGTATGGGCCCGAAAGGAGCCAGCCGCGGCTCGGAGAAAAGCCATCTCCTGGGGGCCTCCCCGTGTTCCTCCACTCCTCAAGGAGGACCCCTTTACGGATGGAAGAAAAGTGGGATCTTCGCAGTGGTGGGTTCGGGCCAGAGGGGTCTGCGGGTTTGCCTGCACGAACGCCAGGTGCTCGCACAACGGCCCCAGGTGTTTGAGCCCCGTGGAGGCAGAGGGCTGCTTATTGCTGGATGATAGTGTCCTGCAGGGTTAAGGGATGGCGTGGGCACTCCCAGGGCGACAGAGGGCACCTGGCCTTTAGCGAGTTCCCTGGAAAATTCCCCCCCCCAGGCCCCTGGTCCACAAGTCTATCCTGCGCACAGTGTCTGTGCGAGGCTGGGAGTGCTTCTGGGGAGTGTTCCCCAGCGGAAATCGCGTGGTCCTTTAGGTGGCAGGGAGGGCTCCTGTGTCCACGGACTGGTGCCCAGGGACCCTGTGGAACTGCTGTGACCTCTAAAGGGTGGGTCAGGTGAGCCGAGGAAGGCGTGTGCTTTGGAGCCTGAGTGCGCATGCGCGGCCCACGTATAGGCCCGAAACGAGCCAGCCGCGGCTCGGAGAAAAGCCATCTCCTGGGGGCCTCCCCATGTTCCTCCACTCCCCAGGGAGGGCCCCTTTACGGATGGAAGAAAAGGGGGATCTTCGCAGTGGTGGGTTCGGGCCAGAGGGGTCTGGGGGTTTGCCTCCACGTACGCCAGGTTCCCGCACACCGGGCCCAGGTGTTTGAGCCCCGTGGAGGCAGACGGCTGCTTATTGCTGGATGCAAGTGTCCTGCGGGGTCAAGGAAGGGCTTGGGCACTCCCGGGCGACACAGGGCACCGGGCCCTTAGAGAGTTCCATGGAAAATCCCCCGCCCAGGGCCCCGGTATCCAAGTCTGTCCTTAGCACACTGTCTGTGCGGGGCTGAGAGTGCTGCTGGGCAGTGTGGCCTAGGGGTAATCGCGCGGTCCTCTGAGTGGCAGGGAGGGCTTCTGTTTCCATGGACAGGTGCGCAGGGACCCTGTGAAACTGCTGTGACCTCTCAAGGTCGGGTAACCTGACCCCTCCAGGGTGGGACAGGTGACTTCCCAAGGGTGGGTCACGAGACCCCAAAAGGGTGGGTCACGTGACACCAAAAGGGTGGGTCACGAAACCCCTCAAGGGTGGGTCACGTGACCCCTCAGGGGTGCGTCACGAGACCCCCCAGGGGTGGGTCACGTGACCCCTCAGGGGTGCGTCACGAGACCCCCCAGGGGTGGGTCACGTGACCCCGCAGGTGTGGGTCACGTGACCCCTCAGGGGTGGGTCACGTGACCCCTCAAGGGTGGGTCACGAGACCCCCCAGGGGTGGGTCACGTGACACCTCAGGGGTGGGTCACGAGACCCCCCGGGCGTGGGTCACTTGACCCCTCATGGGTGGGTCAGGAGACACCACAAGGGTGGGCCCCGTGACCCGAGGGAGGCCTGTTGTGGGGAGCCTGAGTGCGCACGCGCGGCCCACGTATGGGCCCGAAAGGAGCCAGCCGCGGCTCGGAGAAAAGCCATCTCCTGGGGGCCTCCCCGTGTTCCTCCACTCCTCAAGGAGGACCCCTTTACGGATGGAAGAAAAGTGGGATCTTCGCAGTGGTGGGTTCGGGCCAGAGGGGTCTGCGGGTTTGCCTGCACGAACGCCAGGTGCTCGCACAACGGCCCCAGGTGTTTGAGCCCCGTGGAGGCAGAGGGCTGCTTATTGCTGGATGATAGTGTCCTGCAGGGTTAAGGGATGGCGTGGGCACTCCCAGGGCGACAGAGGGCACCTGGCCTTTAGAGAGTTCCCTGGAAAATTCCCCCCCCCAGGCCCCTGGTCCACAAGTCTATCCTGCGCACAGTGTCTGTGCGAGGCTGGGAGTGCTTCTGGGGAGTGTTCCCCAGCGGAAATCGCGTGGTCCTTTAGGTGACAGGGAGGGCTCCTGTGTCCTCGGACAGGTGCCCAGGGACCCTGTGGAACTGCTGTGACCTCTAAAGGATGGGTCAGGTGAGCCGAGGAAGGCGTGTGCTTGGGAGCCTGAGTGCGCATGCGCGGCCCACGTATAGGCCCGAAACGAGCCAGCCGCAGCTCGGAGAAAAGCCATCTCCTGGGGGCCTCCCCATGTCCCTCCACTCCCCAGGGAGGGCCCCTTTACGGATGGAAGAAAAGGGGGATCTTCCCAGTGGTGGGTTCGGGCCAGAGGGGTCTGGTGTTTGCCTCCACGTACGCCAGGTTCCCGCACACCGGGCCCAGGTGTTTGAGCCCCGTGGAGGCAGACGGCTGCTTATTGCTGGATGCAAGTGTCCTGCGGGGTCAAGGAAGGGCTTGGGCACTCCCGGGCGACACAGGGCACCGGGCCCTTAGAGAGTTCCATGGAAAATCCCCCGCCCAGGGCCCCGGTATCAAAGTCTGTCCTTAGCACACTGTCTGTGCGGGGCTGAGAGTGCTGCTGGGCAGTGTGGCCTAGGGGTAATCGCGCGGTCCTCTGAGTGGCAGGGAGGGCTTCTGTTTCCATGGACAGGTGCGCAGGGACCCTGTGAAACTGCTGTGACCTCTCAAGGTCGGGTAACCTGACCCCTCCAGGGTGGGACAGGTGACTTCCCAAGGGTGGGTCACGAGACCCCAAAAGGGTGGGTCACGTGACACCAAAAGGGTGGGTCACGAAACCCCTCAAGGGTGGGTCACGTGACCCCTCAGGGGTGCGTCACGAGACCCCCCAGGGGTGGGTCACGTGACCCCTCAGGGGTGCGTCACGAGACCCCCCAGGGGTGGGTCACGTGACCCCGCAGGTGTGGGTCACGTGACCCCTCAGGGGTGGGTCACGTGACCCCTCAAGGGTGGGTCACGAGACCCCCCAGGGGTGGGTCACGTGACACCTCAGGGGTGGGTCACGAGACCCCCCGGGCGTGGGTCACTTGACCCCTCATGGGTGGGTCAGGAGACACCACAAGGGTGGGCCCCGTGACCCGAGGGAGGCCTGTTGTGGGGAGCCTGAGTGCGCACGCGCGGCCCACGTATGGGCCCGAAAGGAGCCAGCCGCGGCTCGGAGAAAAGCCATCTCCTGGGGGCCTCCCCGTGTTCCTCCACTCCTCAAGGAGGACCCCTTTACGGATGGAAGAAAAGTGGGATCTTCGCAGTGGTGGGTTCGGGCCAGAGGGGTCTGCGGGTTTGCCTGCACGAACGCCAGGTGCTCGCACAACGGCCCCAGGTGTTTGAGCCCCGTGGAGGCAGAGGGCTGCTTATTGCTGGATGATAGTGTCCTGCAGGGTTAAGGGATGGCGTGGGCACTCCCAGGGCGACAGAGGGCACCTGGCCTTTAGCGAGTTCCCTGGAAAATTCCCCCCCCCAGGCCCCTGGTCCACAAGTCTATCCTGCGCACAGTGTCTGTGCGAGGCTGGGAGTGCTTCTGGGGAGTGTTCCCCAGCGGAAATCGCGTGGTCCTTTAGGTGGCAGGGAGGGCTCCTGTGTCCACGGACTGGTGCCCAGGGACCCTGTGGAACTGCTGTGACCTCTAAAGGGTGGGTCAGGTGAGCCGAGGAAGGCGTGTGCTTTGGAGCCTGAGTGCGCATGCGCGGCCCACGTATAGGCCCGAAACGAGCCAGCCGCGGCTCGGAGAAAAGCCATCTCCTGGGGGCCTCCCCATGTCCCTCCACTCCCCAGGGAGGGCCCCTTTACGGATGGAAGAAAAGGGGGATCTTCGCAGTGGTGGGTTCGGGCCAGAGGGGTCTGGGGGTTTGCCTCCACGTACGCCAGGTTCCCGCACACCGGGCCCAGGTGTTTGAGCCCCGTGGAGGCAGACGGCTGCTTATTGCTGGATGCAAGTGTCCTGCGGGGTCAAGGAAGGGCTTGGGCACTCCCGGGCGACACAGGGCACCGGGCCCTTAGAGAGTTCCATGGAAAATCCCCCGCCCAGGGCCCCGGTATCCAAGTCTGTCCTTAGCACACTGTCTGTGCGGGGCTGAGAGTGCTGCTGGGCAGTGTGGCCTAGGGGTAATCGCGCGGTCCTCTGAGTGGCAGGGAGGGCTTCTGTTTCCATGGACAGGTGCGCAGGGACCCTGTGAAACTGCTGTGACCTCTCAAGGTCGGGTAACCTGACCCCTCCAGGGTGGGACAGGTGACTTCCCAAGGGTGGGTCACGAGACCCCAAAAGGGTGGGTCACGTGACACCAAAAGGGTGGGTCACGAAACCCCTCAAGGGTGGGTCACGTGACCCCTCAGGGGTGCGTCACGAGACCCCCCAGGGGTGGGTCACGTGACCCCTCAGGGGTGCGTCACGAGACCCCCCAGGGGTGGGTCACGTGACCCCGCAGGTGTGGGTCACGTGACCCCTCAGGGGTGGGTCACGTGACCCCTCAAGGGTGGGTCACGAGACCCCCCAGGGGTGGGTCACGTGACACCTCAGGGGTGGGTCACGAGACCCCCCGGGCGTGGGTCACTTGACCCCTCATGGGTGGGTCAGGAGACACCACAAGGGTGGGCCCCGTGACCCGAGGGAGGCCTGTTGTGGGGAGCCTGAGTGCGCACGCGCGGCCCACGTATGGGCCCGAAAGGAGCCAGCCGCGGCTCGGAGAAAAGCCATCTCCTGGGGGCCTCCCCGTGTTCCTCCACTCCTCAAGGAGGACCCCTTTACGGATGGAAGAAAAGTGGGATCTTCGCAGTGGTGGGTTCGGGCCAGAGGGGTCTGCGGGTTTGCCTGCACGAACGCCAGGTGCTCGCACAACGGCCCCAGGTGTTTGAGCCCCGTGGAGGCAGAGGGCTGCTTATTGCTGGATGATAGTGTCCTGCAGGGTTAAGGGATGGCGTGGGCACTCCCAGGGCGACAGAGGGCACCTGGCCTTTAGAGAGTTCCCTGGAAAATTCCCCCCCCCAGGCCCCTGGTCCACAAGTCTATCCTGCGCACAGTGTCTGTGCGAGGCTGGGAGTGCTTCTGGGGAGTGTTCCCCAGCGGAAATCGCGTGGTCCTTTAGGTGACAGGGAGGGCTCCTGTGTCCTCGGACAGGTGCCCAGGGACCCTGTGGAACTGCTGTGACCTCTAAAGGATGGGTCAGGTGAGCCGAGGAAGGCGTGTGCTTGGGAGCCTGAGTGCGCATGCGCGGCCCACGTATAGGCCCGAAACGAGCCAGCCGCAGCTCGGAGAAAAGCCATCTCCTGGGGGCCTCCCCATGTTCCTCCACTCCCCAGGGAGGGCCCCTTTACGGATGGAAGAAAAGGGGGATCTTCGCAGTGGTGGGTTCGGGCCAGAGGGGTCTGGGGGTTTGCCTCCACGTACGCCAGGTTCCCGCACACCGGGCCCAGGTGTTTGAGCCCCGTGGAGGCAGACGGCTGCTTATTGCTGGATGCAAGTGTCCTGCGGGGTCAAGGAAGGGCTTGGGCACTCCCGGGCGACACAGGGCACCGGGCCCTTAGAGAGTTCCATGGAAAATCCCCCGCCCAGGGCCCCGGTATCCAAGTCTGTCCTTAGCACACTGTCTGTGCGGGGCTGAGAGTGCTGCTGGGCAGTGTGGCCTAGGGGTAATCGCGCGGTCCTCTGAGTGGCAGGGAGGGCTTCTGTTTCCATGGACAGGTGCGCAGGGACCCTGTGAAACTGCTGTGACCTCTCAAGGTCGGGTAACCTGACCCCTCCAGGGTGGGACAGGTGACTTCCCAAGGGTGGGTCACGAGACCCCAAAAGGGTGGGTCACGTGACACCAAAAGGGTGGGTCACGAAACCCCTCAAGGGTGGGTCACGTGACCCCTCAGGGGTGCGTCACGAGACCCCCCAGGGGTGGGTCACGTGACCCCTCAGGGGTGCGTCACGAGACCCCCCAGGGGTGGGTCACGTGACCCCGCAGGTGTGGGTCACGTGACCCCTCAGGGGTGGGTCACGTGACCCCTCAAGGGTGGGTCACGAGACCCCCCAGGGGTGGGTCACGTGACACCTCAGGGGTGGGTCACGAGACCCCCCGGGCGTGGGTCACTTGACCCCTCATGGGTGGGTCAGGAGACACCACAAGGGTGGGCCCCGTGACCCGAGGGAGGCCTGTTGTGGGGAGCCTGAGTGCGCACGCGCGGCCCACGTATGGGCCCGAAAGGAGCCAGCCGCGGCTCGGAGAAAAGCCATCTCCTGGGGGCCTCCCCGTGTTCCTCCACTCCTCAAGGAGGACCCCTTTACGGATGGAAGAAAAGTGGGATCTTCGCAGTGGTGGGTTCGGGCCAGAGGGGTCTGCGGGTTTGCCTGCACGAACGCCAGGTGCTCGCACAACGGCCCCAGGTGTTTGAGCCCCGTGGAGGCAGAGGGCTGCTTATTGCTGGATGATAGTGTCCTGCAGGGTTAAGGGATGGCGTGGGCACTCCCAGGGCGACAGAGGGCACCTGGCCTTTAGCGAGTTCCCTGGAAAATTCCCCCCCCCAGGCCCCTGGTCCACAAGTCTATCCTGCGCACAGTGTCTGTGCGAGGCTGGGAGTGCTTCTGGGGAGTGTTCCCCAGCGGAAATCGCGTGGTCCTTTAGGTGGCAGGGAGGGCTCCTGTGTCCACGGACTGGTGCCCAGGGACCCTGTGGAACTGCTGTGACCTCTAAAGGGTGGGTCAGGTGAGCCGAGGAAGGCGTGTGCTTTGGAGCCTGAGTGCGCATGCGCGGCCCACGTATAGGCCCGAAACGAGCCAGCCGCGGCTCGGAGAAAAGCCATCTCCTGGGGGCCTCCCCATGTTCCTCCACTCCCCAGGGAGGGCCCCTTTACGGATGGAAGAAAAGGGGGATCTTCGCAGTGGTGGGTTCGGGCCAGAGGGGTCTGCGGGTTTGCCTCCACGTACGCCAGGTTCCCGCACACCGGGCCCAGGTGTTTGAGCCCCGTGGAGGCAGACGGCTGCTTATTGCTGGAGGCAAGTGTCCTGCGGGGTCAAGGAAGGGCATGGGCACTCCCGGGCGACACAGGGCACCGGGCCCTTAGAGAGTTCCATGGAAAATCCCCCGCCCAGGGCCCCGGTATCCAAGTCTGTCCTTAGCACACTGTCTGTGCGGGGCTGAGAGTCCTGCTGGGCAGTGTGGCCTAGGGGAAATCGCACGGTCCTCTGAGTGGCAGGGAGGGCTTCTGTTTCCATGGACAGGTGCGCAGGGACCCTGTGAAACTGCTGTGACCTCTCAAGGGCGGGTCACCTGACCCCTCCAGGGTGGGACAGGTGACCTCCCAAGGCTGGGTCACGAGACCCCAAAAGGGTGGGTCACGTGACCCCAAAAGGGTGGGTCACGAAACCCCTCAAGGGTGGGTCACGTGACCCCTCAGAGGTGGGTCACGAGACCCCCCAGGGGTGGGTCACGTGACCCCTCAGGGGTGCGTCACGAGACCCCCCAGGGTTGGGTCACGTGACCCCGCAGGTGTGGGTCACGTGACCCCTCAGGGGTGGGTCACCTGACCCCTCAAGGGTGGGTCACGAGACCCCCCAGGGGTGGGTCACGTGACCCCTCAGGGGTGCGTCACGAGACCCCCCGTGGGTGGGTCACGTGACCCCTCAAGGGTGGGTCAGGAGACACCTCAAGGGTGGGCCCCGTGACCCGAGGGAGGCCTGTTGTGGGGAGCCTGAGTGCGCACGCGCGGCCCACGTATAGGCCCGAAAGGAGCCAGGCGCGGCTCGGAGAAAAGCCATCTCCTGGGGGCTTCCCCGTGTTCCTCCACTCCTCAAGGAGGACCCCTTTACTGATGGAAGAAAAGTGGGATCTTCGCAGTGGTGGGTTCGGGCCAGAGGGGTCTGCGGGTTTGCCTGCACGAACGCCAGGTGCTCGCACAACGGGCCCAGGTTTTTGAGCCCCGTGGAGGCAGAGGGCTGCTTATTGCTGGATGATAGTGTCCTGCAGGGTTAAGGGATGGCGTGGGCACTCCCAGGGCGACAGAGGGCACCTGGCCTTTAGCGAGTTCCCTGGAAAATTCCCCCCCCCAGGCCCCTGGTCCACAAGTCTATCCTGCGCACAGTGTCTGTGCGAGGCTGGGAGTGCTTCTGGGGAGTGTTCCCCAGCGGAAATCGCGTGGTCCTTTAGGTGGCAGGGAGGGCTCCTGTGTCCACGGACTGGTGCCCAGGGACCCTGTGGAACTGCTGTGACCTCTAAAGGGTGGGTCAGGTGAGCCGAGGAAGGCGTGTGCTTTGGAGCCTGAGTGCGCATGCTCGGCCCACGTATAGGCCCGAAACGAGCCAGCCGCGGCTCGGAGAAAAGCCATCTCCTGGGGGCCTCCCCATGTTCCTCCACTCCCCAGGGAGGGCCCCTTTACGGATGGAAGAAAAGGGGGATCTTCGCAGTGGTGGGTTCGGGCCAGAGGGGTCTGGGGGTTTGCCTCCACGTACGCCAGGTTCCCGCACACCGGGCCCAGGTGTTTGAGCCCCGTGGAGGCAGACGGCTGCTTATTGCTGGATGCAAGTGTCCTGCGGGGTCAAGGAAGGGCTTGGGCACTCCCGGGCGACACAGGGCACCGGGCCCTTAGAGAGTTCCATGGAAAATCCCCCGCCCAGGGCCCCGGTATCAAAGTCTGTCCTTAGCACACTGTCTGTGCGGGGCTGAGAGTGCTGCTGGGCAGTGTGGCCTAGGGGTAATCGCGCGGTCCTCTGAGTGGCAGGGAGGGCTTCTGTTTCCATGGACAGGTGCGCAGGGACCCTGTGAAACTGCTGTGACCTCTCAAGGTCGGGTAACCTGACCCCTCCAGGGTGGGACAGGTGACTTCCCAAGGGTGGGTCACGAGACCCCAAAAGGGTGGGTCACGTGACCCCTCAGGGGTGGGTCACGTGACCCCTCAAGGGTGGGTCACGAGACCCCCCAGGGGTGGGTCACGTGACACCTCAGGGGTGGGTCACGAGACCCCCCGGGCGTGGGTCACTTGACCCCTCATGGGTGGGTCAGGAGACACCACAAGGGTGGGCCCCGTGACCCGAGGGAGGCCTGTTGTGGGGAGCCTGAGTGCGCACGCGCGGCCCACGTATGGGCCCGAAAGGAGCCAGCCGCGGCTCGGAGAAAAGCCATCTCCTGGGGGCCTCCCCGTGTTCCTCCACTCCCCAGGGAGGGCCCCTTTACGGATGGAAGAAAAGGGGGATCTTCGCAGTGGTGGGTTCGGGCCAGAGGGGTCTGGGGGTTTGCCTCCACGTACGCCAGGTTCCCGCACACCGGGCCCAGGTGTTTGAGCCCCGTGGAGGCAGACGGCTGCTTATTGCTGGAGGCAAGTGTCCTGCGGGGTCAAGGAAGGGCATGGGCACTCCCGGGCGACACAGGGCACCGGTCCCTTAGAGAGTTCCATGGAAAATCCCCCGCCCAGGGCCCCGGTATCCAAGTCTGTCCTTAGCACACTGTCTGTGCGGGGCTGAGAGTCCTGCTGGGCAGTGTGGCCTAGGGGAAATCGCACGGTCCTCTGAGTGGCAGGGAGGGCTTCTGTTTCCATGGACAGGTGCGCAGGGACCCTGTGAAACTGCTGTGACCTCTCAAGGGCGGGTCACCTGACCCCTCCAGGGTGGGACAGGTGACCTCCCAAGGCTGGGTCACGAGACCCCAAAAGGGTGGGTCACGTGACCCCAAAAGGGTGGGTCACGAAACCCCTCAAGGGTGGGTCACGTGACCCCTCAGGGGTGGGTCACGAGACCCCCCAGGGGTGGGTCACGTGACCCCTCAGGGGTGCGTCACGAGACCCCCCAGGGTTGGGTCACGTGACCCCGCAGGTGTGGGTCACGTGACCCCTCAGGGGTGGGTCACGTGACCCCTCAGGGGTGCGTCACGAGACCCCCCAGGGTTGGGTCACGTGACCCCTCAAGTGTGGGTCACGAGACCCCCCAGGGGTGGGTCACGTGACCCCTCAGGGGTGCGTCACGAGACCCCCCGGGGGTGGGTCACGTGACCCCTCAAGGGTGGGTCAGGAGACACCTCAAGGGTGGGCCCCGTGACCCGAGGGAGGCCTGTTGTGGGGAGCCTGATTGCGCACGCGCGGCCCACGTATAGGCCCGAAAGGAGCCAGGCGCGGCTCGGAGAAAAGCCATCTCCTGGGGGCTTCCCCGTGTTCCTCCACTCCTCAAGGAGGACCCCTTTACTGATGGAAGAAAAGTGGGATCTTCGCAGTGGTGGGTTCGGGCCAGAGGGGTCTGCGGGTTTGCCTGCACGAACGCCAGGTGCTCGCACAACGGGCCCAGGTTTTTGAGCCCCGTGGAGGCAGAGGGCTGCTTATTGCTGGATGATAGTGTCCTGCAGGGTTAAGGGATGGCGTGGGCACTCCCAGGGCGACAGAGGGCACCTGGCCTTTAGCGAGTTCCCTGGAAAATTCCCCCCCCCAGGCCCCTGGTCCACAAGTCTATCCTGCGCACAGTGTCTGTGCGAGGCTGGGAGTGCTTCTGGGGAGTGTTCCCCAGCGGAAATCGCGTGGTCCTTTAGGTGGCAGGGAGGGCTCCTGTGTCCACGGACTGGTGCCCAGGGACTCTGTGGAACTGCTGTGACCTCTAAAGGGTGGGTCAGGTGAGCCGAGGAAGGCGTGTGCTTTGGAGCCTGAGTGCGCATGCGCGGCCCACGTATAGGCCCGAAACGAGCCAGCCGCGGCTCGGAGAAAAGCCATCTCCTGGGGGCCTCCCCATGTTCCTCCACTCCCCAGGGAGGGCCCCTTTACGGATGGAAGAAAAGGGGGATCTTCGCAGTGGTGGGTTCGGGCCAGAGGGGTCTGGGGGTTTGCCTCCACGTACGCCAGGTTCCCGCACACCGGGCCCAGGTGTTTGAGCCCCGTGGAGGCAGACGGCTGCTTATTGCTGGAGGCAAGTGTCCTGCGGGGTCAAGGAAGGGCATGGGCACTCCCGGGCGACACAGGGCACCGGTCCCTTAGAGAGTTCCATGGAAAATCCCCCGCCCAGGGCCCCGGTATCCAAGTCTGTCCTTAGCACACTGTCTGTGCGGGGCTGAGAGTCCTGCTGGGCAGTGTGGCCTAGGGGAAATCGCACGGTCCTCTGAGTGGCAGGGAGGGCTTCTGTTTCCATGGACAGGTGCGCAGGGACCCTGTGAAACTGCTGTGACCTCTCAAGGGCGGGTCACCTGACCCCTCCAGGGTGGGACAGGTGACCTCCCAAGGCTGGGTCACGAGACCCCAAAAGGGTGGGTCACGTGACCCCAAAAGGGTGGGTCACGAAACCCCTCAAGGGTGGGTCACGTGACCCCTCAGGGGTGGGTCACGAGACCCCCCAGGGGTGGGTCACGTGACCCCTCAGGGGTGCGTCACGAGACCCCCCAGGGTTGGGTCACGTGACCCCGCAGGTGTGGGTCACGTGACCCCTCAGGGGTGGGTCACGTGACCCCTCAGGGGTGCGTCACGAGACCCCCCAGGGTTGGGTCACGTGACCCCGCAGGTGTGGGTCACGTGACCCCTCAGGGGTGGGTCACGTGACCCCTCAAGGGTGGGTCACGAGACCCCCCAGGGGTGGGTCACGTGACACCTCAGGGGTGGGTCACGAGACCCCCCGGGCGTGGGTCACTTGACCCCTCATGGGTGGGTCAGGAGACACCACAAGGGTGGGCCCCGTGACCTGAGGGAGGCCTGTTGTGGGGAGCCTGAGTGCGCACGCGCGGCCCACGTATGGGCCCGAAAGGAGCCAGCCGCGGCTCGGAGAAAAGCCATCTCCTGGGGGCCTCCCCGTGTTCCTCCACTCCTCAAGGAGGACCCCTTTACGGATGGAAGAAAAGTGGGATCTTCGCAGTGGTGGGTTCGGGCCAGAGGGGTCTGCGGGTTTGCCTGCACGAACGCCAGGTGCTCGCACAACGGCCCCAGGTGTTTGAGCCCCGTGGAGGCAGAGGGCTGCTTATTGCTGGATGATAGTGTCCTGCAGGGTTAAGGGATGGCGTGGGCACTCCCAGGGCGACAGAGGGCACCTGGCCTTTAGCGAGTTCCCTGGAAAATTCCCCCCCCCAGGCCCCTGGTCCACAAGTCTATCCTGCGCACAGTGTCTGTGCGAGGCTGGGAGTGCTTCTGGGGAGTGTTCCCCAGCGGAAATCGCGTGGTCCTTTAGGTGGCAGGGAGGGCTCCTGTGTCCACGGACTGGTGCCCAGGGACCCTGTGGAACTGCTGTGACCTCTAAAGGGTGGGTCAGGTGAGCCGAGGAAGGCGTGTGCTTTGGAGCCTGAGTGCGCATGCGCGGCCCACGTATAGGCCCGAAACGAGCCAGCCGCGGCTCGGAGAAAAGCCATCTCCTGGGGGCCTCCCCATGTTCCTCCACTCCCCAGGGAGGGCCCCTTTACGGATGGAAGAAAAGGGGGATCTTCGCAGTGGTGGGTTCGGGCCAGAGGGGTCTGCGGGTTTGCCTCCACGTACGCCAGGTTCCCGCACACCGGGCCCAGGTGTTTGAGCCCCGTGGAGGCAGACGGCTGCTTATTGCTGGAGGCAAGTGTCCTGCGGGGTCAAGGAAGGGCATGGGCACTCCCGGGCGACACAGGGCACCGGGCCCTTAGAGAGTTCCATGGAAAATCCCCCGCCCAGGGCCCCGGTATCCAAGTCTGTCCTTAGCACACTGTCTGTGCGGGGCTGAGAGTCCTGCTGGGCAGTGTGGCCTAGGGGAAATCGCACGGTCCTCTGAGTGGCAGGGAGGGCTTCTGTTTCCATGGACAGGTGCGCAGGGACCCTGTGAAACTGCTGTGACCTCTCAAGGGCGGGTCACCTGACCCCTCCAGGGTGGGACAGGTGACCTCCCAAGGCTGGGTCACGAGACCCCAAAAGGGTGGGTCACGTGACCCCAAAAGGGTGGGTCACGAAACCCCTCAAGGGTGGGTCACGTGACCCCTCAGAGGTGGGTCACGAGACCCCCCAGGGGTGGGTCACGTGACCCCTCAGGGGTGCGTCACGAGACCCCCCAGGGTTGGGTCACGTGACCCCGCAGGTGTGGGTCACGTGACCCCTCAGGGGTGGGTCACCTGACCCCTCAAGGGTGGGTCACGAGACCCCCCAGGGGTGGGTCACGTGACCCCTCAGGGGTGCGTCACGAGACCCCCCGTGGGTGGGTCACGTGACCCCTCAAGGGTGGGTCAGGAGACACCTCAAGGGTGGGCCCCGTGACCCGAGGGAGGCCTGTTGTGGGGAGCCTGAGTGCGCTCGCGCGGCCCACGTATAGGCCCGAAAGGAGCCAGGCGCGGCTCGGAGAAAAGCCATCTCCTGGGGGCTTCCCCGTGTTCCTCCACTCCTCAAGGAGGACCCCTTTACTGATGGAAGAAAAGTGGGATCTTCGCAGTGGTGGGTTCGGGCCAGAGGGGTCTGCGGGTTTGCCTGCACGAACGCCAGGTGCTCGCACAACGGGCCCAGGTTTTTGAGCCCCGTGGAGGCAGAGGGCTGCTTATTGCTGGATGATAGTGTCCTGCAGGGTTAAGGGATGGCGTGGGCACTCCCAGGGCGACAGAGGGCACCTGGCCTTTAGCGAGTTCCCTGGAAAATTCCCCCCCCCAGGCCCCTGGTCCACAAGTCTATCCTGCGCACAGTGTCTGTGCGAGGCTGGGAGTGCTTCTGGGGAGTGTTCCCCAGCGGAAATCGCGTGGTCCTTTAGGTGGCAGGGAGGGCTCCTGTGTCCACGGACTGGTGCCCAGGGACCCTGTGGAACTGCTGTGACCTCTAAAGGGTGGGTCAGGTGAGCCGAGGAAGGCGTGTGCTTTGGAGCCTGAGTGCGCATGCGCGGCCCACGTATAGGCCCGAAACGAGCCAGCCGCGGCTCGGAGAAAAGCCATCTCCTGGGGGCCTCCCCATGTTCCTCCACTCCCCAGGGAGGGCCCCTTTACGGATGGAAGAAAAGGGGGATCTTCGCAGTGGTGGGTTCGGGCCAGAGGGGTCTGCGGGTTTGCCTCCACGTACGCCAGGTTCCCGCACACCGGGCCCAGGTGTTTGAGCCCCGTGGAGGCAGACGGCTGCTCATTGCTGGAGGCAAGTGTCCTGCGGGGTCAAGGAAGGGCATGGGCACTCCCGGGCGACACAGGGCACCGGGCCCTTAGAGAGTTCCATGGAAAATCCCCCGCCCAGGGCCCCGGTATCCAAGTCTGTCCTTAGCACACTGTCTGTGCGGGGCTGAGAGTCCTGCTGGGCAGTGTGGCCTAGGGGAAATCGCACGGTCCTCTGAGTGGCAGGGAGGGCTTCTGTTTCCATGGACAGGTGCGCAGGGACCCTGTGAAACTGCTGTGACCTCTCAAGGGCGGGTCACCTGACCCCTCCAGGGTGGGACAGGTGACCTCCCAAGGCTGGGTCACGAGACCCCAAAAGGGTGGGTCACGTGACCCCAAAAGGGTGGGTCACGAAACCCCTCAAGGGTGGGTCACGTGACCCCTCAGGGGTGGGTCACGAGACCCCCCAGGGGTGGGTCACGTGACCCCTCAGGGGTGCGTCACGAGACCCCCCAGGGTTGGGTCACGTGACCCCGCAGGTGTGGGTCACGTGACCCCTCAGGGGTGGGTCACGTGACCCCTCAGGGGTGCGTCACGAGACCCCCCAGGGTTGGGTCACGTGACCCCGCAGGTGTGGGTCACGTGACCCCTCAGGGGTGGGTCACGTGACCCCTCAAGGGTGGGTCACGAGACCCCCCAGGGGTGGGTCACGTGACACCTCAGGGGTGGGTCACGAGACCCCCCGGGCGTGGGTCACTTGACCCCTCATGGGTGGGTCAGGAGACACCACAAGGGTGGGCCCCGTGACCTGAGGGAGGCCTGTTGTGGGGAGCCTGAGTGCGCACGCGCGGCCCACGTATGGGCCCGAAAGGAGCCAGCCGCGGCTCGGAGAAAAGCCATCTCCTGGGGGCCTCCCCGTGTTCCTCCACTCCTCAAGGAGGACCCCTTTACGGATGGAAGAAAAGTGGGATCTTCGCAGTGGTGGGTTCGGGCCAGAGGGGTCTGCGGGTTTGCCTGCACGAACGCCAGGTGCTCGCACAACGGCCCCAGGTGTTTGAGCCCCGTGGAGGCAGAGGGCTGCTTATTGCTGGATGATAGTGTCCTGCAGGGTTAAGGGATGGCGTGGGCACTCCCAGGGCGACAGAGGGCACCTGGCCTTTAGCGAGTTCCCTGGAAAATTCCCCCCCCCAGGCCCCTGGTCCACAAGTCTATCCTGCGCACAGTGTCTGTGCGAGGCTGGGAGTGCTTCTGGGGAGTGTTCCCCAGCGGAAATCGCGTGGTCCTTTAGGTGGCAGGGAGGGCTCCTGTGTCCACGGACTGGTGCCCAGGGACCCTGTGGAACTGCTGTGACCTCTAAAGGGTGGGTCAGGTGAGCCGAGGAAGGCGTGTGCTTTGGAGCCTGAGTGCGCATGCGCGGCCCACGTATAGGCCCGAAACGAGCCAGCCGCGGCTCGGAGAAAAGCCATCTCCTGGGGGCCTCCCCATGTTCCTCCACTCCCCAGGGAGGGCCCCTTTACGGATGGAAGAAAAGGGGGATCTTCGCAGTGGTGGGTTCGGGCCAGAGGGGTCTGCGGGTTTGCCTCCACGTACGCCAGGTTCCCGCACACCGGGCCCAGGTGTTTGAGCCCCGTGGAGGCAGACGGCTGCTTATTGCTGGAGGCAAGTGTCCTGCGGGGTCAAGGAAGGGCATGGGCACTCCCGGGCGACACAGGGCACCGGGCCCTTAGAGAGTTCCATGGAAAATCCCCCGCCCAGGGCCCCGGTATCCAAGTCTGTCCTTAGCACACTGTCTGTGCGGGGCTGAGAGTCCTGCTGGGCAGTGTGGCCTAGGGGAAATCGCACGGTCCTCTGAGTGGCAGGGAGGGCTTCTGTTTCCATGGACAGGTGCGCAGGGACCCTGTGAAACTGCTGTGACCTCTCAAGGGCGGGTCACCTGACCCCTCCAGGGTGGGACAGGTGACCTCCCAAGGCTGGGTCACGAGACCCCAAAAGGGTGGGTCACGTGACCCCAAAAGGGTGGGTCACGAAACCCCTCAAGGGTGGGTCACGTGACCCCTCAGAGGTGGGTCACGAGACCCCCCAGGGGTGGGTCACGTGACCCCTCAGGGGTGCGTCACGAGACCCCCCAGGGTTGGGTCACGTGACCCCGCAGGTGTGGGTCACGTGACCCCTCAGGGGTGGGTCACCTGACCCCTCAAGGGTGGGTCACGAGACCCCCCAGGGGTGGGTCACGTGACCCCTCAGGGGTGCGTCACGAGACCCCCCGTGGGTGGGTCACGTGACCCCTCAAGGGTGGGTCAGGAGACACCTCAAGGGTGGGCCCCGTGACCCGAGGGAGGCCTGTTGTGGGGAGCCTGAGTGCGCACGCGCGGCCCACGTATAGGCCCGAAAGGAGCCAGGCGCGGCTCGGAGAAAAGCCATCTCCTGGGGGCTTCCCCGTGTTCCTCCACTCCTCAAGGAGGACCCCTTTACTGATGGAAGAAAAGTGGGATCTTCGCAGTGGTGGGTTCGGGCCAGAGGGGTCTGCGGGTTTGCCTGCACGAACGCCAGGTGCTCGCACAACGGGCCCAGGTTTTTGAGCCCCGTGGAGGCAGAGGGCTGCTTATTGCTGGATGATAGTGTCCTGCAGGGTTAAGGGATGGCGTGGGCACTCCCAGGGCGACAGAGGGCACCTGGCCTTTAGCGAGTTCCCTGGAAAATTCCCCCCCCCAGGCCCCTGGTCCACAAGTCTATCCTGCGCACAGTGTCTGTGCGAGGCTGGGAGTGCTTCTGGGGAGTGTTCCCCAGCGGAAATCGCGTGGTCCTTTAGGTGGCAGGGAGGGCTCCTGTGTCCACGGACTGGTGCCCAGGGACCCTGTGGAACTGCTGTGACCTCTAAAGGGTGGGTCAGGTGAGCCGAGGAAGGCGTGTGCTTTGGAGCCTGAGTGCGCATGCGCGGCCCACGTATAGGCCCGAAACGAGCCAGCCGCGGCTCGGAGAAAAGCCATCTCCTGGGGGCCTCCCCATGTTCCTCCACTCCCCAGGGAGGGCCCCTTTACGGATGGAAGAAAAGGGGGATCTTCGCAGTGGTGGGTTCGGGCCAGAGGGGTCTGCGGGTTTGCCTCCACGTACGCCAGGTTCCCGCACACCGGGCCCAGGTGTTTGAGCCCCGTGGAGGCAGACGGCTGCTCATTGCTGGAGGCAAGTGTCCTGCGGGGTCAAGGAAGGGCATGGGCACTCCCGGGCGACACAGGGCACCGGGCCCTTAGAGAGTTCCATGGAAAATCCCCCGCCCAGGGCCCCGGTATCCAAGTCTGTCCTTAGCACACTGTCTGTGCGGGGCTGAGAGTCCTGCTGGGCAGTGTGGCCTAGGGGAAATCGCACGGTCCTCTGAGTGGCAGGGAGGGCTTCTGTTTCCATGGACAGGTGCGCAGGGACCCTGTGAAACTGCTGTGACCTCTCAAGGTCGGGTAACCTGACCCCTCCAGGGTGGGACAGGTGACTTCCCAAGGGTGGGTCACGAGACCCCAAAAGGGTGGGTCACGTGACACCAAAAGGGTGGGTCACGAAACCCCTCAAGGGTGGGTCACGTGACCCCTCAGGGGTGCGTCACGAGACCCCCCAGGGGTGGGTCACGTGACCCCTCAGGGGTGCGTCACGAGACCCCCCAGGGGTGGGTCACGTGACCCCGCAGGTGTGGGTCACGAGACCCCCCAGGGGTGGGTCACGTGACACCTCAGGGGTGGGTCACGAGACCCCCCGGGCGTGGGTCACTTGACCCCTCATGGGTGGGTCAGGAGACACCACAAGGGTGGGCCCCGTGACCCGAGGGAGGCCTGTTGTGGGGAGCCTGAGTGCGCACGCGCGGCCCACGTATGGGCCCGAAAGGAGCCAGCCGCGGCTCGGAGAAAAGCCATCTCCTGGGGGCCTCCCCGTGTTCCTCCACTCCCCAGGGAGGGCCCCTTTACGGATGGAAGAAAAGGGGGATCTTCGCAGTGGTGGGTTCGGGCCAGAGGGGTCTGGGGGTTTGCCTCCACGTACGCCAGGTTCCCGCACACCGGGCCCAGGTGTTTGAGCCCCGTGGAGGCAGACGGCTGCTTATTGCTGGATGCAAGTGTCCTGCGGGGTCAAGGAAGGGCTTGGGCACTCCCGGGCGACACAGGGCACCGGGCCCTTAGAGAGTTCCATGGAAAATCCCCCGCCCAGGGCCCCGGTATCCAAGTCTGTCCTTAGCACACTGTCTGTGCGGGGCTGAGAGTCCTGCTGGGCAGTGTGGCCTAGGGGAAATCGCACGGTCCTCTGAGTGGCAGGGAGGGCTTCTGTTTCCATGGACAGGTGCGCAGGGACCCTGTGAAACTGCTGTGACCTCTCAAGGGCGGGTCACCTGACCCCTCCAGGGTGGGACAGGTGACCTCCCAAGGCTGGGTCACGAGACCCCAAAAGGGTGGGTCACGTGACCCCAAAAGGGTGGGTCACGAAACCCCTCAAGGGTGGGTCACGTGACCCCTCAGAGGTGGGTCACGAGACCCCCCAGGGGTGGGTCACGTGACCCCTCAGGGGTGCGTCACGAGACCCCCCAGGGTTGGGTCACGTGACCCCGCAGGTGTGGGTCACGTGACCCCTCAGGGGTGGGTCACCTGACCCCTCAAGGGTGGGTCACGAGACCCCCCAGGGGTGGGTCACGTGACCCCTCAGGGGTGCGTCACGAGACCCCCCGTGGGTGGGTCACGTGACCCCTCAAGGGTGGGTCAGGAGACACCTCAAGGGTGGGCCCCGTGACCCGAGGGAGGCCTGTTGTGGGGAGCCTGAGTGCGCACGCGCGGCCCACGTATAGGCCCGAAAGGAGCCAGGCGCGGCTCGGAGAAAAGCCATCTCCTGGGGGCTTCCCCGTGTTCCTCCACTCCTCAAGGAGGACCCCTTTACTGATGGAAGAAAAGTGGGATCTTCGCAGTGGTGGGTTCGGGCCAGAGGGGTCTGCGGGTTTGCCTGCACGAACGCCAGGTGCTCGCACAACGGGCCCAGGTTTTTGAGCCCCGTGGAGGCAGAGGGCTGCTTATTGCTGGATGATAGTGTCCTGCAGGGTTAAGGGATGGCGTGGGCACTCCCAGGGCGACAGAGGGCACCTGGCCTTTAGCGAGTTCCCTGGAAAATTCCCCCCCCCAGGCCCCTGGTCCACAAGTCTATCCTGCGCACAGTGTCTGTGCGAGGCTGGGAGTGCTTCTGGGGAGTGTTCCCCAGCGGAAATCGCGTGGTCCTTTAGGTGGCAGGGAGGGCTCCTGTGTCCACGGACTGGTGCCCAGGGACCCTGTGGAACTGCTGTGACCTCTAAAGGGTGGGTCAGGTGAGCCGAGGAAGGCGTGTGCTTTGGAGCCTGAGTGCGCATGCTCGGCCCACGTATAGGCCCGAAACGAGCCAGCCGCGGCTCGGAGAAAAGCCATCTCCTGGGGGCCTCCCCATGTTCCTCCACTCCCCAGGGAGGGCCCCTTTACGGATGGAAGAAAAGGGGGATCTTCGCAGTGGTGGGTTCGGGCCAGAGGGGTCTGGGGGTTTGCCTCCACGTACGCCAGGTTCCCGCACACCGGGCCCAGGTGTTTGAGCCCCGTGGAGGCAGACGGCTGCTTATTGCTGGATGCAAGTGTCCTGCGGGGTCAAGGAAGGGCTTGGGCACTCCCGGGCGACACAGGGCACCGGGCCCTTAGAGAGTTCCATGGAAAATCCCCCGCCCAGGGCCCCGGTATCAAAGTCTGTCCTTAGCACACTGTCTGTGCGGGGCTGAGAGTGCTGCTGGGCAGTGTGGCCTAGGGGTAATCGCGCGGTCCTCTGAGTGGCAGGGAGGGCTTCTGTTTCCATGGACAGGTGCGCAGGGACCCTGTGAAACTGCTGTGACCTCTCAAGGTCGGGTAACCTGACCCCTCCAGGGTGGGACAGGTGACTTCCCAAGGGTGGGTCACGAGACCCCAAAAGGGTGGGTCACGTGACCCCTCAGGGGTGGGTCACGTGACCCCTCAAGGGTGGGTCACGAGACCCCCCAGGGGTGGGTCACGTGACACCTCAGGGGTGGGTCACGAGACCCCCCGGGCGTGGGTCACTTGACCCCTCATGGGTGGGTCAGGAGACACCACAAGGGTGGGCCCCGTGACCCGAGGGAGGCCTGTTGTGGGGAGCCTGAGTGCGCACGCGCGGCCCACGTATGGGCCCGAAAGGAGCCAGCCGCGGCTCGGAGAAAAGCCATCTCCTGGGGGCCTCCCCGTGTTCCTCCACTCCCCAGGGAGGGCCCCTTTACGGATGGAAGAAAAGGGGGATCTTCGCAGTGGTGGGTTCGGGCCAGAGGGGTCTGGGGGTTTGCCTCCACGTACGCCAGGTTCCCGCACACCGGGCCCAGGTGTTTGAGCCCCGTGGAGGCAGACGGCTGCTTATTGCTGGAGGCAAGTGTCCTGCGGGGTCAAGGAAGGGCATGGGCACTCCCGGGCGACACAGGGCACCGGTCCCTTAGAGAGTTCCATGGAAAATCCCCCGCCCAGGGCCCCGGTATCCAAGTCTGTCCTTAGCACACTGTCTGTGCGGGGCTGAGAGTCCTGCTGGGCAGTGTGGCCTAGGGGAAATCGCACGGTCCTCTGAGTGGCAGGGAGGGCTTCTGTTTCCATGGACAGGTGCGCAGGGACCCTGTGAAACTGCTGTGACCTCTCAAGGGCGGGTCACCTGACCCCTCCAGGGTGGGACAGGTGACCTCCCAAGGCTGGGTCACGAGACCCCAAAAGGGTGGGTCACGTGACCCCAAAAGGGTGGGTCACGAAACCCCTCAAGGGTGGGTCACGTGACCCCTCAGGGGTGGGTCACGAGACCCCCCAGGGGTGGGTCACGTGACCCCTCAGGGGTGCGTCACGAGACCCCCCAGGGTTGGGTCACGTGACCCCGCAGGTGTGGGTCACGTGACCCCTCAGGGGTGGGTCACGTGACCCCTCAGGGGTGCGTCACGAGACCCCCCAGGGTTGGGTCACGTGACCCCTCAAGTGTGGGTCACGAGACCCCCCAGGGGTGGGTCACGTGACCCCTCAGGGGTGCGTCACGAGACCCCCCGGGGGTGGGTCACGTGACCCCTCAAGGGTGGGTCAGGAGACACCTCAAGGGTGGGCCCCGTGACCCGAGGGAGGCCTGTTGTGGGGAGCCTGATTGCGCACGCGCGGCCCACGTATAGGCCCGAAAGGAGCCAGGCGCGGCTCGGAGAAAAGCCATCTCCTGGGGGCTTCCCCGTGTTCCTCCACTCCTCAAGGAGGACCCCTTTACTGATGGAAGAAAAGTGGGATCTTCGCAGTGGTGGGTTCGGGCCAGAGGGGTCTGCGGGTTTGCCTGCACGAACGCCAGGTGCTCGCACAACGGGCCCAGGTTTTTGAGCCCCGTGGAGGCAGAGGGCTGCTTATTGCTGGATGATAGTGTCCTGCAGGGTTAAGGGATGGCGTGGGCACTCCCAGGGCGACAGAGGGCACCTGGCCTTTAGCGAGTTCCCTGGAAAATTCCCCCCCCCAGGCCCCTGGTCCACAAGTCTATCCTGCGCACAGTGTCTGTGCGAGGCTGGGAGTGCTTCTGGGGAGTGTTCCCCAGCGGAAATCGCGTGGTCCTTTAGGTGGCAGGGAGGGCTCCTGTGTCCACGGACTGGTGCCCAGGGACTCTGTGGAACTGCTGTGACCTCTAAAGGGTGGGTCAGGTGAGCCGAGGAAGGCGTGTGCTTTGGAGCCTGAGTGCGCATGCGCGGCCCACGTATAGGCCCGAAACGAGCCAGCCGCGGCTCGGAGAAAAGCCATCTCCTGGGGGCCTCCCCATGTTCCTCCACTCCCCAGGGAGGGCCCCTTTACGGATGGAAGAAAAGGGGGATCTTCGCAGTGGTGGGTTCGGGCCAGAGGGGTCTGGGGGTTTGCCTCCACGTACGCCAGGTTCCCGCACACCGGGCCCAGGTGTTTGAGCCCCGTGGAGGCAGACGGCTGCTTATTGCTGGAGGCAAGTGTCCTGCGGGGTCAAGGAAGGGCATGGGCACTCCCGGGCGACACAGGGCACCGGTCCCTTAGAGAGTTCCATGGAAAATCCCCCGCCCAGGGCCCCGGTATCCAAGTCTGTCCTTAGCTCACTGTCTGTGCGGGGCTGAGAGTCCTGCTGGGCAGTGTGGCCTAGGGGAAATCGCAGGGTCCTCTGAGTGGCAGGGAGGGCTTCTGTTTCCATGGACAGGTGCGCAGGGACCCTGTGAAACTGCTGTGACCTCTCAAGGGCGGGTCACCTGACCCCTCCAGGGTGGGACAGGTGACCTCCCAAGGCTGGGTCACGAGACCCCAAAAGGGTGGGTCACGTGACCCCAAAAGGGTGGGTCACGAAACCCCTCAAGGGTGGGTCACGTGACCCCTCAGGGGTGGGTCACGAGACCCCCCAGGGGTGGGTCACGTGACCCCTCAGGGGTGCGTCACGAGACCCCCCAGGGTTGGGTCACGTGACCCCGCAGGTGTGGGTCACGTGACCCCTCAGGGGTGGGTCACGTGACCCCTCAGGGGTGCGTCACGAGACCCCCCAGGGTTGGGTCACGTGACCCCGCAGGTGTGGGTCACGTGACCCCTCAGGGGTGGGTCACGTGACCCCTCAAGGGTGGGTCACGAGACCCCCCAGGGGTGGGTCACGTGACACCTCAGGGGTGGGTCACGAGACCCCCCGGGCGTGGGTCACTTGACCCCTCATGGGTGGGTCAGGAGACACCACAAGGGTGGGCCCCGTGACCTGAGGGAGGCCTGTTGTGGGGAGCCTGAGTGCGCACGCGCGGCCCACGTATGGGCCCGAAAGGAGCCAGCCGCGGCTCGGAGAAAAGCCATCTCCTGGGGGCCTCCCCGTGTTCCTCCACTCCTCAAGGAGGACCCCTTTACGGATGGAAGAAAAGTGGGATCTTCGCAGTGGTGGGTTCGGGCCAGAGGGGTCTGCGGGTTTGCCTGCACGAACGCCAGGTGCTCGCACAACGGCCCCAGGTGTTTGAGCCCCGTGGAGGCAGAGGGCTGCTTATTGCTGGATGATAGTGTCCTGCAGGGTTAAGGGATGGCGTGGGCACTCCCAGGGCGACAGAGGGCACCTGGCCTTTAGCGAGTTCCCTGGAAAATTCCCCCCCCCAGGCCCCTGGTCCACAAGTCTATCCTGCGCACAGTGTCTGTGCGAGGCTGGGAGTGCTTCTGGGGAGTGTTCCCCAGCGGAAATCGCGTGGTCCTTTAGGTGGCAGGGAGGGCTCCTGTGTCCACGGACTGGTGCCCAGGGACCCTGTGGAACTGCTGTGACCTCTAAAGGGTGGGTCAGGTGAGCCGAGGAAGGCGTGTGCTTTGGAGCCTGAGTGCGCATGCGCGGCCCACGTATAGGCCCGAAACGAGCCAGCCGCGGCTCGGAGAAAAGCCATCTCCTGGGGGCCTCCCCATGTTCCTCCACTCCCCAGGGAGGGCCCCTTTACGGATGGAAGAAAAGGGGGATCTTCGCAGTGGTGGGTTCGGGCCAGAGGGGTCTGCGGGTTTGCCTCCACGTACGCCAGGTTCCCGCACACCGGGCCCAGGTGTTTGAGCCCCGTGGAGGCAGACGGCTGCTTATTGCTGGAGGCAAGTGTCCTGCGGGGTCAAGGAAGGGCATGGGCACTCCCGGGCGACACAGGGCACCGGGCCCTTAGAGAGTTCCATGGAAAATCCCCCGCCCAGGGCCCCGGTATCCAAGTCTGTCCTTAGCACACTGTCTGTGCGGGGCTGAGAGTCCTGCTGGGCAGTGTGGCCTAGGGGAAATCGCACGGTCCTCTGAGTGGCAGGGAGGGCTTCTGTTTCCATGGACAGGTGCGCAGGGACCCTGTGAAACTGCTGTGACCTCTCAAGGGCGGGTCACCTGACCCCTCCAGGGTGGGACAGGTGACCTCCCAAGGCTGGGTCACGAGACCCCAAAAGGGTGGGTCACGTGACCCCAAAAGGGTGGGTCACGAAACCCCTCAAGGGTGGGTCACGTGACCCCTCAGAGGTGGGTCACGAGACCCCCCAGGGGTGGGTCACGTGACCCCTCAGGGGTGCGTCACGAGACCCCCCAGGGTTGGGTCACGTGACCCCGCAGGTGTGGGTCACGTGACCCCTCAGGGGTGGGTCACCTGACCCCTCAAGGGTGGGTCACGAGACCCCCCAGGGGTGGGTCACGTGACCCCTCAGGGGTGCGTCACGAGACCCCCCGTGGGTGGGTCACGTGACCCCTCAAGGGTGGGTCAGGAGACACCTCAAGGGTGGGCCCCGTGACCCGAGGGAGGCCTGTTGTGGGGAGCCTGAGTGCGCACGCGCGGCCCACGTATAGGCCCGAAAGGAGCCAGGCGCGGCTCGGAGAAAAGCCATCTCCTGGGGGCTTCCCCGTGTTCCTCCACTCCTCAAGGAGGACCCCTTTACTGATGGAAGAAAAGTGGGATCTTCGCAGTGGTGGGTTCGGGCCAGAGGGGTCTGCGGGTTTGCCTGCACGAACGCCAGGTGCTCGCACAACGGGCCCAGGTTTTTGAGCCCCGTGGAGGCAGAGGGCTGCTTATTGCTGGATGATAGTGTCCTGCAGGGTTAAGGGATGGCGTGGGCACTCCCAGGGCGACAGAGGGCACCTGGCCTTTAGCGAGTTCCCTGGAAAATTCCCCCCCCCAGGCCCCTGGTCCACAAGTCTATCCTGCGCACAGTGTCTGTGCGAGGCTGGGAGTGCTTCTGGGGAGTGTTCCCCAGCGGAAATCGCGTGGTCCTTTAGGTGGCAGGGAGGGCTCCTGTGTCCACGGACTGGTGCCCAGGGACCCTGTGGAACTGCTGTGACCTCTAAAGGGTGGGTCAGGTGAGCCGAGGAAGGCGTGTGCTTTGGAGCCTGAGTGCGCATGCGCGGCCCACGTATAGGCCCGAAACGAGCCAGCCGCGGCTCGGAGAAAAGCCATCTCCTGGGGGCCTCCCCATGTTCCTCCACTCCCCAGGGAGGGCCCCTTTACGGATGGAAGAAAAGGGGGATCTTCGCAGTGGTGGGTTCGGGCCAGAGGGGTCTGGGGGTTTGCCTCCACGTACGCCAGGTTCCCGCACACCGGGCCCAGGTGTTTGAGCCCCGTGGAGGCAGACGGCTGCTTATTGCTGGATGCAAGTGTCCTGCGGGGTCAAGGAAGGGCTTGGGCACTCCCGGGCGACACAGGGCACCGGGCCCTTAGAGAGTTCCATGGAAAATCCCCCGCCCAGGGCCCCGGTATCCAAGTCTGTCCTTAGCACACTGTCTGTGCGGGGCTGAGAGTGCTGCTGGGCAGTGTGGCCTAGGGGTAATCGCGCGGTCCTCTGAGTGGCAGGGAGGGCTTCTGTTTCCATGGACAGGTGCGCAGGGACCCTGTGAAACTGCTGTGACCTCTCAAGGTCGGGTAACCTGACCCCTCCAGGGTGGGACAGGTGACTTCCCAAGGGTGGGTCACGAGACCCCAAAAGGGTGGGTCACGTGACACCAAAAGGGTGGGTCACGAAACCCCTCAAGGGTGGGTCACGTGACCCCTCAGGGGTGCGTCACGAGACCCCCCAGGGGTGGGTCACGTGACCCCTCAGGGGTGCGTCACGAGACCCCCCAGGGGTGGGTCACGTGACCCCGCAGGTGTGGGTCACGTGACCCCTCAGGGGTGGGTCACGTGACCCCTCAAGGGTGGGTCACGAGACCCCCCAGGGGTGGGTCACGTGACACCTCAGGGGTGGGTCACGAGACCCCCCGGGCGTGGGTCACTTGACCCCTCATGGGTGGGTCAGGAGACACCACAAGGGTGGGCCCCGTGACCCGAGGGAGGCCTGTTGTGGGGAGCCTGAGTGCGCACGCGCGGCCCACGTATGGGCCCGAAAGGAGCCAGCCGCGGCTCGGAGAAAAGCCATCTCCTGGGGGCCTCCCCGTGTTCCTCCACTCCCCAGGGAGGGCCCCTTTACGGATGGAAGAAAAGGGGGATCTTCGCAGTGGTGGGTTCGGGCCAGAGGGGTCTGGGGGTTTGCCTCCACGTACGCCAGGTTCCCGCACACCGGGCCCAGGTGTTTGAGCCCCGTGGAGGCAGACGGCTGCTTATTGCTGGATGCAAGTGTCCTGCGGGGTCAAGGAAGGGCTTGGGCACTCCCGGGCGACACAGGGCACCGGGCCCTTAGAGAGTTCCATGGAAAATCCCCCGCCCAGGGCCCCGGTATCCAAGTCTGTCCTTAGCACACTGTCTGTGCGGGGCTGAGAGTCCTGCTGGGCAGTGTGGCCTAGGGGAAATCGCACGGTCCTCTGAGTGGCAGGGAGGGCTTCTGTTTCCATGGACAGGTGCGCAGGGACCCTGTGAAACTGCTGTGACCTCTCAAGGGCGGGTCACCTGACCCCTCCAGGGTGGGACAGGTGACCTCCCAAGGCTGGGTCACGAGACCCCAAAAGGGTGGGTCACGTGACCCCAAAAGGGTGGGTCACGAAACCCCTCAAGGGTGGGTCACGTGACCCCTCAGAGGTGGGTCACGAGACCCCCCAGGGGTGGGTCACGTGACCCCTCAGGGGTGCGTCACGAGACCCCCCAGGGTTGGGTCACGTGACCCCGCAGGTGTGGGTCACGTGACCCCTCAGGGGTGGGTCACCTGACCCCTCAAGGGTGGGTCACGAGACCCCCCAGGGGTGGGTCACGTGACCCCTCAGGGGTGCGTCACGAGACCCCCCGTGGGTGGGTCACGTGACCCCTCAAGGGTGGGTCAGGAGACACCTCAAGGGTGGGCCCCGTGACCCGAGGGAGGCCTGTTGTGGGGAGCCTGAGTGCGCACGCGCGGCCCACGTATAAGCCCGAAAGGAGCCAGGCGCGGCTCGGAGAAAAGCCATCTCCTGGGGGCTTCCCCGTGTTCCTCCACTCCTCAAGGAGGACCCCTTTACTGATGGAAGAAAAGTGGGATCTTCGCAGTGGTGGGTTCGGGCCAGAGGGGTCTGCGGGTTTGCCTGCACGAACGCCAGGTGCTCGCACAACGGGCCCAGGTTTTTGAGCCCCGTGGAGGCAGAGGGCTGCTTATTGCTGGATGATAGTGTCCTGCAGGGTTAAGGGATGGCGTGGGCACTCCCAGGGCGACAGAGGGCACCTGGCCTTTAGCGAGTTCCCTGGAAAATTCCCCCCCCCAGGCCCCTGGTCCACAAGTCTATCCTGCGCACAGTGTCTGTGCGAGGCTGGGAGTGCTTCTGGGGAGTGTTCCCCAGCGGAAATCGCGTGGTCCTTTAGGTGGCAGGGAGGGCTCCTGTGTCCACGGACTGGTGCCCAGGGACCCTGTGGAACTGCTGTGACCTCTAAAGGGTGGGTCAGGTGAGCCGAGGAAGGCGTGTGCTTTGGAGCCTGAGTGCGCATGCGCGGCCCACGTATAGGCCCGAAACGAGCCAGCCGCGGCTCGGAGAAAAGCCATCTCCTGGGGGCCTCCCCATGTTCCTCCACTCCCCAGGGAGGGCCCCTTTACGGATGGAAGAAAAGGGGGATCTTCGCAGTGGTGGGTTCGGGCCAGAGGGGTCTGGGGGTTTGCCTCCACGTACGCCAGGTTCCCGCACACCGGGCCCAGGTGTTTGAGCCCCGTGGAGGCAGACGGCTGCTTATTGCTGGATGCAAGTGTCCTGCGGGGTCAAGGAAGGGCTTGGGCACTCCCGGGCGACACAGGGCACCGGGCCCTTAGAGAGTTCCATGGAAAATCCCCCGCCCAGGGCCCCGGTATCAAAGTCTGTCCTTAGCACACTGTCTGTGCGGGGCTGAGAGTGCTGCTGGGCAGTGTGGCCTAGGGGTAATCGCGCGGTCCTCTGAGTGGCAGGGAGGGCTTCTGTTTCCATGGACAGGTGCGCAGGGACCCTGTGAAACTGCTGTGACCTCTCAAGGTCGGGTAACCTGACCCCTCCAGGGTGGGACAGGTGACTTCCCAAGGGTGGGTCAGGAGACCCCAAAAGGGTGGGTCACGTGACACCAAAAGGGTGGGTCACGAAACCCCTCAAGGGTGGGTCACGTGACCCCTCAGGGGTGCGTCACGAGACCCCCCAGGGGTGGGTCACGTGACCCCGCAGGTGGGGGTCACGTGACCCCTCAGGGGTGGGTCACGTGACCCCTCAAGGGTGGGTCACGAGACCCCCCAGGGGTGGGTCACGTGACACCTCAGGGGTGGGTCACGAGACCCCCCGGGCGTGGGTCACTTGACCCCTCATGGGTGGGTCAGGAGACACCACAAGGGTGGGCCCCGTGACCCGAGGGAGGCCTGTTGTGGGGAGCCTGAGTGCGCACGCGCGGCCCACGTATGGGCCCGAAAGGAGCCAGCCGCGGCTCGGAGAAAAGCCATCTCCTGGGGGCCTCCCCGTGTTCCTCCACTCCCCAGGGAGGGCCCCTTTACGGATGGAAGAAAAGGGGGATCTTCGCAGTGGTGGGTTCGGGCCAGAGGGGTCTGGGGGTTTGCCTCCACGTACGCCAGGTTCCCGCACACCGGGCCCAGGTGTTTGAGCCCCGTGGAGGCAGACGGCTGCTTATTGCTGGAGGCAAGTGTCCTGCGGGGTCAAGGAAGGGCATGGGCACTCCCGGGCGACACAGGGCACCGGTCCCTTAGAGAGTTCCATGGAAAATCCCCCGCCCAGGGCCCCGGTATCCAAGTCTGTCCTTAGCACACTGTCTGTGCGGGGCTGAGAGTCCTGCTGGGCAGTGTGGCCTAGGGGAAATCGCACGGTCCTCTGAGTGGCAGGGAGGGCTTCTGTTTCCATGGACAGGTGCGCAGGGACCCTGTGAAACTGCTGTGACCTCTCAAGGGCGGGTCACCTGACCCCTCCAGGGTGGGACAGGTGACCTCCCAAGGCTGGGTCACGAGACCCCAAAAGGGTGGGTCACGTGACCCCAAAAGGGTGGGTCACGAAACCCCTCAAGGGTGGGTCACGTGACCCCTCAGGGGTGGGTCACGAGACCCCCCAGGGGTGGGTCACGTGACCCCTCAGGGGTGCGTCACGAGACCCCCCAGGGTTGGGTCACGTGACCCCGCAGGTGTGGGTCACGTGACCCCTCAGGGGTGGGTCACGTGACCCCTCAGGGGTGCGTCACGAGACCCCCCAGGGTTGGGTCACGTGACCCCTCAAGTGTGGGTCACGAGACCCCCCAGGGGTGGGTCACGTGACCCCTCAGGGGTGCGTCACGAGACCCCCCGGGGGTGGGTCACGTGACCCCTCAAGGGTGGGTCAGGAGACACCTCAAGGGTGGGCCCCGTGACCAGAGGGAGGCCTGTTGTGGGGAGCCTGATTGCGCACGCGCGGCCCACGTATAGGCCCGAAAGGAGCCAGGCGCGGCTCGGAGAAAAGCCATCTCCTGGGGGCTTCCCCGTGTTCCTCCACTCCTCAAGGAGGACCCCTTTACTGATGGAAGAAAAGTGGGATCTTCGCAGTGGTGGGTTCGGGCCAGAGGGGTCTGCGGGTTTGCCTGCACGAACGCCAGGTGCTCGCACAACGGGCCCAGGTTTTTGAGCCCCGTGGAGGCAGAGGGCTGCTTATTGCTGGATGATAGTGTCCTGCAGGGTTAAGGGATGGCGTGGGCACTCCCAGGGCGACAGAGGGCACCTGGCCTTTAGCGAGTTCCCTGGAAAATTCCCCCCCCCAGGCCCCTGGTCCACAAGTCTATCCTGCGCACAGTGTCTGTGCGAGGCTGGGAGTGCTTCTGGGGAGTGTTCCCCAGCGGAAATCGCGTGGTCCTTTAGGTGGCAGGGAGGGCTCCTGTGTCCACGGACTGGTGCCCAGGGACTCTGTGGAACTGCTGTGACCTCTAAAGGGTGGGTCAGGTGAGCCGAGGAAGGCGTGTGCTTTGGAGCCTGAGTGCGCATGCGCGGCCCACGTATAGGCCCGAAACGAGCCAGCCGCGGCTCGGAGAAAAGCCATCTCCTGGGGGCCTCCCCATGTTCCTCCACTCCCCAGGGAGGGCCCCTTTACGGATGGAAGAAAAGGGGGATCTTCGCAGTGGTGGGTTCGGGCCAGAGGGGTCTGGGGGTTTGCCTCCACGTACGCCAGGTTCCCGCACACCGGGCCCAGGTGTTTGAGCCCCGTGGAGGCAGACGGCTGCTTATTGCTGGAGGCAAGTGTCCTGCGGGGTCAAGGAAGGGCATGGGCACTCCCGGGCGACACAGGGCACCGGTCCCTTAGAGAGTTCCATGGAAAATCCCCCGCCCAGGGCCCCGGTATCCAAGTCTGTCCTTAGCACACTGTCTGTGCGGGGCTGAGAGTCCTGCTGGGCAGTGTGGCCTAGGGGAAATCGCACGGTCCTCTGAGTGGCAGGGAGGGCTTCTGTTTCCATGGACAGGTGCGCAGGGACCCTGTGAAACTGCTGTGACCTCTCAAGGGCGGGTCACCTGACCCCTCCAGGGTGGGACAGGTGACCTCCCAAGGCTGGGTCACGAGACCCCAAAAGGGTGGGTCACGTGACCCCAAAAGGGTGGGTCACGAAACCCCTCAGGGGTGGGTCACGTGACCCCTCAGGGGTGGGTCACGAGACCCCCCAGGGGTGGGTCACGTGACCCCTCAGGGGTGCGTCACGAGACCCCCCAGGGTTGGGTCACGTGACCCCGCAGGTGTGGGTCACGTGACCCCTCAGGGGTGGGTCACGTGACCCCTCAGGGGTGCGTCACGAGACCCCCCAGGGTTGGGTCACGTGACCCCTCAAGTGTGGGTCACGAGACCCCCCAGGGGTGGGTCACGTGACCCCTCAGGGGTGCGTCACGAGACCCCCCGGGGGTGGGTCACGTGACCCCTCAAGGGTGGGTCAGGAGACACCTCAAGGGTGGGCCCCGTGACCCGAGGGAGGCCTGTTGTGGGGAGCCTGATTGCGCACGCGCGCGGCCCACGTATAGGCCCGAAAGGAGCCAGGCGCGGCTCGGAGAAAAGCCATCTCCTGGGGGCTTCCCCGTGTTCCTCCACTCCTCAAGGAGGACCCCTTTACTGATGGAAGAAAAGTGGGATCTTCGCAGTGGTGGGTTCGGGCCAGAGGGGTCTGCGGGTTTGCCTGCACGAACGCCAGGTGCTCGCACAACGGGCCCAGGTTTTTGAGCCCCGTGGAGGCAGAGGGCTGCTTATTGCTGGATGATAGTGTCCTGCAGGGTTAAGGGATGGCGTGGGCACTCCCAGGGCGACAGAGGGCACCTGGCCTTTAGCGAGTTCCCTGGAAAATTCCCCCCCCCAGGCCCCTGGTCCACAAGTCTATCCTGCGCACAGTGTCTGTGCGAGGCTGGGAGTGCTTCTGGGGAGTGTTCCCCAGCGGAAATCGCGTGGTCCTTTAGGTGGCAGGGAGGGCTCCTGTGTCCACGGACTGGTGCCCAGGGACTCTGTGGAACTGCTGTGACCTCTAAAGGGTGGGTCAGGTGAGCCGAGGAAGGCGTGTGCTTTGGAGCCTGAGTGCGCATGCGCGGCCCACGTATAGGCCCGAAACGAGCCAGCCGCGGCTCGGAGAAAAGCCATCTCCTGGGGGCCTCCCCATGTTCCTCCACTCCCCAGGGAGGGCCCCTTTACGGATGGAAGAAAAGGGGGATCTTCGCAGTGGTGGGTTCGGGCCAGAGGGGTCTGGGGGTTTGCCTCCACGTACGCCAGGTTCCCGCACACCGGGCCCAGGTGTTTGAGCCCCGTGGAGGCAGACGGCTGCTTATTGCTGGATGCAAGTGTCCTGCGGGGTCAAGGAAGGGCTTGGGCACTCCCGGGCGACACAGGGCACCGGGCCCTTAGAGAGTTCCATGGAAAATCCCCCGCCCAGGGCCCCGGTATCCAAGTCTGTCCTTAGCACACTGTCTGTGCGGGGCTGAGAGTGCTGCTGGGCAGTGTGGCCTAGGGGTAATCGCGCGGTCCTCTGAGTGGCAGGGAGGGCTTCTGTTTCCATGGACAGGTGCGCAGGGACCCTGTGAAACTGCTGTGACCTCTCAAGGTCGGGTAACCTGACCCCTCCAGGGTGGGACAGGTGACTTCCCAAGGGTGGGTCACGAGACCCCAAAAGGGTGGGTCACGTGACACCAAAAGGGTGGGTCACGAAACCCCTCAAGGGTGGGTCACGTGACCCCTCAGGGGTGCGTCACGAGACCCCCCAGGGGTGGGTCACGTGACCCCTCAGGGGTGCGTCACGAGACCCCCCAGGGGTGGGTCACGTGACCCCGCAGGTGTGGGTCACGTGACCCCTCAGGGGTGGGTCACGTGACCCCTCAAGGGTGGGTCACGAGACCCCCCAGGGGTGGGTCACGTGACACCTCAGGGGTGGGTCACGAGACCCCCCGGGCGTGGGTCACTTGACCCCTCATGGGTGGGTCAGGAGACACCACAAGGGTGGGCCCCGTGACCCGAGGGAGGCCTGTTGTGGGGAGCCTGAGTGCGCACGCGCGGCCCACGTATGGGCCCGAAAGGAGCCAGCCGCGGCTCGGAGAAAAGCCATCTCCTGGGGGCCTCCCCGTGTTCCTCCACTCCCCAGGGAGGGCCCCTTTACGGATGGAAGAAAAGGGGGATCTTCGCAGTGGTGGGTTCGGGCCAGAGGGGTCTGGGGGTTTGCCTCCACGTACGCCAGGTTCCCGCACACCGGGCCCAGGTGTTTGAGCCCCGTGGAGGCAGACGGCTGCTTATTGCTGGATGCAAGTGTCCTGCGGGGTCAAGGAAGGGCTTGGGCACTCCCGGGCGACACAGGGCACCGGGCCCTTAGAGAGTTCCATGGAAAATCCCCCGCCCAGGGCCCCGGTATCCAAGTCTGTCCTTAGCACACTGTCTGTGCGGGGCTGAGAGTCCTGCTGGGCAGTGTGGCCTAGGGGAAATCGCACGGTCCTCTGAGTGGCAGGGAGGGCTTCTGTTTCCATGGACAGGTGCGCAGGGACCCTGTGAAACTGCTGTGACCTCTCAAGGGCGGGTCACCTGACCCCTCCAGGGTGGGACAGGTGACCTCCCAAGGCTGGGTCACGAGACCCCAAAAGGGTGGGTCACGTGACCCCAAAAGGGTGGGTCACGAAACCCCTCAAGGGTGGGTCACGTGACCCCTCAGAGGTGGGTCACGAGACCCCCCAGGGGTGGGTCACGTGACCCCTCAGGGGTGCGTCACGAGACCCCCCAGGGTTGGGTCACGTGACCCCGCAGGTGTGGGTCACGTGACCCCTCAGGGGTGGGTCACCTGACCCCTCAAGGGTGGGTCACGAGACCCCCCAGGGGTGGGTCACGTGACCCCTCAGGGGTGCGTCACGAGACCCCCCGTGGGTGGGTCACGTGACCCCTCAAGGGTGGGTCAGGAGACACCTCAAGGGTGGGCCCCGTGACCCGAGGGAGGCCTGTTGTGGGGAGCCTGAGTGCGCACGCGCGGCCCACGTATAAGCCCGAAAGGAGCCAGGCGCGGCTCGGAGAAAAGCCATCTCCTGGGGGCTTCCCCGTGTTCCTCCACTCCTCAAGGAGGACCCCTTTACTGATGGAAGAAAAGTGGGATCTTCGCAGTGGTGGGTTCGGGCCAGAGGGGTCTGCGGGTTTGCCTGCACGAACGCCAGGTGCTCGCACAACGGGCCCAGGTTTTTGAGCCCCGTGGAGGCAGAGGGCTGC
This sequence comes from Desmodus rotundus, assembly GCF_022682495.2. Lineage (NCBI taxonomy): Eukaryota > Metazoa > Chordata > Mammalia > Chiroptera > Phyllostomidae > Desmodus > Desmodus rotundus. The sequence continues at coordinate 9,748 of NW_026527643.1, read as the reverse complement.
TTATTGCTGGATGATAGTGTCCTGCAGGGTTAAGGGATGGCGTGGGCACTCCCAGGGCGACAGAGGGCACCTGGCCTTTAGCGAGTTCCCTGGAAAATTCCCCCCCCCAGGCCCCTGGTCCACAAGTCTATCCTGCGCACAGTGTCTGTGCGAGGCTGGGAGTGCTTCTGGGGAGTGTTCCCCAGCGGAAATCGCGTGGTCCTTTAGGTGGCAGGGAGGGCTCCTGTGTCCACGGACTGGTGCCCAGGGACTCTGTGGAACTGCTGTGACCTCTAAAGGGTGGGTCAGGTGAGCCGAGGAAGGCGTGTGCTTTGGAGCCTGAGTGCGCATGCGCGGCCCACGTATAGGCCCGAAACGAGCCAGCCGCGGCTCGGAGAAAAGCCATCTCCTGGGGGCCTCCCCATGTTCCTCCACTCCCCAGGGAGGGCCCCTTTACGGATGGAAGAAAAGGGGGATCTTCGCAGTGGTGGGTTCGGGCCAGAGGGGTCTGGGGGTTTGCCTCCACGTACGCCAGGTTCCCGCACACCGGGCCCAGGTGTTTGAGCCCCGTGGAGGCAGACGGCTGCTTATTGCTGGATGCAAGTGTCCTGCGGGGTCAAGGAAGGGCTTGGGCACTCCCGGGCGACACAGGGCACCGGGCCCTTAGAGAGTTCCATGGAAAATCCCCCGCCCAGGGCCCCGGTATCCAAGTCTGTCCTTAGCACACTGTCTGTGCGGGGCTGAGAGTGCTGCTGGGCAGTGTGGCCTAGGGGTAATCGCGCGGTCCTCTGAGTGGCAGGGAGGGCTTCTGTTTCCATGGACAGGTGCGCAGGGACCCTGTGAAACTGCTGTGACCTCTCAAGGTCGGGTAACCTGACCCCTCCAGGGTGGGACAGGTGACTTCCCAAGGGTGGGTCACGAGACCCCAAAAGGGTGGGTCACGTGACACCAAAAGGGTGGGTCACGAAACCCCTCAAGGGTGGGTCACGTGACCCCTCAGGGGTGCGTCACGAGACCCCCCAGGGGTGGGTCACGTGACCCCTCAGGGGTGCGTCACGAGACCCCCCAGGGGTGGGTCACGTGACCCCGCAGGTGTGGGTCACGTGACCCCTCAGGGGTGGGTCACGTGACCCCTCAAGGGTGGGTCACGAGACCCCCCAGGGGTGGGTCACGTGACACCTCAGGGGTGGGTCACGAGACCCCCCGGGCGTGGGTCACTTGACCCCTCATGGGTGGGTCAGGAGACACCACAAGGGTGGGCCCCGTGACCCGAGGGAGGCCTGTTGTGGGGAGCCTGAGTGCGCACGCGCGGCCCACGTATGGGCCCGAAAGGAGCCAGCCGCGGCTCGGAGAAAAGCCATCTCCTGGGGGCCTCCCCGTGTTCCTCCACTCCCCAGGGAGGGCCCCTTTACGGATGGAAGAAAAGGGGGATCTTCGCAGTGGTGGGTTCGGGCCAGAGGGGTCTGGGGGTTTGCCTCCACGTACGCCAGGTTCCCGCACACCGGGCCCAGGTGTTTGAGCCCCGTGGAGGCAGACGGCTGCTTATTGCTGGATGCAAGTGTCCTGCGGGGTCAAGGAAGGGCTTGGGCACTCCCGGGCGACACAGGGCACCGGGCCCTTAGAGAGTTCCATGGAAAATCCCCCGCCCAGGGCCCCGGTATCCAAGTCTGTCCTTAGCACACTGTCTGTGCGGGGCTGAGAGTCCTGCTGGGCAGTGTGGCCTAGGGGAAATCGCACGGTCCTCTGAGTGGCAGGGAGGGCTTCTGTTTCCATGGACAGGTGCGCAGGGACCCTGTGAAACTGCTGTGACCTCTCAAGGGCGGGTCACCTGACCCCTCCAGGGTGGGACAGGTGACCTCCCAAGGCTGGGTCACGAGACCCCAAAAGGGTGGGTCACGTGACCCCAAAAGGGTGGGTCACGAAACCCCTCAAGGGTGGGTCACGTGACCCCTCAGAGGTGGGTCACGAGACCCCCCAGGGGTGGGTCACGTGACCCCTCAGGGGTGCGTCACGAGACCCCCCAGGGTTGGGTCACGTGACCCCGCAGGTGTGGGTCACGTGACCCCTCAGGGGTGGGTCACCTGACCCCTCAAGGGTGGGTCACGAGACCCCCCAGGGGTGGGTCACGTGACCCCTCAGGGGTGCGTCACGAGACCCCCCGTGGGTGGGTCACGTGACCCCTCAAGGGTGGGTCAGGAGACACCTCAAGGGTGGGCCCCGTGACCCGAGGGAGGCCTGTTGTGGGGAGCCTGAGTGCGCACGCGCGGCCCACGTATAAGCCCGAAAGGAGCCAGGCGCGGCTCGGAGAAAAGCCATCTCCTGGGGGCTTCCCCGTGTTCCTCCACTCCTCAAGGAGGACCCCTTTACTGATGGAAGAAAAGTGGGATCTTCGCAGTGGTGGGTTCGGGCCAGAGGGGTCTGCGGGTTTGCCTGCACGAACGCCAGGTGCTCGCACAACGGGCCCAGGTTTTTGAGCCCCGTGGAGGCAGAGGGCTGCTTATTGCTGGATGATAGTGTCCTGCAGGGTTAAGGGATGGCGTGGGCACTCCCAGGGCGACAGAGGGCACCTGGCCTTTAGCGAGTTCCCTGGAAAATTCCCCCCCCCAGGCCCCTGGTCCACAAGTCTATCCTGCGCACAGTGTCTGTGCGAGGCTGGGAGTGCTTCTGGGGAGTGTTCCCCAGCGGAAATCGCGTGGTCCTTTAGGTGGCAGGGAGGGCTCCTGTGTCCACGGACTGGTGCCCAGGGACCCTGTGGAACTGCTGTGACCTCTAAAGGGTGGGTCAGGTGAGCCGAGGAAGGCGTGTGCTTTGGAGCCTGAGTGCGCATGCGCGGCCCACGTATAGGCCCGAAACGAGCCAGCCGCGGCTCGGAGAAAAGCCATCTCCTGGGGGCCTCCCCATGTTCCTCCACTCCCCAGGGAGGGCCCCTTTACGGATGGAAGAAAAGGGGGATCTTCGCAGTGGTGGGTTCGGGCCAGAGGGGTCTGGGGGTTTGCCTCCACGTACGCCAGGTTCCCGCACACCGGGCCCAGGTGTTTGAGCCCCGTGGAGGCAGACGGCTGCTTATTGCTGGATGCAAGTGTCCTGCGGGGTCAAGGAAGGGCTTGGGCACTCCCGGGCGACACAGGGCACCGGGCCCTTAGAGAGTTCCATGGAAAATCCCCCGCCCAGGGCCCCGGTATCCAAGTCTGTCCTTAGCACACTGTCTGTGCGGGGCTGAGAGTGCTGCTGGGCAGTGTGGCCTAGGGGTAATCGCGCGGTCCTCTGAGTGGCAGGGAGGGCTTCTGTTTCCATGGACAGGTGCGCAGGGACCCTGTGAAACTGCTGTGACCTCTCAAGGTCGGGTAACCTGACCCCTCCAGGGTGGGACAGGTGACTTCCCAAGGGTGGGTCACGAGACCCCAAAAGGGTGGGTCACGTGACACCAAAAGGGTGGGTCACGAAACCCCTCAAGGGTGGGTCACGTGACCCCTCAGGGGTGCGTCACGAGACCCCCCAGGGGTGGGTCACGTGACCCCTCAGGGGTGCGTCACGAGACCCCCCAGGGGTGGGTCACGTGACCCCGCAGGTGTGGGTCACGTGACCCCTCAGGGGTGGGTCACGTGACCCCTCAAGGGTGGGTCACGAGACCCCCCAGGGGTGGGTCACGTGACACCTCAGGGGTGGGTCACGAGACCCCCCGGGCGTGGGTCACTTGACCCCTCATGGGTGGGTCAGGAGACACCACAAGGGTGGGCCCCGTGACCCGAGGGAGGCCTGTTGTGGGGAGCCTGAGTGCGCACGCGCGGCCCACGTATGGGCCCGAAAGGAGCCAGCCGCGGCTCGGAGAAAAGCCATCTCCTGGGGGCCTCCCCGTGTTCCTCCACTCCCCAGGGAGGGCCCCTTTACGGATGGAAGAAAAGGGGGATCTTCGCAGTGGTGGGTTCGGGCCAGAGGGGTCTGGGGGTTTGCCTCCACGTACGCCAGGTTCCCGCACACCGGGCCCAGGTGTTTGAGCCCCGTGGAGGCAGACGGCTGCTTATTGCTGGATGCAAGTGTCCTGCGGGGTCAAGGAAGGGCTTGGGCACTCCCGGGCGACACAGGGCACCGGGCCCTTAGAGAGTTCCATGGAAAATCCCCCGCCCAGGGCCCCGGTATCCAAGTCTGTCCTTAGCACACTGTCTGTGCGGGGCTGAGAGTCCTGCTGGGCAGTGTGGCCTAGGGGAAATCGCACGGTCCTCTGAGTGGCAGGGAGGGCTTCTGTTTCCATGGACAGGTGCGCAGGGACCCTGTGAAACTGCTGTGACCTCTCAAGGGCGGGTCACCTGACCCCTCCAGGGTGGGACAGGTGACCTCCCAAGGCTGGGTCACGAGACCCCAAAAGGGTGGGTCACGTGACCCCAAAAGGGTGGGTCACGAAACCCCTCAAGGGTGGGTCACGTGACCCCTCAGAGGTGGGTCACGAGACCCCCCAGGGGTGGGTCACGTGACCCCTCAGGGGTGCGTCACGAGACCCCCCAGGGTTGGGTCACGTGACCCCGCAGGTGTGGGTCACGTGACCCCTCAGGGGTGGGTCACCTGACCCCTCAAGGGTGGGTCACGAGACCCCCCAGGGGTGGGTCACGTGACCCCTCAGGGGTGCGTCACGAGACCCCCCGTGGGTGGGTCACGTGACCCCTCAAGGGTGGGTCAGGAGACACCTCAAGGGTGGGCCCCGTGACCCGAGGGAGGCCTGTTGTGGGGAGCCGGAGTGCGCACGCGCGGCCCACGTATAAGCCCGAAAGGAGCCAGGCGCGGCTCGGAGAAAAGCCATCTCCTGGGGGCTTCCCCGTGTTCCTCCACTCCTCAAGGAGGACCCCTTTACTGATGGAAGAAAAGTGGGATCTTCGCAGTGGTGGGTTCGGGCCAGAGGGGTCTGCGGGTTTGCCTGCACGAACGCCAGGTGCTCGCACAACGGGCCCAGGTTTTTGAGCCCCGTGGAGGCAGAGGGCTGCTTATTGCTGGATGATAGTGTCCTGCAGGGTTAAGGGATGGCGTGGGCACTCCCAGGGCGACAGAGGGCACCTGGCCTTTAGCGAGTTCCCTGGAAAATTCCCCCCCCCAGGCCCCTGGTCCACAAGTCTATCCTGCGCACAGTGTCTGTGCGAGGCTGGGAGTGCTTCTGGGGAGTGTTCCCCAGCGGAAATCGCGTGGTCCTTTAGGTGGCAGGGAGGGCTCCTGTGTCCACGGACTGGTGCCCAGGGACCCTGTGGAACTGCTGTGACCTCTAAAGGGTGGGTCAGGTGAGCCGAGGAAGGCGTGTGCTTTGGAGCCTGAGTGCGCATGCGCGGCCCACGTATAGGCCCGAAACGAGCCAGCCGCGGCTCGGAGAAAAGCCATCTCCTGGGGGCCTCCCCATGTTCCTCCACTCCCCAGGGAGGGCCCCTTTACGGATGGAAGAAAAGGGGGATCTTCGCAGTGGTGGGTTCGGGCCAGAGGGGTCTGGGGGTTTGCCTCCACGTACGCCAGGTTCCCGCACACCGGGCCCAGGTGTTTGAGCCCCGTGGAGGCAGACGGCTGCTTATTGCTGGATGCAAGTGTCCTGCGGGGTCAAGGAAGGGCTTGGGCACTCCCGGGCGACACAGGGCACCGGGCCCTTAGAGAGTTCCATGGAAAATCCCCCGCCCAGGGCCCCGGTATCAAAGTCTGTCCTTAGCACACTGTCTGTGCGGGGCTGAGAGTGCTGCTGGGCAGTGTGGCCTAGGGGTAATCGCGCGGTCCTCTGAGTGGCAGGGAGGGCTTCTGTTTCCATGGACAGGTGCGCAGGGACCCTGTGAAACTGCTGTGACCTCTCAAGGTCGGGTAACCTGACCCCTCCAGGGTGGGACAGGTGACTTCCCAAGGGTGGGTCAGGAGACCCCAAAAGGGTGGGTCACGTGACACCAAAAGGGTGGGTCACGAAACCCCTCAAGGGTGGGTCACGTGACCCCTCAGGGGTGCGTCACGAGACCCCCCAGGGGTGGGTCACGTGACCCCGCAGGTGGGGGTCACGTGACCCCTCAGGGGTGGGTCACGTGACCCCTCAAGGGTGGGTCACGAGACCCCCCAGGGGTGGGTCACGTGACACCTCAGGGGTGGGTCACGAGACCCCCCGGGCGTGGGTCACTTGACCCCTCATGGGTGGGTCAGGAGACACCACAAGGGTGGGCCCCGTGACCCGAGGGAGGCCTGTTGTGGGGAGCCTGAGTGCGCACGCGCGGCCCACGTATGGGCCCGAAAGGAGCCAGCCGCGGCTCGGAGAAAAGCCATCTCCTGGGGGCCTCCCCGTGTTCCTCCACTCCCCAGGGAGGGCCCCTTTACGGATGGAAGAAAAGGGGGATCTTCGCAGTGGTGGGTTCGGGCCAGAGGGGTCTGGGGGTTTGCCTCCACGTACGCCAGGTTCCCGCACACCGGGCCCAGGTGTTTGAGCCCCGTGGAGGCAGACGGCTGCTTATTGCTGGAGGCAAGTGTCCTGCGGGGTCAAGGAAGGGCATGGGCACTCCCGGGCGACACAGGGCACCGGTCCCTTAGAGAGTTCCATGGAAAATCCCCCGCCCAGGGCCCCGGTATCCAAGTCTGTCCTTAGCACACTGTCTGTGCGGGGCTGAGAGTCCTGCTGGGCAGTGTGGCCTAGGGGAAATCGCACGGTCCTCTGAGTGGCAGGGAGGGCTTCTGTTTCCATGGACAGGTGCGCAGGGACCCTGTGAAACTGCTGTGACCTCTCAAGGGCGGGTCACCTGACCCCTCCAGGGTGGGACAGGTGACCTCCCAAGGCTGGGTCACGAGACCCCAAAAGGGTGGGTCACGTGACCCCAAAAGGGTGGGTCACGAAACCCCTCAAGGGTGGGTCACGTGACCCCTCAGGGGTGGGTCACGAGACCCCCCAGGGGTGGGTCACGTGACCCCTCAGGGGTGCGTCACGAGACCCCCCAGGGTTGGGTCACGTGACCCCGCAGGTGTGGGTCACGTGACCCCTCAGGGGTGGGTCACGTGACCCCTCAGGGGTGCGTCACGAGACCCCCCAGGGTTGGGTCACGTGACCCCTCAAGTGTGGGTCACGAGACCCCCCAGGGGTGGGTCACGTGACCCCTCAGGGGTGCGTCACGAGACCCCCCGGGGGTGGGTCACGTGACCCCTCAAGGGTGGGTCAGGAGACACCTCAAGGGTGGGCCCCGTGACCCGAGGGAGGCCTGTTGTGGGGAGCCTGATTGCGCACGCGCGGCCCACGTATAGGCCCGAAAGGAGCCAGGCGCGGCTCGGAGAAAAGCCATCTCCTGGGGGCTTCCCCGTGTTCCTCCACTCCTCAAGGAGGACCCCTTTACTGATGGAAGAAAAGTGGGATCTTCGCAGTGGTGGGTTCGGGCCAGAGGGGTCTGCGGGTTTGCCTGCACGAACGCCAGGTGCTCGCACAACGGGCCCAGGTTTTTGAGCCCCGTGGAGGCAGAGGGCTGCTTATTGCTGGATGATAGTGTCCTGCAGGGTTAAGGGATGGCGTGGGCACTCCCAGGGCGACAGAGGGCACCTGGCCTTTAGCGAGTTCCCTGGAAAATTCCCCCCCCCAGGCCCCTGGTCCACAAGTCTATCCTGCGCACAGTGTCTGTGCGAGGCTGGGAGTGCTTCTGGGGAGTGTTCCCCAGCGGAAATCGCGTGGTCCTTTAGGTGGCAGGGAGGGCTCCTGTGTCCACGGACTGGTGCCCAGGGACTCTGTGGAACTGCTGTGACCTCTAAAGGGTGGGTCAGGTGAGCCGAGGAAGGCGTGTGCTTTGGAGCCTGAGTGCGCATGCGCGGCCCACGTATAGGCCCGAAACGAGCCAGCCGCGGCTCGGAGAAAAGCCATCTCCTGGGGGCCTCCCCATGTTCCTCCACTCCCCAGGGAGGGCCCCTTTACGGATGGAAGAAAAGGGGGATCTTCGCAGTGGTGGGTTCGGGCCAGAGGGGTCTGGGGGTTTGCCTCCACGTACGCCAGGTTCCCGCACACCGGGCCCAGGTGTTTGAGCCCCGTGGAGGCAGACGGCTGCTTATTGCTGGATGCAAGTGTCCTGCGGGGTCAAGGAAGGGCTTGGGCACTCCCGGGCGACACAGGGCACCGGGCCCTTAGAGAGTTCCATGGAAAATCCCCCGCCCAGGGCCCCGGTATCCAAGTCTGTCCTTAGCACACTGTCTGTGCGGGGCTGAGAGTGCTGCTGGGCAGTGTGGCCTAGGGGTAATCGCGCGGTCCTCTGAGTGGCAGGGAGGGCTTCTGTTTCCATGGACAGGTGCGCAGGGACCCTGTGAAACTGCTGTGACCTCTCAAGGTCGGGTAACCTGACCCCTCCAGGGTGGGACAGGTGACTTCCCAAGGGTGGGTCACGAGACCCCAAAAGGGTGGGTCACGTGACACCAAAAGGGTGGGTCACGAAACCCCTCAAGGGTGGGTCACGTGACCCCTCAGGGGTGCGTCACGAGACCCCCCAGGGGTGGGTCACGTGACCCCTCAGGGGTGCGTCACGAGACCCCCCAGGGGTGGGTCACGTGACCCCGCAGGTGTGGGTCACGTGACCCCTCAGGGGTGGGTCACGTGACCCCTCAAGGGTGGGTCACGAGACCCCCCAGGGGTGGGTCACGTGACACCTCAGGGGTGGGTCACGAGACCCCCCGGGCGTGGGTCACTTGACCCCTCATGGGTGGGTCAGGAGACACCACAAGGGTGGGCCCCGTGACCCGAGGGAGGCCTGTTGTGGGGAGCCTGAGTGCGCACGCGCGGCCCACGTATGGGCCCGAAAGGAGCCAGCCGCGGCTCGGAGAAAAGCCATCTCCTGGGGGCCTCCCCGTGTTCCTCCACTCCTCAAGGAGGACCCCTTTACGGATGGAAGAAAAGTGGGATCTTCGCAGTGGTGGGTTCGGGCCAGAGGGGTCTGCGGGTTTGCCTGCACGAACGCCAGGTGCTCGCACAACGGCCCCAGGTGTTTGAGCCCCGTGGAGGCAGAGGGCTGCTTATTGCTGGATGATAGTGTCCTGCAGGGTTAAGGGATGGCGTGGGCACTCCCAGGGCGACAGAGGGCACCTGGCCTTTAGCGAGTTCCCTGGAAAATTCCCCCCCCCAGGCCCCTGGTCCACAAGTCTATCCTGCGCACAGTGTCTGTGCGAGGCTGGGAGTGCTTCTGGGGAGTGTTCCCCAGCGGAAATCGCGTGGTCCTTTAGGTGGCAGGGAGGGCTCCTGTGTCCACGGACTGGTGCCCAGGGACCCTGTGGAACTGCTGTGACCTCTAAAGGGTGGGTCAGGTGAGCCGAGGAAGGCGTGTGCTTTGGAGCCTGAGTGCGCATGCGCGGCCCACGTATAGGCCCGAAACGAGCCAGCCGCGGCTCGGAGAAAAGCCATCTCCTGGGGGCCTCCCCATGTTCCTCCACTCCCCAGGGAGGGCCCCTTTACGGATGGAAGAAAAGGGGGATCTTCGCAGTGGTGGGTTCGGGCCAGAGGGGTCTGGGGGTTTGCCTCCACGTACGCCAGGTTCCCGCACACCGGGCCCAGGTGTTTGAGCCCCGTGGAGGCAGACGGCTGCTTATTGCTGGATGCAAGTGTCCTGCGGGGTCAAGGAAGGGCTTGGGCACTCCCGGGCGACACAGGGCACCGGGCCCTTAGAGAGTTCCATGGAAAATCCCCCGCCCAGGGCCCCGGTATCAAAGTCTGTCCTTAGCACACTGTCTGTGCGGGGCTGAGAGTGCTGCTGGGCAGTGTGGCCTAGGGGTAATCGCGCGGTCCTCTGAGTGGCAGGGAGGGCTTCTGTTTCCATGG